>NC_136010.1:22333979-22708979 GCF_048128805.1 Centroberyx gerrardi | reverse complement strand
CTCTTTTTCATTCAGTTCTCCAGTGGACCTCCAGACGTGGTTCCTAGGGGATTTGTGATGCAACTTCGCAGTCTCTATTATATTGATCATAATGTTGAAACAGGAGAATATATGCATCAAATTTAACCAGGAATTTGACTCTGTTGCTAACAAAATTCAGCTGTGAATCGCATTTTTGATGAACAAATAAAATAAAGCCTATCTCCCAGTAATGTCCCAGTCATTTTGGTTGTTGAACAAAATAAACGCCCGGGCTCGACGTTCAAAAGAGAGAACAGAGAGGGAAAGAGAACAGAAGAAGAAAAATAAACGCTGGCTGCCTTCAAAGTTGCTGAAATAAACAGAATACACACACTCTCACACACACACACACACACACACACACACACATAAACACGGGAGAGGGTCTTCTTCAGACACACTTGGGTCCTCTACCTCCATCACTCCTCCCTTCTCTGCTTCACCTCCTTCACCTCCCCCCTTCACGCCATTACTGGGGCACAAACAGGCCATTATGCCAGAGTTCAGACGGGCAGACATGATTTCTCTCTCTCTCTCTCTCTCTCTCTCTCTCTCCCTCTCTCTCTCTCCCTCCCTCCCTCATACAAACACACGGCACACACAGCCCTGCTTCCTCTCCTTGTGAATGAAAGAGGAAGTGCAGAGGAGACTGAAGTGTAAAGAGCCCTCTGTTTCCTCGCTCGCTCTCAGACAGGAGTGACACCACCGCCGACAACAACAACAACAACGACAGTGACAAGCAGCGCCGCGGAATTATTCATGAGGGGCGAGGAACACAACCGCAAAGGAGCTCAGTGTCTACAAAACACACCGCCTCACTCAGTCGCTCGGCGGCCAGTGCGCTTCTGAGCCGTCCCGTTCATGAGTTACAACCCCAAACTTACTCCCTCCAAGAGGAGATTTGCCTCTCAATGGCGCCCACCTGGCCTGAAAAGGGAAAGCACCGAAGATTAAAGAATCAAAGTGCTTATTCTCCATCTCAGATGAAAAGATAGAAAGTTCGCAGTTTGTCACAAGTGGCTCTCTGTTGCATCCTGCAAGACGACAAGAGAACTTTGTCTAACACCTGAGCCCATACAAAGCTGCTGTTAAAACTCGGTGTGCTGGTGGGCGGTGTGTTTCCCATTCATAATGAGGCGAAAAACAAACTTTGTCTCCAGTCACTTTGGAATCGCTGTAACTTTGTGGAAGTTGGAAAAGAATACTTTTCCCCAGAAACAGCATTTCGTAAAGGTGAGAAAAGACTGGCTGTTATCTTTAAAACACAACTGTAAACTCCTTATTATAAAACTGCATTTAAATGATGACTTGTTATTGCTGTCATTATACTGGAGTGCTTCTGTTTATTTGTTTGTTGAACCAAGGTTTCTGTATCTTGCTGACTGGGCCTTAACGAGTGATGGGTCTCAATGGAGCCAGCAGGGTCGGCTCTTCCCTTTATTACAGCTAGCTTGTTAGGAAAATAAGTTTGTTTTGTTTGTTTTATTTTGAGCATTTGCTAACTTTAAGAAAAGTGCTACTAAAATATAGATTATATATTATTATAGTATTACTGGGGTGTCTTTGTGGCTCAGTTGGCACATACCATGTAACCATGTTTGAATCTGTCCTGGGACCTTTGTCACATGTCATCCATCCCCCCTCCCCAATCTTTCCTGTCTTTCTTCACTGTAAACTATCTAATAAAGGGAAACATGAAAAAGAATAATTTTAAATGATATATAAAATCATAGTATTATTATTCTCATGACGTTTCAATGCAAAACATTCACCAGAGCAGTCAAATAAACAAGCCATTTTTTCTCATAATAAGAGGGAGCTCCGAAATGCGGTTAGGATGAAATCAAATCCACATATATATTATATTATTATATTATTGAACATGTGCCTTTTCTTCTCCCAGACATTATCCAGGGTTGGAAAGGTTACTTTCAACATGGAATCCACAAGGCATTACTGATTACCTGTGTAAAATGCTAATCTGTAATGTAATCTTCTGGGTTACTCAACACAGAAATGTATTCATCAGTTACTAGTGGATTACTTTGCCCTCAGAAATAATTACACAGGCAATTCCTTCTAACTGACAACCATAATTTGAATAGCCTTATTATACTCATCTACAACCATAACTAACCATTATTTCAAATGGTATAAAATGATGTTTGTGTTTATAACCTCAGAATCAAATTGGCCTTTTCCCTTCTAAAATCTGTAATGTGATTAAAGTGTGTTTTTGGTAAGTGTAACTGAATACAGTCATTAGATGTGTGTGTTTAAATGACTGTGGTCCTGATGCATGTAATCTGTTACTCCCCAACCCTGCTACTCTCTAATCTTATAATCTCAATAACAACTGACAAAAGTGGGGTTGTGACAGGGGAAACAGACAGCATTGATAATTGCAGCCTCCCCGGACAGGAGGGGAGCTCCGGGGTTCAGGGGCCACGTGTCTGAGAGTCAAGCCCAGCCACGGTGCCCCGTACTGGGGCTGCAGCTCTCCTGGAGTTCCCTGGAGGCCCCAGGGGTTTGGATCTGATGAATGTGGGTCACAGGGAGCTCCCTCTGTGTGTCTGGGGTGTGTGTCTGTGTGTGTGTGTGTGTGTATGTGCGTGCATGCATGCGTGTGTGTGTCTATTTCAGTCAGTGTGCACCCAGACTGCCTTTGGGGTAATAATGAGGAATGGACCTATTTCTCAAAGCATTCAGTGGAGTGTAAAGAGGACATATACAAACACATGAACATAAACACACAGCCACACACACATGAAAACACGCACTCACACACACACACACACACACACACACACACACACAGGCACACGCATGCATAGTGTATACAAACGCAAATACACACACCCATACAAAAAAGGAGGGGAAAAAACACAGATACCCCAACCGGAATCGGACATGCTCACACACACTCAAATTATTTACACTTAGGGAAAGGGACCCGTTCCACTTCACAGGATCACACAGCAAATACAAAAAAAAAAAAAACTCGGCGGATCTACGGTATATTGTGTAACACTAAGGTGGCCCTGCTGAGCCGCTTGCAGCGTACTTCCACCCTGTTTGCTATTTCCACCATCCTGCCTGCCAGATCCCCGTGACTTAGCCATGAATACTGCATGGCTTTCCTGAAAACACAGGGCCCAGTGGAACTAGCAGCCAAAGTGTGCGGGTTCCTCCGCAGGTCACTGTGCCAGAGTGTCTCCGCACTGTATACACTCTACTTGAACCTGACTGTGTGTGTGTATGCGTGTGTGTGTTGTGTGTGTGTGTGTGTGTGTGTGTGTGTGTGTGTGTGTGTGTGTGTGTGTGTGTGTGTGTGTGGGTGGTTGGGAGTGGATGGGTAGGCGGGGATGAGAGAGAGACAGAGAAAGAATATTTGTGTTTGTATGCATGAAGGTGAAGGATGTGTGTGTGTGTGTGTGTGTGTGTGTGTGTGTGTGTTGGTGTGCACATTTATTTGTTCATGTGAGAATCAGTGCATGTGTGTGTGCTTTTATGTGTATATGGGTGGGTTGGGAGGGGGTTAGAGAGAAATACAGTGAAATAGAGAAAGAGTGTGTTTGTATACATGTGAAGGTGAACATGAATATACGCAAGCATGCATTTATAGGTTCATTTATAGCTGTATTTAAGACCTTGTGCATGCATATGTGTGTGTGTGTGTGTGTGTGTGTGTGTGTCTGCATAGCGGAGGCTCAGATAATACTCTTTTCCTGGTAATGTCACATGTATGCCTGCATGGACCAATGCTCAGACTGCAAGGAGAATGTATTCAGTGTACCAGAAGAATCATGATGTCTCACACTGGGCAGGGTGGGGGAAGGGCGTGTGTGTGTGTGTGTGTGTGTGTGTGTGTGTGTGTGTGCACGTGTGAGAGAGAGATGACCAAACACTAGCTACAGCCACAATTCCCATTTCCTTGTTGTTAAGGGGGGCTGCAGCTCTTTCAGTGATAATAGTGGGGAATGCAGACAATGGCTAAGGTGATTCAATAAACAACCCAGATGCTTCATTCTGAAACAGAAAGCACACACACACGTACACACACACACACACACACGTACACACACACAATATAGGTGCACAATGAAAACCTCCTTTGCAGAACTTGACATATGGCGCACACAATTTCCCTCTCAATTTCAGATCCAACTCCCACAGACGTCCTCGCACGCCGGCAAATTGCCACACCTCCCCCTCCTCCTCCCCCTCCTGCTCCTCTCTCCTCATCCCCCCCACCTCTTCATCCCTCCCTCCCAATTCACTCTTCTTTCTGAAAGTCATCTGCTCGCTAAGCAGTAAGCAACATCGCGGGCCGCTCGCAGAAATGAGAGTATACAAATGATTTGTGGCACAGCCGTCCCACTGGCGCCAGCCTAGATGGCTGTGAGGAGGAGGAGGAGGCGGCGGAGGGTGGGGGGGATAATGTCACTTTCACCTTGTGTTTCTCTACCAGGCCCATGATGATCATTTTTCCCCATTTTCACAGCAAATTTGTTTCGGGCAAGGGCTAGAGGGGGGGAAAGAGAGAGCGAGAAAGAGAGTGAGAGAGAGAGAGAGAGAGAGAGAGAGAGTGGGTGAGAGCAAGTCCCCTATGCTTTGCAGAGTGGAAATAGAGAGAGGGGTAAACAAGCGAGAAGAGGGAGGAGGGTATATCACGGGGATGGAGGAAAGAGGAGGCAGAGGAGAGGGGGGGGGGGGGGGGGGGGGCGCATCTGCACAGTGACCTTTTTCTGATCCAATCTCACTGATGAATCCTAATGAAGGATTTAATAAAATCACAGTTTACAATCTGTCTCTGCATCAAAGCGTGCAATCCAATTCAAAACACAGGCCCATCTACATTTCCAATATTGTTGCAAACCCATCAACCCCACCAGCCCTCCCTCGAAAAATAAGCGTGCGCATGTACATGTGTGTGTGAGAGCGGGAGAGAGAGAAATTGGCCAGGCTGGGTAGTGAGCGGCTGGCCCATTTGTTCCAGCTGTAGCCTAATGTCACAACTCGTCATATTCATTTGGCCTTCTAATGAGGCTAAAGTCAACAAGGTGCAGCATACATGAGTGGAATCGCTGCTGCAGCTATCCGCTAAATGAACAGAGAGAAGTAGATGAGAGAGCGAGCGAGTCGAAGAGAGGGACAGACGCAGACAAAAAGAACGTGGCATTGAGCAGAAGATGGAGTAAGAAAATCATTTCAAACTCGATAATATACAGGTCGGCCACAAATTCACACAAACGCACACTTCATACACACCCACATGAGATTGCACTGACATTTCCCTGACATCCAAAGGGCACACCTGTTACATTTTCAATAAGCCATGCTCTGAGCATGTCATGTAAACAAGATAGCAAGGTAGATCCATGGAAACATTTGAATGTCTGTGAAGTTGATGCAGTGAAATGAAGAGGGGAGAGAGCTGGATGGCACAGAGTGAAAGGTTGAAAATACTGTGGACTCTGAGCCAGGCAGACGCAGTAAATACTTTGCAACAGGGACATCTGCTGGTGGAAGGTTATAATAACAATCTTTCATCCCAGCACTTGGCAGGCAGCAAACAGCAGCTCTAACAACATAAACTTGTACTGAAAATCTATGAAATATTAAAACAAGGCTGGACTGCCCTCCCTGTTTCAGAAAAGGGGAAAAAAAACATTTTGAATCCAGGTTAAAAGAGGTGGCTTATATTGTTAAAATCCCTGCGACTTTTCAGCAATTAAGAAAATTAAGAAAAACTTTTTTTTTTAAGTTACCAACAATATAGTTTTGAAAGGGTTTCATAAGCGCAAAAGTCATAAAAATTGTATCACCGTGTAATTCTTCAATTCCAGTTGACATGAAAATATTGGTGTTTAGAGGTTTTCACCTGACACATGCAATATGTTTGCAAGGGCAAATGTGCATGTGTTAATGAATGCAGCATGTTTATGCGACACAACCAGCATCAGATTCCCTCTCTTACAGGGGAAACTAAACCTGAACCAGACCCTCCCCCCCAGCCGAGGAAGATATTACCAATGCAGTAGCGTGATATATTTTATTGATCCCCATAGGGAAATTGTCTTTCCACTTGCCTCCCACCACACGGAGGATGCAGGTTCAGCTAGAGAGCGGCGTCCCTGGAGCCGGTAGAGATTCAGCGTCTTGCTCAAGGACACTTCAGCAGGGCGGATGCTTGGCAACATGGGGCTTGAACCCACTCAGGTCCTCTGGTTGAAGGACGGGCTCCCAACTCCGCTCCACCCACAGCCCCTCCGCTGCATCTGCACCGTATGTTCATGAACAGCAGAACTCAATCTGTGCTATATCCACAAGAACAATGGAATCAAATCCGCCCCATCCATAACATGTATAGATCGGAGGCCTCTCTGAGGAATAGGTACATTGATTGGATATGAGATCTAATGTCTGACTGCTGCCTACATCTGAACGGCTGTAATTTCTCTCTGATTAGACCTAAGATTGCAATTACTTAGACCCATATCGACAACACGAGTTAATGAGACTGTTTGTGCCAGGATCCCAATCTACATGAACCCCAGCATGAGCATGTATGGTTTAATATGGATGTTTAGGTGTGGGGTGTGCACTGAATATTTGCAAATGTGCGTGTGTGTGTGTGTGTGTGTGTGTGTGTGTGTGTCTCCAGAAGGCCTGAGTTGATCAGAGTGTGGAACGACAGCTGTGCTACAAATCAGAGCCCATTTACTGGTGACAGAGTCATTAAAGCCTGCTCATCTCATAAAGCACAATGCACATGGTCAAATACCATTCACTCCATTCACGCTCATAACTCAGTCTACTGGGCACACACTCGCTCACACACTCACGCACACACTGATGCATGTGCACGCACACACCCGCAGATGCACATACAAACTCACACAATCTCCCACAAAGCTAAACTGAGTGTGTCAATTGGAATGAGTACAGGAAGCGGTTTCCTTGTTTATGTGTGTTAATTTCTTATGTGTGTGTGTGTGTGTGTGTGTGTGTGTGTGTGTGTGTGTGTGGTTTGTGAATGCATAATAAGCAGGGTGATAACGACACAGAGGTAACGATGGATATTTGCTAAAAGCAGAGGAGCAGTAAACACTGTCACACCTTGTCTAAAGGGTTGTTTTACGATAAGTGCACACCACAACACACATTCTCTCTCTCTCTCTCTCTTTCTCTCCCCACTGCACATGCACACGCTTGCTCCAAAACAAAAACATATATTTATGTAGATGCATGTCCAGTATGCATATAAACTTTCTCCTTTCTCTGTCTCTCTCTCTCTCTCTCTCTCTCTCTCTCACACACACACACACACTCACACACACACTTCATTTCCACTTCATTTTCTGGCCCCCATACAACTTCTCCTGCCAGTCAACCTCGCCCTCCTCTATACAGCAGTCTTGTATGGTGGCGCATACGATGCAAAAACAACATCATCATCTACAAAAACATCATCACCAAAAGCCAAATACAAATGCTGAAAAGAAAATAATTTACTCTCTTGCATAAAAAATGTGCTTTCATGCAGAAAGATAATGAAAAAAGTATCGTCCTAGAGCCAGTATTGAATTTGAAGTAAATAGAGTTGGTATTGAAACATTTCCACTCGTACCCAACCCTACTCAGTAGCACAGGTTTGTTTCAGTCAGCTATGCAGAATACATTTATACCTTTACTGAATACAAATGCACACAGCATGACTGGATTACTCAATATATAATAGCTTCTATGAAGGTAACTTTACAGGGTGGAAGACCTTGCCTTCCTTCCTGAAGATCAAATACAAAAAAAAAAGAATATTTCTCGTCACCAGCAGTAACAGTGAGGGCCGAGCACCGCCTGGCACTGAAGGAGAGCGCGGGTCAGCTGTGCAGTCCGCAGATTTACACACCGCGTTAGACAATACGATCTGAGGATTAATGCGCCATAGGTAGGCACTGGGGTGTAAAACGCACAGTAACCTCAATCTGATCCGGGGTCAGGCGCTACACACCCAGAAGGTCATCAGCCATGTGTGAGCTCACAGCGGCAACTGAACCGAGTCACACCAGCGCTGCGCTCTTAGCCTTCTATCTTAGAGGATCATCCTATAACCTACCATGAGCTCGCCGTGGTTTTCCTCTATATTGTCTCTAACCATGATCCATGATTCTAGTCTTATGTATTCTTATGTAGTCTTATATATGATGAGATTGTGTGAGCCCTCATGCGTACAGATGGAGCCTTCATGGAACTGTCACGTTTTAATGCATGCAACTATGAATTACTGCTGCACCCTCACTCAGAAAATTCATAAAATTCAGAATTAGTCCTCTATTCCGCTATCAGAATGTGCAAAATGTGATCTGGCAAATAAGTTGATTTACATACAGTTTTGCGTTACCAGAAAACTGATTCTATTACTATTACTATAAAGCTATATTTATTAGAGGGAAAATCCGGTAGCAGCCACAGCTGCAGTAGAAATAGAGTATATGCATGATAGCTTCATGATGGTAGACTTGTATGAAGGCTATAGAGACACGTGGCAGGTGTAGGAATCAGCTATGTAGAGAAGTCTATACATTGTAGAGCTATGGTGTGGTAAGGTATGAGGGAAGAAGGGTCAATGATCACATGTACTGCGCATGAATTCACGCTTGCACACACACACACACACACACACACACACACACACACAGTAAGGCCTCTATCTTACCTTTCTCAGAGAATTCACAGTCCTCCATGCCCTGGTCACAGGCGGGGTGTGTGAGTGCAGCTATAAATGACTCTTTGACCTTGAGATGAAGAACTCGGCTACACATCACCATGTGCCTGGAGAAGAAGCACAAAAGTTGGATTTCTTTCCTTTTGTCTGTCACAGTATAGTTATGTTATCAACACTATCACTGACTGCTCATTTTCTGCGATTATCCTGACAAAGTAAATTATTATTGATAATAAGTTGTGTCATTATAAAAAGCCATGCAGGCTGGTAAAAAAAATTTCCATTCATCTCTCCATGCCAACACAACAATGATCTCTTAAGGTTCATGTGGTCGGATAAAACTTTTACCCCCAAAAATATTTGAACTACTTAGCAAACATTTATTTTATTAAGCAGTTTACATAAATAACATGTAAGAAAAAAACTTACCTCTTCTGAAAAAAGCTCTGAATAAGCTTACAGTTAACCTAAGTGTTCTAATCTGACTTTTCAGAACTTCTCACAAAGTTTTGAGCAACTTTTTACAAATGGTTTTAGCTGTAACTCCCTCCCCTCTTTGTTCTCTAAACTTTTAGAAAAACTCTTAAACATCCAACACGATGACAGGACGACAAAAGAAAAAGTTCCTCTTTTCTCAAAGAATGCTGTCGGGGTGGTTTTGTTGCCACTTAAGCATTCAGGAAGAGAAAAAGTCACAATGCTAGCCTTTCAGGGGTGAGAGGGAAAGCCAGACAAGGGGGGTCACACAAACCAAAATATGGCTGGGGGCTTCAACTCTACTGAGCATGTGCCATGGCAAAGTTGTTACTCTGGAAAACTAGATATCTTAAACATACTCTACAAAAAAGAGAGATCGCAGTTGAAAACATTCCTATGAAACTCCTCTTTTTTTATATTTTTGAATCCAGGGTTTGAAGTTAAAAGTTATATTTGCCTCTAAACCCCCAAAGCAAAATATACCAAAAAAATATCAAAGCTTCCCTCAGATTCTGCAAAAACATAGACACTTAATTTTGAGTCTATACTCAGAGGAGAGAGAGATTGTCTGCCATTTCTGAGAAAATAAATAAATAGCCATGTTGCTCTGATGGGCTGAAAGTTCAAAGTAACTCTAGAATGCCGCCTGACAAACTGTTGTGCCCCAGGCAGACCAGCAGTCCCACACACAGCTCCTTATTGTCCCGTCTTGTGACTGTATCAGTGTATCTCCTCTCCGCCTGCTCGTTTCACACCCCTGTTTTCCTTAACAAGTTGACCATATCAAAATGAATGGAGCAGAAAAGAAGTCACAAGACCCGCTTCAGGGAAGGGCAAAAAGTTTGAGAGAGTTTCCAAAAGTTTTTTTTGCCTCTGTCATTACAAATGGATAACCACAGGAAATATGAGTGTGAGTGGAACTATTCTCTACTCATCATGATATACAAAATCAATTTGTTCACAAACTGTAAAAAATACTAACAGATTAGAAGAAAGATAGGTCTAAGGGGAAAGTGAGAGTGAAATTTAAAAAGTCTCACCTGGATTTTGTCAGTTGAAGTTTGTGGAGCGCTGGGAGAGTTGAAGACAGGTGGGGAGTTGCAGTGATTTCCCTAAACAAACAGACATAGGAGAGCACCTGCAATTCAAATACAGACTGGCATGTAAAACGAAACTAACTCATGCCTCCAAAAGCTCAATTTGCCTGTGTTTGAATATGAAAAAGTGGACTTTAAAGTGGGTGCTCTCTGTGTGTCATTGGGGGCATTGAATCAGTCAGTGAATAACATAAAGTAAATTTCACAAAAGCAATTAAAGCAACTTAGTTCATCAACAACAATGACTAGCCCCTCTGGTTCATTTCCTTCACTGCACATATTTGTACCATCATTTATACAACGAATGGTCGCATGACATCTGTGCTGTCAGCTATCTGCTGTTGACATGTAATGAGCACCACAAATGTACAACTCACTTTTTCCAAACATTTACAGTAAATACACAGTGGTTCAACTGGTTTCATTTTGGCTAGGTGTCTCTCCCAGCAATGTGCTGTGGCAGCAGAAAATGCCTGCCCTCATGTGGACAGAGGCGCTAGATGCAGTGCCTGGTGGAAAAAACAGAGAAGTATTATTCAGCATCAAATCAGGAGCTTTTATTGAGCAATGACAAATGAGATATTTTGATTTTTCTGATTGCCTGGCAAACAGCTGTAAATAATGTTTGTAGGCCTAATAATTGCAGATGACACTTGAACATGAGGCAGTTCTTTATTGTACTAGGTTACTATTTCAGACTTACAAATTGCTTAAAACTGATTAACCTGCTGCGCATCTTTGTCAAATCGCAAGTCAATAACAAATAGGCAATATTACCTGGGAAGCACTGGGACTTTATCCAGTTGGTGACATACTGTAGCTTTTTAACAAACTTCCCCCCATCATTACAAAGTTTGCAATTCATCCCACATGTCTTTGTGTGAGTGTAATGTGGATCGTTGAGCATCTCTGACTGTCATTCTAGGGGCGTTTTCTATTGGTCAGTTTCTCTGCACCTGTTAGACCCGCCCGCCAATCGTACGCCTCCGTTGGTGTACTCCAAGATGGCGACCTCCAGCGCTCCGTATCACACATCATCGTAATAGAAAACAAAATAACATTGTCTCCTGGCGGTCTAAACTCAGGAGGAGATAGAGCAGAAGGAGCGGAGCGGGGCTACAGTGTCGCCGGTGAAACGCGGAAACGGTTTCCCGATGGTTTGTTCGTGCGAGAATCCGCCCTCGGTGTCGGTCTGAGGGGATTTGTGTTATCCGAGCATGGCCACCGAGAACAGGATCAATTTTTGGAGGAGAAATGCAAAGGTTCCCGGAAGGTGGGTTTCCTGACTCTCTCTAGCCTAACGACAAAGAATTATAGTAGTCCTGTAATACATTTTAGAAGGATAGCCTACTATACAAATATCAAGTAACACCGTAAGTCCCTACAGGAATATTCGCCTATAGTGATACTATAGAATGTTTTAAAGTAGGATAAGCTCATAAACAATGACTACCACAGACACACTGCAAGTTCCTATAGGGATAATATAGGAATATTATAGTGATACAATATGAAGTAAAAACACCATAAAAACCGATAAGGTCACTATAAACTGACACTACAAGTCCTATTAGAATATTCTAGCGCTATTCATTTGAGTTGAGCATGTCGTAGTTGTGTCTGTTCAACCTTTTGAACCGTGTTGCAGGTTCGCCTGGGTCTGGTTTGCGTCACACAACGGGGGTGGTGAATAAAACTCGCCAAGCCTTATGGTTTCACAGCTTGTCTTCATGCTAGCCCCAAGCCAAGAGACAGAGGCACCTCCATCTATTCCCTCTCTGTAGTCTGTAGAGCTCAAAGTGGAGGTGTCAGCTGTCATAGTCCGTGCATCGTCTGCCATATGCTTCCTCTGTCTTCAGAAGGGTGACACAGTGTATCTGTTGAGAGAGAAATGGCCGTGGAGCTTGCAACATTGTTGGAGTTGACAGTGAAGATGACAGTCTCGTAATGAAGGTCATTGTGCAATCTTCTCAGATACAACAAGGCAGGAGTGGGGCTTATTTTGTAAACTCAGTGGCTGATTGAGTGGGTTTTCAATGTCTTGTTAGATGAATCATGAGTAGTTGAATAAAAGACATCCTCTTTTCATTGCAGTTTCATTACTGAGTTATCTAATCCCTTTCAAGCTGACTGACTGCTGACCCACAATAACTAGTTGATCAGGCTGTAGTTTCTTTTGACTAACAGAGACACTTGATTGCCACACATACTTGGCTTATTACAAAGTACAGATCATGTTTTGTGTTAGTAGGGCAAAAATAGTATTATGTTTCTTAGGTGGGAGGGAGCATGTGTTGTGGATTGTTATTACTTCATAGGTCACGGCCTACTAGCCTAGTCTAGTCTCAGCCTGTAGAGCTTGCTCAATAGGCATAACTGTCATGGAAGGTTTTATTAATGAGCCGTAATGGACACTAAGTGCCTGCAGCTATTCCCATATCCTCCTGTCTTTTATTCTCCTTAACCTGCACCCATGTGATGTTAGTAGCCTTAGGTCACATGGGCAGTATGGGTAAAGTAGAGCTGATAACTGAAAACTCGTCCCTGTGTGTGTGTGTTTACATGTCTGTAAGCCTATATGTGTTTGTGTGTGAGAGAGCCTGTCAAGACTCAGTGGGCGTCTTCCTGCCCTGGCCCAGTACAACTGCATGGCAGAGCGGGTGGAGTGGAGAGGGGCCAGTCTGTTTGGGGTAATCTGAGAAGAGAGGATCTCTAAGGAGAGGGTGTTGTCCGTCTTTGTCACACACCCTGATCTCTCTCAAACTGTGGTGGGTGGAAGGCTGGAAACCCAAACACAAACATATGTTTGAACAGGAAAGCAACCAGCTAGACCAACTGCCTGTCCTTGAGCTGCTCCTGATAAAACAAGTCCGAGGCTGGTAAACAAAGGAGTCTGGCAGGGCCAGATAATGAACAGACCCAGTTCTGAGCCACCAGGCTTACTGTCAGTTTATTCATGCAAATGACCTGAATTAGGTTGACATCTTTTAGCCTCAGGCCAATTCAAGACAGGCCACAGTATGACAAAATCCACCATCTAATGATATTTGTCGCTCTGTGCTATTCACACAAAAGCTACTCAGTGTTAGAAAGAAGGGCTTATGATAAGTCTAATTTCTGTCACAGTGACAGACAGTGTTTTGGATAAATGGTAATATTAGTACTAGTGTTGGCCCACTGCCTTGGTGAATGGAAAAAACATCACTAGAAAATCCCCTTGGTTTCCAATCTGTAAATAGAGTACTTATCAACGAAAGCAAAAACCCTGGGCTCCACGCGGTCTTCCCTTAACTTTTCCCTAAAGCCTCCTTCCAGTGACAGTTTTTAGTTTTATAAACAAATTATTTTTTTACAAGAAAGAGTGTGACTAATAACTGATTCCTGCCCATTGAAACAGGCACATATGTGCATTTCCGCCTTGATTCCTGTTGACCGTTTTTCAGAGGAGCACAGAAGTGTGAATGGGTCAATGAGGTCACTGGAGGAGGCCAATGCCCTTGGCTTTCTATGAAGGAAAAGTGATGAGGAAAGGACCATTGTTGACAATGCAGCCCGAGTGTCAGTGCAGCATGTTTCTGGCCCAGGTCCCAGCCTCCGACTCTGACTGTGTCTGCTGTGGGTCATCAGAGCATTGGATGGAGGCTGAGCATTAAGATGCTTGCATCCGCTGAACAGGATACTCTCCACAGGGTGGCGGACGATGCTGTAGCCGTGCAAGCTGTTCAGCGATTCTGTTCAAGACACACTAATCACAGCGCAATCTACAAAAGCAAGGGAGAGATATTATTTAATACGAGGGAGGAACTGAGCTAAAAATGAAGTCGTCTATCAAAGGAAGGCTGAATGTGTAGCCTAATTCGCAGGCTGTAATAACACTGGGCTCGTCCGTATGGCACAGTCTGTACGCCAGCCAGATCTCCAGCCCCATGCATGGGCCAAAGTTTGATTTCCAGCCATGGTGCTTTCTGTGCTGTGATCCTTGTCTGCTATCTTCAGGGGAGTCATTTTAGGGGATCAAGCAAATTACCAGGTTGCATCCACCCTCCTTTTAACTACAGGTTTTAAGGAAAATATGAGGGGAAAAGTGCAACATACCCTCCCCCGCCTCCCTGGTGCAGTCAAATACCCACTTCTTTCTGCTTTCCATCTATTCAAATATAGTTAAATAATAGACAGGGAAAGGGGGGTCTGCCCGCTTTCCTTTGAATAATAATTGATGAGTAGAGTAGGTCTGCCGAAAAAAGTCGTTGACGAGCAGCACCAGGCCACGTGAAAGATTTGGATGACAGCTTTTCATATCTCATCTTCTACAGTATACAGCCTGTTTATGGAGCGCAGCATCCACCTCTCGACCCACGCTTGCGACGCACGTAAGTGCTCGACAGAACCGGTCTGCATGGAGTATCATCCACATGGAAACGCTTTTTCTTTCATTCCCATTGTCTACTTGGTTTGTTGTTGCTGCTGTTTTGTCTTTGCTTTGAGTCCTTGAACATGCGTGGATTGCGCTAGTGCCACTGTCAGTCATGCAGTGTTAACAATGGCATTGTTCATTCTCTTTTAGAGTGTTGCTGCGCTGTCTTTTACTGCCTTATTTTTTCCCTACAACATTTTCAGTCTGTGTTCTTGTTTCTTTTGTGTGCATAGTCTCATAAAAGTCCCTTTTATTCTGTCTTGACTGAGAATCCACCAGGCCTGCCTGCCTCTTTTAATCGTTTAATCATCTCTGTACACTTTCTAAATCCTAAACTCCCAGTGCTGACGCATCAATGAGACTTTTGTTATTCTTTTATTTTCTCTCTCTGTGTCTCTCCCTCCCTCTCTCTCTCTCTCGCAGGTTTCCCAAGGACACCCCGAAGCCTACATTCAACAACCTCAAGTCTAAGAAGGCCTCTAGTTTCCATGAGTTCGCCCGCAGCACCAACGATGCCTGGGACATCGACGATGAGGAGGACGAGGATTTCCTCGGGGCCCCCGCCCCCCCTTCATCACTGCCATCAGGCCTGCACTCCTCATCCACACATCACCAGGTGGCTATGTGCCTTGAACTGAAGTGGGCTGATAATGTTTTTCATTTGCATATCAACCCATTTCTGTTGTCAGTGACATCAGCTATAAATCTTTCGGGCAGTTATTTATGATCTCATTTGGATATTGAGTCACTCTGAAATGAATGGAGAGATACTAAACTGCTCTTTTCCCTTTTCATTGGTCCTTTGCCCGCAGTCCTCTCAGCAGCAGCAGAATGAGGCTGGTGAGCCAGAAGGCCGGATGTCAGACAGACTGGCCCCTCCCAGGGCAGAAGGTCATGACCTCCAGGAGGTGCAGGAGGAGGAGACGGAGGGCGAACTGGTCAACGGCAGGGTGGTCAAGTCCAGTAGTGAGGCCCACCTCAACACATCCTCAGGTATGTGGGTGATATGCTACACCGCTGAACTCTGCGTTAACCACTGAGCAGATTATCAGGCCATTCATAGGGGAGGTAATCTCAGACTTTGTCAGGGGGGATTAGATAGACACTTCACACTCAAATTAGGGCTAGTGGAATAATATCAGACCTCCTAGCCATAGACCCTGTGCCTGACAGGACATTTCACAGTCTTGTAAATGTATCTCTAAAAGCACTGCATAAAAGCTGTGTATTAATAACCAATTGCACTAATAACCAAGTGTTTTTGTTGATCCAGAGGGAGGACTCAGTGAATTCATTAACGGGTACACATTAGTACAGATACTATCTCATATCCCAGTTAAGGTCGTTTTCTGTTTATATGCATTTTAATGTCCTAATCATGAATATCTCTGTATACATGAGGAAGCAGCATATTCTGAATATTACCATGGAAACAAAACTTACGCACTCACAGTGTTGCTGTAATTGCTCTATCCCCCGGATAAATAAAGGTTAAAAAAGCAGGATATGACCTTATTCTAGCTACTGTAAGCAGGATACTACATTAACATACTCCGGCTCTTTAACAGAATGCTATATCGCAGACCTTTTAACCCCTCTGAGCCAGTGTGAGGCCTCAGATCCCCAGGCAGACCCTGTAGCCATTCACAAGTCCAGGCTTAAGACTGAAGTTGATCTGGCTTTTGCCATCAGGGCCTCTAGGCTCTGGACCAACCTGCCTGAGGAGCTCAGGCTAGCAGAATTATTCATTAATCATTATCATGTTTCAAATGACTTCCTTAAACCTATTTTTATAGACTTGCTTTAATGTGATGTGTTTTATCCCGTTATTTTTACTTTTATATTGATTTCACCCTCTATTATCTTTTTTATCTTGTGGTGACTTCTTGTTTTTCCTTGTTTTAATTTTGTTAAAGCACTTTATAAAGTCTGTTTTTAAAAGTGCAGTACAAATAAAGTTTATTATTTTTATTATTATATTATTAGATATTCTCACTTTTCATTTCTGGCCTCCACAGTTCGCTCCTCACTGCAGAAGCAGCAGTCTCTCCCAGTCCGTCCCATCATCCCGCTGGTCGCCCGCATCTCGGACCAGAACGCCTCGGGGGCGCCGCCCATGACGGTGCGAGAGAAGAGCCGACTGGACAAATTCAAACAGCTGCTGGCTAGTCCCAACACTGACCTAGGTGGGAGGAAACACAGCGGGCTGGTTTCATACTGTACACATGGAGAAAGCGTTAGTCCCAGGTTAAGGCCGGGATCACTTTTATCACATTTATTTCAGATGAGAAGATCCGTTACCACCGCATCATTCTGTTGCAGATGCATTGCATTGCGCTGCAGGTGTTACATGTGTAGGATTTATTCTACTTATGCGTTGATAATGCATGTGGAGCTTAAACAAATGTTTTGACCTATTTGTTGCTGTCACAAATACTTCATGAAGAGTCATGTATTTTGTCATTGAATCAGAGTTGCAACAAAACTTAATGTTGTAATTCAACAATCGATAACCATGTCTAATCAGGTTCATTTCAGTGCATTTGAGCCATGAGGTATTTGCGTAGAACTCTGTTCTTGGTTTGCGGCAACACAAATGCAGTACAGATTAATCGTGATCCCTGCTGAAGTAGTTCAGTTTGATGGAGATCTCAGTCTATCATGTAGAGCTGTTAGTCCTGGTGTTCCCTGTCTCTGTAGTTATCCTCCATGTGTGCTGATCTCTGCTATGGTGCTCTCTGTGTAAAATATAGTGTTGATATTGTGTGTCTCATATCGTGTTGTGTGTTGCTCTGCAGAGGAACTCCGGAAGCACAGCTGGTCAGGCATACCAAGAGAGGTCCGGCCAATCACATGGAGACTTCTCTCTGTAAGTCCCATGAAGTTTCGCAACATCACATGCTCTACACTGCATCTTGGCTGGGTGTGCGGCATTGTGTGTCTCAAATCCCCTTAGATAGTCCAAGTTACATTTCCTGTGTCAGTCCTCAAACACTAGCCACTTTCATTTGTTCTCCATTTCCAGGAAAATGCTCCCATAATGACAAAAGCCTTATCCTTACGAGCCACCTTATCTTCTCTATTCTCTCTTATCTCAAATGGCTCGTCTGTTCTCTCTCTGAAGCTGTTCATGTAATCAGAAAAGGTTTCTCCTCACTGGCACCTTCTCTTCTTTATTTTCCCTTATCACTCCCCCTCTCCCCGTCCCTAACAGGGCTACCTGCCGGCCAATATGGAGCGCAGAGAGCTGGTGCTAAAGAGGAAGAGAGACGAGTACTTTGGCTTCATAGAGCAGTATTACCACTCCAGAACAGACGAGCACTATAAAGACACATACAGACAGGTAATACTTCAGTTAACAAACTGAAATAAGCCTTAAGTAACATACTTATAAAAATAGGTGTGAGGCATAATCAAAGCAGTCACAAAGTAGCACATGATGATTTGGGTATTGAATTCAGAACAAAAACACACAAACACAAATGTTATTTGTTCTGATTATTCTGAATAACTTGTGTTCCTTCTTGTCAGATCCACATTGACATTCCAAGGACCAACCCTCTGATTCCCCTGTTCCAGCAGCCCGCAGTACAAGAGGTGAGACTGAAATGACAAACAGTTCAAATATCTTAATGGTTCATCAAAGGTTTGCTATGTTTTTCTTATGTACTTCGTAAGACTGCTTCACATTTAAAGGACAATACCATATGGGTCCTATGCCATTCTTGACAAAGAGTTTGTACCACAGAACATTGTTTGGCATTACCTTATGGTGCAATCACACATTTGGTTTTTTTTGGTCTCAACCATAGTGGAAAAGCTTACTTTGTTGCATTTTTGTACAGGGTTCATTTAGGTTCACACTGCCCAATTACAAGTGAACCACGGCTTGTCAACAAAAGTCACATGGACTCACAAGTAGCTTGTTTATTGGACAGAGTTTTGGTAATCTGTCATCCCACCAGGTTAGAGATTTTGGCAGCAGGGGGGTTCAAAACAAATCTGATTCCAGTCCCTGTACTAAGC
The DNA here is from genome assembly GCF_048128805.1 of Centroberyx gerrardi. Lineage (NCBI taxonomy): Eukaryota > Metazoa > Chordata > Actinopteri > Beryciformes > Berycidae > Centroberyx > Centroberyx gerrardi. The sequence goes on along the minus strand of NC_136010.1, from coordinate 22,690,216 downwards.
ATGATGGACTTGTCTTCACACCGTAATTTACAGTCTCAGTTAAGAACACGTGAAGAAATAGCTGAACATAGACTACAGAATGTGGTTTGGCCTCATTTTGTTATGCTAGGCTTTCCAAGCAAGAGTAACTTGCTGGCTATCAGATGTCAACATCTGTCTCCTTATACCCATAAAACCTTGCGTTTTGGGGTCGTTTCCTGTGGTTGATACAAGTACGTTCTCACTCCCAACGAATCGCACCACCATTCGGCATTATTCTCACCTGCCCAAACTAAACTAAAGCACTAAATGCTCCAGAGTTTGAATAAACTTAGACACCTTAGGAGCCCAAGAAAAACACCACATTTGATGAAGATGCCCCGATGACTCAGCGGCCACTTTTTTAAGAAGTTCAGAATGAATTATACTGAGTTGAAAGGTTGCACTGTCTATTATATTGTATTGTACTGTCATATTTTCCTGCCACTGATGCTTCAAATTACAGCACAATAGAGGAACTTTGCAGTAAAGGGGAACTTCACTGAGCATGGCCTCTTCCTCAAATGTGGTGATTTTTGTGGGTTTTCAAAATGCCTAAGATCTATTTCCAGATACTCCGGAAGCCTGTGATAGGGCTCAATCACTGCATATTGCATGCTAGTTATGTCAATAATGGAAACACATGACACACATTGCAATAAGTTGTTAACCCAACTTAAGAAAGGCATGGGACCCGTACAGTTGCCAAAAACAGCAGTATTCTCTTTTAAGATGCTTTTTGCCTTGTAATATACATGACCAGCCTGCCATACAGGATGAACAGGCATCTTCTCACTGTCTTTCTTCAGGTGTTTGAGCGCATCCTGTTTATCTGGGCGATCCGTCACCCAGCCAGCGGTTACGTCCAGGGGATCAATGACCTGGTCACGCCCTTCTTTGTCGTCTTCCTTTCTGAGTTTGTCCGTAAGTTACCGGCTGGAAAATTACTGTATAGAGCGCTGCAAAACCTGATATGTTCACACTAGAGCAAAATGACTCATCAGCCTTTTGCCTGGGTTAATCGATGATGGTCTGCTTTATGTAGCCAGATGCAATATTCTCAAGGAGCTCATATGTATTATGTAAGTGTTCAACCAATCTCAATACAGGACAGCATTCAGAAAACTTGGGGTCATCTTGGCTGTACATTTGTTAGGGTTTTATTTACTCTGCACCCAGTGTGGGATGTGGGACGATTTTTCGAGATGTGAGGACCAAGTTGAGGCCTTGGTGAACGAATTAAGGAAAAAAACTAATCGGATTTGACCGGCCGCCATCTCTACAGCGAATGGAGATTTTGCTCTTCCCCCTGAGTCAGACTAATTTTGTTCTATGTTATTCGTTCTTCCAGAAGAGGATGTGGAGAACTTTGAGGTGGCAGCGCTGCCTCTGGACACCCAGAGAAACATCGAGGCCGACAGCTTCTGGTGTATGAGCAAGCTGCTGGATGGAATACAGGTCCGAACGCACACGCATGTAAATGAACAGACAAACAGTTACTGTAAATAATGTGCAAGTGTCGATTTCCTGAATTCAATGTTCTTTCAGGACAACTACACCTTTGCTCAGCCTGGGATCCAGAACAAAGTGAAGGCTTTGGAGGAGCTGGTCAGCAGAATAGATGGTAAGTGGCCCCCTATCAGTTATCATCCCTTGGGTCACCTTCATCATGAAATATATGTGGCACCGTAGCATTAAGTGTGTTGTGTGTCACATTAGGTTTTAGATGCCTGATATGTCCGCTGCTCTTTCCTGTTCAGTCTGGGTTTGACTACTTTGTGTGCATGCATGTCGAGAGCAATAGAGGGCTGATTCCAGATAAGAGCTGTAAACAGGAAAAACACCATTTTAACCTGTGTGTGTGTCTGTCTGTCTGTCTCTCTGTCTCTCAGAGGACATCCACGGTCATTTCAAGAAGTATGAAGTGGAGTACCTGCAGTTTGCTTTCCGGTGGATGAACAATCTGCTGATGAGGGAGCTACCGCTTCGCTGCACTATCCGACTCTGGGACACCTACCAGGTAGAGATCAGTGTTGTTACCGCGACATCACCGTGACTGCACAATTAATCAAAAAACAATTGAAATTGCAACATTGACTCCTGCAATTTATAAATCCTGAGAGGCTGCAGTTTTTTGATCAGAGGGGAAGACAGAAACCCACCTCAGCAGTTTAGTGAGGTGCTGTGCTGGTAGTGCGGACACGACCCTCTGGGTGGCAGCAGCTTGAAGGTTAGAGAGGGGGACTTGTCACTGGAGGGTTGCCGGTTCACATCCCAAGCTGAGCTAGGAAAATCTGGGTAGGGGAAGTGAATAAGTTATGCCCTCCAGTCACACACTCCCAGGTGTGAGTGTGTGAGACCATCCTGTGTTTTACCCTCCCACCACCCGCAACGACTCAGCCGGGCCATTTCTGTAAATAGCGATGTTTTCTTAGTCAACTTGCCTGGTTAAATTAGGGTTGAATAACAATACTGCAGACTACACTTTGTCACTTTTGCCGTCCAGTTGAAGAGTCTACAAAGTGTATATAATTGAGCTTAGTTAGTAAATATTATACATTGATTTATATTTTCACATTGCTGCAGATATGGTGCATTGTATTTGCTCAGTTGACTGAGTTCAGCGTTGGGATAGAGTTTCTTCTTCTTTATGTATGTATGCACAGTTGCAGCTGTGTTGTAATAGGCTACAATTTTGCTGTTTTCAACAGGCTGAAGCAGAGGGCTTCTCCCACTTCCACCTGTACGTCTGTGCTGCTTTCCTCATAGAGTGGCGCAAAGAAATCCTCTCCATGATCGACTTTCAGGTATCAATGACGCTTTAGTCCCACACACAAAATGACAAACCCTCTTCAACCTGCCCTCAATGAGAAAGTACCAACTGAATATTGATTTCACTACCAATGAGTAGCAGCAATACTGATTTGTCGAAAAGACGGGTTATACTGTATAAATTCCACTACATCAGCGTCTGTGCAAAACTGAACCCACTTTGTCACAGAGCTAGATTTTACAAAATAACACTGTTGGTCTACTTACATTTCTGAATTACATATTATACTATGCATATTATTGCCAGGCCCAAATTGTGTTGTTTCTCTTGCTTTCTAGGGCCTTCTGATGCTACTGCAGAACCTTCCCACAATCCACTGGGGCAATGAGGAAGTGGGTCTCCTCCTGGCTGAAGCCTACAGACTGAAATATATGTTCGCAGACGCACCCAACCACTACAAGAGATAGGCCTGTGGCTTCCAGCTTATGGCAAACACAGCAGTTTGATGCTCTCCCTTTAAATCAAACTGGACTGTGTTTGAATGGACCTAGAGCATCTGAGGCACTCCAGACAGAGCTAAACATTGTCTCTGAGGTAACCTGGAAGAGACTGACATAGCTGTACAAAGATACATAATGTAAAGTATATATACTAAAGGTAAATTAAATTGTGTCAGGTTTTCCCTCTTGAAAACTTGCTGTGTTTGGCAGGTTCAGTTCCATGGGACTTGCAGGATATTATCTCTGAGCTTCTGGATAACTCAACAAGTAATTAGCCTGTTAAAATTAAATCCAGTGAACATTCACTGGATGTAATTGGGTTAGGGTTTATGGTGCACCCATAGAGCCCAGTGAATATGGGGCTATTTCTGCAGTCTGTGTACTGTACTGTATCATCGGACTGTTACAGTGTATGTGGCCGTACATATGAGCTCTTGGTTTACTCATACTCTCCTAGGACATGCAGCATTGATTGTCTCACAAGTTAAATGTACATTCAGAAGAACATATGTAATATAATGTAAAGGGATGATGAATGTTTGTGAGATCATCCTTTTAGTGAAAGATGGTATCCAGAGATTATATTTTTTTCAGATTTGTTTTAGTGATTGTTTTACAAAAAAAAAAAGTTCTTGGATGTAGAGCAACCACTATATTTTGTCGATTTCTCTTTTAAAACCATAGCCTACTACTTCAGTTTAGTCTGCTACTGCTGCGCCATTATGAATAATACCCACTTCAAGTTTTCCCCTTCTTCAGATCCAAGAGAGCTACTTTGTGAGGAGTCTTTTGTTTTGGTTCAAGATGACCAAATCTCCTCGAGGCAATCAGCTAATCGTGGTCCGCAGTTTGGACCACAATCAGTCAGTTTAATCACGTGTCCCAGGACTGGGCCAGAACCAAAAGGCTTCTCTTATTAGTTCTCAGAAATCAAGAGTGGATAAGCTTCTGACAAAGGGCTGACTTGAGCTTAAGGTTACGATTTTGGAAAAGCTGATAAGTTGATATTCGGTCAGGGTGGTTTTCATCAAATGTCCCCGTGTGTCTCTTCAGTCATAGAAACTCTATGACTTCGGTCTTAAGAAACTTTGTTAAAATGAGCCCAGGTTTAGCGGTACAGTAACTTCACTCTTTTACTCAGTGTTTGGTACAAATCATGTAACCTTTAAGTTCCACTGCTGCTACCAACTATGATCACTCTAAACCAGGAGAAGGTGCCACGGTGCATTTCAGGCTTCATTTTTATCAAGTGGGAGAACTGATCTAGTATCAGTTTGCCTTTCAGGTCATTATGAATAAGTTGGCGACTCTGGATCAGCACTACACTGAGGCTCTTTAGTACAGATCTTATCTCCATAGGGGAACATGGGTAAGTGAATCTCACTGCCTCGATGTGAATAGATGAGAAATAACGGGGACCTTCCAATTCACGTAACATTGGAGTTCCCCACTCTTGTGTTTGCACTAGAGATAATTTATCGATTGAACTGGGTCTAGGTTCATGTTGTGTCTGACTACTAACTAATCTAAGATGTATCTTGTTTAAATTTTGGTTTTAGACTGGTGGAAATACCATTTTAGTTAAAGATTGCAACACGTACTGTATGAAAACTGCTATTATCGGTCCAGAATGACGTTGGTGACAACTGATGAGACTTGTTACGCCCTAATGTTGTTGATAGACTATCAGACACTTTACCAAACTACTTTGTACTTAACAATGTTCACAATAGTAGTCTTAACTCATATTTCTAGTTGTTTAGAAATAATTTAAGCGACCCAATGCAATATAAATTATTTAATATGATACCTGTTGCTGTTACTGTAACAACAGTATTTACAGAACCAGTAGTCAAGGATTTTCAACTTCAAAACAGCCATGATCTGTTTTGACATAATCTTAATAATTTGTGTGAATTCTTAAAATGGAAGAGGGACTTTGTTGACACTTGTTGGTACTGAAGGCCATGTAGTCTCACCACCTTACTTGAGACAGTCCTTTACACACAGTGCAGCTGGATTTCAAAATATATGATGATGCCTTTGTTTTGAGCATTTGTAATGTACTCTTGTCTTTTACAGTTTAACACGGACAAATGCTTTGTTATCATTAATGCTTGTATTATATATTATATGGGTTTCAGTTTGGGTTGCTCTTGTACCTGTGACTTTACCTAGTCAGTGACGTGATCCAGGAAATTGTTTAATTTGTGACTGCAGGTTTTTTTTTTTTTTTTTTATGGAATGTGAATATGTGTGTGTTACTACTTCATCTACCTTCATTACCGGTGATAATTATTTGTGCACAATGTGTGTGTGAAAGATATGACAATCATTAGCCTACAGTAGTTTGATTTCCTCACCGCTAGATTTGCATTGACGTTTTGGCTTTTATCGTTTGCTGCACATCTGAAAATGGCATTGAACAACTCTGGAGCAAGTTTTCAAATTTAATTTGTTAGATTGTAGTGAAATTTGGTATAATTTACTATGATTCAGCAAATTGTAGAATGCACTAGATGTCCGGCTGATATTCTGGCCATTGTAGACTACAAAAAAATCAATGGGGAAACATCTTTCTAGGATAGGATGAGGCTTAATTCATGTTCAGGAAACTGGTTATGAGTTTTGTCCTAATGAAATGTTTCTCTAAGTCAGCTATAGTCTACAATGTTAGCTTTATATTGCCATGAAGTAACTAAGTGCTATTGAGGATACTGCAGTACCTTGCTGGCTTAGATAAATGAATTTGCTTTTCCTTTTTTGAAAAAAAATCTAACACTATGCTGTCTATCCATTCAAGATTTATTTGTTAGTTTTTTTTTGCTTTCTTTTTTCATTCACATTGTTCTCTGTCTTGCCATCTCTTGTGTTCTTCAACCCTCTTGTACACATCTGAAACATTTTTAAATGTTTTCTGAGTGTTCAAGTATGCCTTTTAGCCTTAAAGTAGATTTTGCTCTATGGTTCTTTATTCATTTGTGCGAACGATTGTGTCACTAGTTTGTAATATTTTCACTCATAGGCCTGCCATGATTGTATTGTTCACTTCAAGCTGTTTCATGTAAAGGTCATATGTCATCATGTCTTTAACACATGATGATGACAAAGGAAGGCTGAGAAAATGTAAAGTTGTTTATTCATTTGAGTAGTCATGCTGTTTGCTTTTTCTTTTTTTTCCCTCAACAATCACATGCCAAACCCTTGGGCCAATACAATCTGTTCTTGTTAGAATGCTTCAGTAGTCAATGCTGGCTTCAGCCTTAAAGGAAGACCTATTACAGTAAACTGCTGTATATTAACTTTTTGTTTATATTAAACGATTGTTATTCTTCATTTTGATGTGTGAGTGTATTGGGGGGCAGGATTAGGTTGAGATCAGAGAGACTCCAATTCAACTTGATAGATCTGTTTTCATATACAATTTACAATTTAGGCCTTTAGCAGACACTCTTATCCAGAGCAACTCACAACAAGTGCAACAGTAAAATAAGTGAATATTCTTCAAGCATCAAAGTGTGAGTAGCCAGATAATTATCCTGATCTGATAGTATCATGAATTTCACTGTTTCTCATTACATGAACTGTCAGGCTTTGAGCACAATGGCCAGACAGATGCGAGGAAGAATTAAGATTTAACAAATTTTTGTTTTTGAACACATTCCTGAGTTCTGATTGGTGTTGAAAAGAAGACAGGGTAAATGACGTAGGCGGAAGTGGTACTGAGAGCTCCACCAAGTACACAAACTTCGGTTTCACTTTTGCAGCCATGCCAATGTGGGTTGCGATAATGAAACCAAGAGTTACCGCGACAAACCAAGCCCTCTGAGTTTAGCCTGCTGGAAATATATCTGTCGCGTCGACGTTGTTTGAGTGCCAAGGTAAGTTGTTTTTGCATAAGGAGTATTTATCATGTCGGCGTAGCTTCCAGCAAGCTAACGTTAGCAAACATGAAGCCAGCCTCTGGCCGTCCAGCAGCGCTGTAGCGCCACCAGGATGCTTCTGGCTACTCACTAGCTGGATTGCTAGACATTGGTTAATCATTTGCCGAGTTTCTGTGCTATTTTTAAAACGAAATTTGGCCACTCTCAGTTCTAGATAACGGTAACAAGATGGAGGAGCAAGCTAATGGGTAGATTAGCTTGCTAGTTCCCTCTTTCAACTTAGCAGTTGACTGCATCTAACTGTTAGTTAGCAACTTGGTGCTCTTTAGGTTAAACGACTATCTAACGACACATGGACAAAAAACTGCTGAGTACTTTAAACTCTGGCTCTGTTGTCTCTTGCATGTTTGGTGTCTGAGCTAATTGCTGACATGAGAAGTGGCAGGATAGTGAGTTCTCTCCTCTCGACCTCAGCAGGGGGGCAGCTTGGTGAAGGAGGATGGATGGAGTCCCTTGCAGTTGGAGCACCACAAGAGCGCATGAGTCTTTCAGCCGCTCCCGTTCCGCAGCAGACACCTTGTCCAGGCTCGCCAAATTGATGGCACGGGCCGAACAGAGGCAGGACAGCCGGAGCCAGAGGCAGCACTCAGCCCACCCGTCCTCGTGTGTTTGTCGAGAATGTGGCAAGGGCTTCCCCGACACGACAGAACTGTTGCGCCACCAAGAGGTAAAACATGCATTGCCCAAGCCTCACCAATGCCTCTCCTGTGGGAAGGAGTTCTCCCTTCTGTCTTCCTTACAGCTGCACAAGTGCGCTCGTGATTCCTCCCCCTGCGAGCTTTGTCACGGAGAACCGCGGCTCGGCGCTCCGTGTCCCGCCTGTAAGACTGGAGCCGTGGATCCCGACAGGCCCCAGGACAAGTCACCTCACCGCCAGCCCCACCTCCTGGACAGTAGCCCCTACGCCTGCGCCCCCTGTGGGAGAGGCTTCAGCCAGAAACAGGCCCTGCTCTACCATCAGCAGGCTGGTTGTAGTGAACCACCTTCCCCACTGACTGTAGACGATGCCAGTAGCCCTCTAGCTGATTCTCCACCTGTTTCTGAGGCAGGCTCCACCCTCTCAGACTCCTCAGACACCCCGGGGCCCAGCAGTAGAGGGGACATGCCGTGCCCATTCTGTTCCAGAATCTTCCGCACAGTGGCTGGACTGCAACGCCACAAGCGGACCACCCATGCGGAGGAGCTGCTGACACCACCAAGGGCACAGAAAACCAAAGGAGAAGGAACTGGTGGAAGGGAAGGAGGGAATTCTAAGGTGAATGGAAATTCAATTGATAGGCCTAAATCCAAACAGAAGCTGTTAAGCTGTCGCTCCTGCGAGATGGTTTTCAGGAGCACCGCCAAGCTGTACTTGCACAGGAAAGAGAAACACAGCAGGGAGAAGAACATTAGGAGAGAGCCGAGGCCGGTCATCACCAAACACAGGAAGAGGGACACGTATCCGTGTCAGGTCTGTGGCAGAGTCTTCCTCCATCATTTGTCACGTTTGGCACATTCCAAACAGCATGCAGCCTCAACCTTCACCGTCATAAAGACAGAAAGCCCGTCTCCGGAAAATACCGCCAAAGACTCCAAGTTATCAGACAAGAAACCAAATAAACTAAAAACCAGCCTAACAGATAACAAGATTGTTAGGGCTGGCCCAGGGAGGCCTAGCAAGAAGGTGGCCAGATTAGAGGAGGAGTTTGATGATCCAGGGAGTTGCAGGGAAGTGCCTGAAGTAGAGGAGGAGGTGGATAGAGAGTTCCCATGCCCATCCTGTGCAGAGGTGTTCTCCCTCCAGTCGGAGCTGAGGGACCACGTGGAGCTCCACCAGTCCTCTGTGAGGAGGAGGCAGTGCAGTGTGTGCGCCCAGGAGATGGACACCAGCAAAGGGCCGGGGTCGAAGAGACAGAGGCTGTACCACTGTGTGCCCTGCCAGCAGGGTTTCTCAGCACTGGACACTTTCCTGAAACACTGCCAGGACCACCTCCGAATCAGGGTGGAGGAGGACTGCATCTCCGAGAACTACAATCAACTTGGCAACAAAAACTAAGATTAATTTTGAATGTCATCAGCATAACTTAAATTGCCTTATTGCCTTGAGGGACAGAGAGAGGAGAGTGAAGGAATCTGTTAGAAATTCTTGTTGATTCACCCGTTCATTGCTAGAACATTCAGGCCACTTGTAGTTACACCCTCATTGTTGGTTGAATGTAATGCGTTTCAACATATCAAATGATAACAAGGGGATGATCTTTTAATAAGTTTGTGGCATATCCAGTGTATTTTACCATTACTGACTGGCCACTATTCTATACAGATGTGCTCTATTCTCCACAAGCATGGTACGCCGCAGCCAAAGCACTGCCAGATATCTTGTGTGCAAGGATGTATTTTTACACAAGACATTTGTAAGGCTTTAGCTAAATAAGGTCAAGGTACTTCAGCTGTATTTTAGTTATTTTTGTAAGAATTTAGGCAATAATGAGTCATAAATTGGTTGAAATTCTGGAGTGTCCCTGTTATTATGTTGCTGAATTGTCATTGCAGTGACAGTCAGACCTGGGTCAAATAGCATTTGCAAATCATTAGTATTTGTTCTAACCTGCTTGGATTACGAGATGGGTGGAGTTTACTGCATCGGGGTAAATCAAATGTTATGTAAGTGGTCAATCACTGAAAAAGTATACTCACTGGATTTTCACATGGTTTTGTTCAATTGTCTAAACTCTGGCACTCATTGTATTAACCTGTGTGGCAAATCCCACCCATTTAAAACCACAGAAAGCATTTGCAAATGGTATTTTTCCAAGGTCAAGTTGTGCAGGTTGCTAGTTAAATTGAATTTGCAGAGGAGAAAATGTCAACATGTATTATTTACAAGCGAGATTCCAACATCATTGTTATTGCTGTGTGTTTATGGCATGACAAAATGTTTATGGCTGTCATGGATAATTATGTCCAGTAAAATGCCTTTCACATTGGCCTATCTTTTTAGATGATGTGTACTTGGAAGATAATATCTAGCTATGCAAATAGATGCAGTAATGGCAACTTTCCAGTAAATCTGTGATGCTTGATAAATACGCTATAGTGAATGAACCAGGATCAACATGATTTTTTTTCTCTACGTGATTTTCTGCTACTGTTTTCAAAAAGCAACTGTGAAAAAATTGAAAAAAAGATTTAATAGGTTTTGAAAGCTTCGACTTTTGAAAGGTCTTTTGTAAATGAGTTTATGGTTCTTTATAGAGTACATCATTAAAAAAGAAAAGATTTTCTCATGAGATGTTTTCTGTTTGTGTTCATTTTGCCAACATTGCAAGCATAGTCACAAATCTATTGTGCATTTTCACAGCAGTAGTAGGCCTGTTTATCTTTACTGAAGGCTCTCCACATGAAACGCCTTTCTCTGCCCTTATTTTATTTGCAAAGCATAGTTTCAACAGATTATACTACACTGTTTACACTTGTGTATTTGCCTGTGTATCACTGATGATCCAAACAAACTACATTCACAGCAAACACATAGAAACAAACAAATGTGATTCACAAAGACATGTCTACATTATGATTGGACACACATTTAGAGCAGCAACATGATCTAGTTTTTATGGGCTTGAAAGTGAATCTATTTCACATGACATTGATAACACAATCATGGTTTTGTGTCTTTTTGGAAAAATCATATTCTCAACTAACACATCAAACCTTATTATTGCTTGTTTTGCAGTGAAGTTAAAGTTCTTGTTGACTCCCTACTAAAAGTATCTAAAGTATCTAAAACCTCCCTGATTAAAAAAAAAAAAAAGATTGTTCTGAATTTTTTTTCCTTTTCCTTGTCTTTTTATTTAAATCATATCTATTGACCCCCGTCTTTATTTTTATGTTGTAGAATAGAATTCCGATACTATATAAATTGAAAGTTATATTTTGTAGTATACGTTTCAGTAAAGAGCAGTGGAAAACAAATTTTCCATGATCCATATCAGTTATGTGTCCTCCTGGCCACAGGGCGGCGCTGTGCAGACACAACGCCATAAAATCTAAGATGGAAACGCGCTGGTGAACTTCCTGTCTATCGGCGCATGCTTTCCTTCCGCGGTTTTGTGAAACGAAAAGCCGACGAACCACTCTGTGTTAACTTTTAGAAAATAAAGACAAAATGAGCAAAGCACATCCACCAGAGCTGAAGAAGTAAGTTCACTAGCTTGTTTACTAAAACCCTCGTCCTGTAAGTCTGATGGTTTCCTCTAGTCTTAACGATGCTTTGTCTAATTGTGTCTTAAATGACTGCCGTGCTGCATTGTTTGCATTGGAAGCAAGCTAACACTAGCTAGCCTGTCAGAAGACATGACTCTTATCATTGCTGAATGAAAAACGAGAGGTTATGGCAGTTAACTGTTCGCCGACTATACTTCTGTAGCTAATGTACTTTTCTTTGTTTCAGGTTCATGGACAAGAAGCTTTCGTGTGAGTACAAAATCCATTATTCAAAATTGCCATGTGTAGCTACACCCGACAGCCTGAACCTGTTGTGACTAGCTAAACTACATAACACATACCTCTGCTGTCTGTTTATGTTCTGGGACAGACGGAGCCAAGAGGAATCTTGTTGGGGACATACTAGACTTAAAATCCTAGTCGTTTCTGAAAACTCATTGTATCACACATCTAACGATGGATTTTACAGGTTTTTTATCCCTCCGTCGTTAATCTGCTCACACTAGATGATTGGGCAAGGACGGGACATCTCACACAGAAATTAGTCTAAATCTGTTTGACAGAGGTTTCCGTATTTTTAATTTCAAGGATCTTAAATAGGTACACATTATCTTTTATAATAATAAATCAATTAAATAAACTTTTTTAATATATTCTTTCCGCCTCACCTCACTGTAAACTCGGCTCTCATTGGCTGTTGGCGGTCTCCGCTTTTGGAGTAAATTTTTGATCTCTATAGCCCACATCAGTGGTTTTTAATCTTTTTCGTTCTAAGGCAACCACAGGTCAAACCCAAATCACAGGGCACACCTACATATAAGTGCAGTCATAAGTATGTACAATATAACACATTATCTTTATATTATATTCAGAGATATTTCATACATACATACTTCTATAGGGTCAATAAGCAGGCTGTTTTTTTTTAAGCTAAGTGAGACTATGAGTAAAATACGTTTGAGGTCTCAGAATTCTACGGCACAGTTGACCTGTTAAGACTGAGTCTATAAATGCCTCACACTAACAGATGATCTTTGCCGACCATTGGCCCCAACCAAGCTTCCGATAAAGATTTCCCCTTCTGGTTGTGGGGGTGGGAAAAATCTGGTGGAAGTCAGCCCAATATCCTCTATGGACACTGCTGTGTGTCCCCAGCTTTAGAAAAGATAGCTATGCATTAACAGTATTAACATTAGTCATTAACGCAGCAACCTGTTCGCACTTTAGATATGGTGCTTCTTGTTAAAAAGCTTGTGCTTGCAGAATCGATGGACTTAAGAGAAAGGCTGAACGGAGTAGCTGATGAGGCAGTTGTCAAAGATTATATGTATAGGAATAAGTGCTGCTTAGTGTATTGAGTGGACCCTAAAGATTTGGGGAAAGTTTTAAGTTTTGTTGTATGAGTTATGTGTGGTGGTATCGTGAGCAAGGCAACATTAAACTGCAAAATTTTCGGCATGTAGTGTGATATGATTCTCTCTCCTACATAAAGAAAGAGAGGCAGTGATCAGAAGTTGAGTGCTACAAAATATATACAGTTATTTAGACTAAAGTTTGATGATCATCAGGTTGCCTAGAATAGAAAACATCAGAGAAACTATAATTGACGCAATCCTTACTGCTAGGTTGATTGGCATGTCCATTTGCCTTATATTAACATAACACTAACTTTGAAATGGATGTCAAAGCGAGTGGGACTTTGTTTAGGTCTACTTGAAAACTGAACAGAAACAGAATGGTTAAACTAAATATGCAGATGGTTCATGACTGATGTGTTTTCTACCCCTCAGTGAAGCTGAACGGAGGCAGACATGTGCAGGGCATCCTGCGAGGGTTCGACCCCTTCATGAACCTGGTGATGGACGACTGTCTTGAGATGGGCCCAGGAGGACAGCAGAACGGCATCGGCATGGTGGTCAGTATCTGCTCAGCCTCGTCCGCCTTGTCCTGTGGACAGTGTGTCTACTTCCCTGATGACGACTCTTGTCTTTTCATTGCCCGAGTTCTATGAATTTGTCACGTGCCTCGTATTTATTCTGCTTAACCAGGTAGTCTGTTTGAGATTCAGAACTTTTTTAGGGGTCTTGTGTGATGAGGATCAAGTTTGTTGTTTAATAGATACAGTAAATGCAGTGTGTAACTCTTCTGTGTCTTGTTTCTTACAGGTCATCAGAGGAAACAGCATCATCATGTTGGAGGCCTTGGAGAGAGTATGAGACAAGGAGGCGGCTGCTGATGGAGAAAGGAATGATCGACACCTTTTACATTCTTTTATTGACGTTTTTGTAGGTTTTCCCTTTTTTTTTTGTTTGAAAGAGATGAAGAAAATGTGTTTTCTTTGAATTGTAAGATGTCTATCTCATTTACATTGACAGACATGTTTTTGTTTGGATATGTTTTGAATTGTGTAATCTTGTGAATAAACCTTTATCTGTTTTTCTTTATATTTAGTGTTGTTGCTTTCATCCTCCAGTATATATTGCATGCCAGTTATTGACAAATTATTGAAATATCCATGTTCTGTTGGAACACCGATGGCAATGATAAATGGCTTCAGGTTGTACAGTATAATGGCAGGGAAGATACTTTAATTGATAATATGAACTAGTTTTATATCTGTCTGGAGCTGTTAGCTATGGCTAAGGTTCTCAACCTTTTTGGCTCGTGACCCCTTAAAGCGATGCCTACTAGCGACCCTCGTTACAAGTGTGCATAATGCAGAGTGGAGAACAGTTAAACCAAAGAATAATTTTCTCTTCAGGTTGTTTCATTTTCATTTCAAAATCAGAGACCTAGAGGCTTAAAACCACTGCGCTTAAAACTATTCAGTATTTAACAAGAAAAAAGCAAAAATACACATAAATATGTATGCTAGAAATGTTTTTCCTATCCCATAAATTATCTCCCTACCCCCAGGTTAAGAACCACAGAGCTATGGTGGAGCCAAAATTAAGCCACACAGTTCTTGTTCAAGCTCCAAAATGTAATGCACTCAGTATGAGAATTTAGTCAAACATTTGATTGGGTGGGAGGGTAATAATTATGTGATAATTTATTAATCTCTGTAGAAAAAATATTTTTAACCCCCCCCCACACACACACACACACACACACACCAGCCTTCTTGGAGGCACCTGGAGCTGGTAGTGATTCAGTGTCAGACATTCACCTATTCTTGGATGTCAGCAAGATTAAAATGCTGACGTATGAACAATAGAGGGCGCTAGCTGCATATATCAGCTTTTTCCTCTGCAGCGAGGGCTTTTATTTTGAAAGCGGACTATCGTCACCGGTGTCACGTTTTCTGACGTTTTCTGCTTACGCACAGTAGTTGTCGTTTGACGGTATGTGGAAAGTAGGAATGTCGGAGGAGGTTGGAAAGGCGCTCCAGTCGGTGGTGGACCGGGTGAACCAGGCGGCGGCACGCCGGCCCAAGGTAACAGCAGCCCGGGCGGCTTCGCTCCGCAGCCCCGCAGCCGCGAGTCCACTGCAGAGCCCGGGGTTTAGGCAAGTCGTGCTCCGGCTGCACGACTTGTTATGTAAGGCTGCCAAACACTTCAACCTTTGGATGGGAGACACTCAGGCTTGTGGCAGCACTTCCATACCATCAAGCATGGATTTGATCCGCAGCATAACACGCGTGGGCGTTGGATCATCGAACGGAGGCTTGCACATACACTGCATGCGAGGTTCTGCATGGAAATGTAGTCTTAGTAAAGTCAGTAAGCCACTTTTGGCACGCCTGCTGGTTGTAGGGTATTGATTTACATGGCCACGCTTTTGACCAACCTCCCACCTCTGAAACTTCATTAATAGACACCACTGCTTTGAGAAAGGTGCTGTACATAGTGCATATATGCGCATGTTGCACAGATATACAGACTACAGTTATGAACCTCCATGAAAACAGCATCAAGGTTGATATCTAGGTCAAAGAATGGCACAGCATCTTTTTAATTATCACAGATAGGTGTGCCTCACTTATAACTGAGGAAGTCTTAATCATTGGTTGACTGCATGATGTAAGCTTTTGAACATGGCAGCAGCCAGAAACTATCACCAGATTCATCATTGTTTTGTATGATCTTTTACAGGGATGACTCACTGTTCTCCTGGAGCAAGATGACCTCGGCTACCACACTGCATCACACACCCAGCGCCTGTCCTGATGCGTTCATTGATAGAGATGAAAAATGATGTTTCATTGCCTCTCTTTCCTCCCCTCCTTCCTCAGACGCTGCCGGCCCTGCCGCCCCGCCTGGTGGCTGTCAGCAAGACGAAGCCCCCGGAGATGGTGATAGAGGCCTACAGACAAGGGCAGCGCAACTTTGGAGAAAACTATGTGAGTAGAAAACACCCTTCCAGCTTTCTTAATGTCTCAATAAAGAAAGGAAGGAAAAGTTAAATGGAGACTGACCGCATCCTTGTGTCCCCACACCAGGTTAATGAGCTTGTGGACAAAGCTTCAGATCCTCAGGTGGGTTTAAGTGTTTTTGGTCCGTATGATTTGTTTCCACCTCTATCAAGTGACAATTTCCTCACAGTGTTTCTTTGTCCCAATCCAGATTTTAGAATCTTGTCCAGAAATCAAGTGGCATTTTATCGGCCATTTACAGAAGAATAATGTCAACAAACTTTTGGGTGAGCATGTGTCAACTTTCCTGTCCACTTTTACCCCCAAACTATTGTCTGGATTAGCAGACTCTAGACTAATCCAGATGACGACTGAGTATTTGAACTCTGAACTTCTGGTTCTGGTCCGTAATCATGTATTTCTTGGATGTGGCTGTATGTGACGGCAGATTATGGGATGTTTTCCATGCCACAATCCAACAATAAATGCTCATCTAATGATAAAAAACGAATCTAATGGTACAATCTTCAGTAACAAATGACCACAACAAATAATGAATGCTCACATCATCAAATACTGAATATTGACGTCAAATAATGAAAAGCCAACCATCAAATAACAAAAGAACAAGTCGAAAAGAAAACCCTCCACGCATGAATTAACAAACAACCTCATCGAATTTGTTATTTGATGGTTGGCCTTTCA
This sequence comes from Centroberyx gerrardi, assembly GCF_048128805.1. Lineage (NCBI taxonomy): Eukaryota > Metazoa > Chordata > Actinopteri > Beryciformes > Berycidae > Centroberyx > Centroberyx gerrardi. The sequence goes on along the minus strand of NC_136010.1, from coordinate 22,673,716 downwards.
TTATTTGGCGTGAGTATTCAGTATTTGATGATGTGAGCATTCATTATTTGTTGTGGTCATTTGTTATTTGTAGATTGTATGCTTTTATCATTAGATGCGATCATTTATTGTTTGATTGTGGTATGGAAAATGTTCCATATCAGAGGCTATTAAGTCTGAGCTGCTAACTATAATGGCCGTGAAGTAATGAATCATATCTTAAATCTTGCATTTGGATCTCATCCTTCATGGTTCTTCCTGACCTGGACCAGGTGTGCCAAACCTGTTCATGGTGGAGACGGTGGACTCGGTGAAGCTGGCCGACAAGGTGAACAGCTCGTGGCAGCGTCTCAGAGCAGCCGGCACACAGAGGTTAAAGATCATGGTACAGATCAACACCAGCGGAGAACAGAGTTAGTGTTCACCTCTTTCCTCACCGACCGCTTCTGTCTTTCTGATAGACATGATGCACAAAAAAAATCAGTTTTTCACCGATGTGTGAATGTTTCTTGTAGGTAAACACGGCCTACCGCCAGAGGAAACAGTGAACACAGTGAAGCACATCCTGTCCCAGTGCACCGCCCTGCACTTCTCTGGACTCATGACCATCGGACGCTACGGCTACGACCTCAGCAAGGGCCCCAACCCAGACTTTCAGGTATCGGCAAGACGTCTAAAACGATTTGGAATGGAGGTTGTTTTGAGGCAACTGTATTTTTAATTGTGTATTATAACATGATATGATGAGATGATTGTAACATGATGTTTGCCTGTGTGCACCAAGATTATTGTAGTTGACTAAAGCTTAGACTAACATTAAGGCTTAAAAACAATCTGGTAAACTGAACCAAAATTTTTTTTAAAAACTGGAGCACATGAAAAAACGACGTATAAGTGAGATTTATATCTAGAAATGAGTAAAAAAAAACACATCTATTAACTTTACATTGATACATACCATGAAATTCTAACTAATTCAAATTCTCCAACTTTGCATACTTTTTAACACTGGACTGCACATTATCCTTATTCATGACAGTCAAAACACTACAACTTTTAACAACATGAAATACAATAAAAACTTCAATCAAACATTTGTGAAAAGTAGAAACTAAATCCCATTTGAAAACTAACTGAACTCCAACTTGAATATAAACCCAAATAAAAACGAATGCAAATCACAAAACTCTGTGTCCATCTCCTAGATGCTGCTGAGCCGGAGACAGGAGGTGTGTGACAGTCTGAAGCTGCCAGTGGAGGATGTGGAGCTCAGCATGGGCATGTCCACAGACTTTGAACATGCGGTGAGTACCACTCCTTATATTCTTTCTCATATTCTCTCTCTCATTTATCAGCTCTTACAAGGCCAAGCACACGCAGCATATCTTATTTATGTGGTTGATGCATTCAACCACAGTCAGTACTCTTTTATTATAGACACCGCTGCTTATCAAAAATTCAGTATTAACACGCTTTTGCCGTCTTGGGTGTGAACTAAAGTACTTTCCTTTGCTTACATGTGCGCGTGCTGAAGATCGAGGTGGGCTCCACCAACGTGCGAGTGGGCAGCATCATATTCGGCAACAGGGAGTATCCCAACAGCGCGGCCAACACTCCCAGCCCCAGCCCGGAGAAGAAGTCAAAGGTCGTGTCGGAGGAGGCCGCCAAGAAGATGCAGCACCTCACCGTGTCTGAACACTGAGAACACAACCTCCCGCCTAAAAATACCTTTTAAGAAAAATGGGGGGGGGAAAACACTCTTCACAACATGCACACAAACTGAACCGAGAGACGGAGCAGGGGGAATTTTTTCTGGAAAGCCACGTGCAGTTATAGGATCGCAAATTTCCGCATTATGTCTTAAATGATGTTAAAAAGTGTATTTGCCTAATCCTATTCACTTTTTCTGTGTGCCCCTTTTTTTTGTTCTGTTGAGCATCAAGGGTGGCACTCAGTCCAGAGATGTTTTTATCTTTTTTTTTTTTTTTTAAGTAGTATCTCTGGTAGGTATTATTAACCCGTAGTGCTCTAACTTACAAGGCTAATTACATGATTTATTGATTTTGTGCAAATAATAGAACTACTAAAAACATGGTGACTTGAACTAATAGGGAGTTATCTCACAGAAGAGACATGGGATAGTGAAGAAGTGTGTGGATTTTATTGTTGCGATGATGTGAGCTTTTCTACCCAACTCCTCATTTACACCCCAAGATGTTACAGTGCTGAAATGTGCTTGACTGTGTACAGTGCCCCAGAGGTCAGGATGTCCACACAGTGACATGTACCGTTTTTTGTTCTACAGCCAAAAAAAAAACAGAAAAAAAGACTTGGTTTAATAAAACATTTCTCCCTTTATAATGACACATAGTATTGTGAGTCAATGATATTTTGTATGGTGTGTGGTCAAATTTCTATTCTTGATATTAACAATTACAAGAGTAAATCTGAAGAACGCCAACGTGTTTTGTTTCTGTATAATGTTCTTGTGTAATTGCTATGGTGTGACTCTGTTGGTGCACTGATGGAGATTACAGAGATTAAGAATTAACCTATGCAAAGTGGCAATTCCATTTCGTCTTATGCTTTTCGAGTAGGTTTTTACACTGCAGCTATGATAGTGTCGCTGTGGTTTCCACTGTAAGAAATCCATTGTAAGAACTTTAAAGTCGAAGATGTCAAATTAGTGTGTTTTTCTGTCACCATGATAAGTGCATTCATTGTCAGTGATAAAAGATTGCAAACCTTGCGGTTGGATATGTGGTTGCTGTCTTAACAAGGCGTTTCAGCATTGTTGGGATTCTGGCTTTGAGGGAAGCCAAGCAATAAATTTTATTGTTGAAAATACCTTCCACTCACTGTCTAATTTTTTCTCTCTTTAGGGAAACGTGGTACAAACAGATGATATGGACACAGTTTGGCCAAAGTTTCTTTATTAAGCACATGGAGGTGACATCCAAACCACAGTAAAAAGTGAAAAGTGAAACATCTGTAAGTTATAAGACCTTCAGACAATTGAATGCCCAAATGTATTTCACATCTTGAAAATTGGATTCAGGTTTAATATCTGAACATGGAAAATGATAACCTTGTTAAGATAGGAACCCACCACTTGACCTTCATGTTCTTTTCAGATAATGTTCATATTTTGAGGAACTAATCCATTCCTTCTCCATTCCGGAACTAAAATACAAAATTGCGAAATTATTAAACTGCTTTCCAGCTTGGATTAAATGCAATAGCAGATGTAAATGCGGTAAATTTGGCTTGAGCTCAGCGGTAAAACGTTGGCCATGGCTGCATAATAAATAATACAAGTTGTATGACACTGTTGAAACAAAAACTTGGTAACATCCTTGAAAAAAATGAGCCTGAAGACTTGCATACCATTCACTCTGCGTGTAAAAGGCATTAGAAAATGAACATGTGAGTCAATAAGCTACACTTATTTACAACCTATTATCCTGTCATCAGAAGACTGGTATCACAAACTGTATCTACAGACCTGTCTTAACTGAATGGACAGGCAATCAGACACTAGTTAAAAACTATATACAGTAGGCAGAAGAACGGATATCTAGATAATCAAGGCCAATATGATATTCGCAACTGAAGGTCTATAGATAGAAGTAACAATACCTGGAATAAGAAAACTATATGCAACCCCAACACAGTGACAAAAGCAGGTGAGACTCTCTGTATATTGCCCAAGTCTTAATACCAACAAACTACTCATTTATTATCCATATTAGCCTAAACATCCCCATTCATAAATAGATAATCTCCATTCCTGCATGACGGCAAAGAATAATTACAATTCACTACTGTTGCTAATGGTGCCTCTCCTCTTATTCTTGCAGAGGAAAATAGGAAATGACATGTTCAGTGTTGCCAAGATAACACGAAACAAACACAACAAGAAAGGCAAATGGAATGATGTGCTACTGTGTCGTTTCTAACGGAAAGAAAACAGCGCATCTAAAAAATGTACAAGGAAAGAAAGAATTGCCCAGGATCGGTAACGGTCTCGGTTAATTCTGCTCCTACTGGGTTTTTAGCTGCGTTCCCGTTATGGCTGATAACAACGCCGTGTCTCTCCTCCGGTGTTTTCTGCGCTGCGGGTGTGTGTCTCTCCGTTTCAGGTCGGTAAAGTCTGTCGATTACGCGTCCGGGCCGCTTCCTGATGTCGCTCGAACAGACGTTACACCAATTTCTTGGCCTCGAAGAAGCTCTTGAGGTGCTTCATCTGCCAGATCCCCGTGACGATGAGGATGAGCGTCTGGGCGATGGACCACCAGAGGACGCGCTGGTTGGTGCTCTCGCTGGTCATGCGGAACCGCTCTTCACGATACTGAGGAAGACATGACACACACACAGTCACTACAGCGGTTTAACAGCATAAGAAGCAACATGCACCCCTTTCAAAGGAGATTTAGTGAATTACAGATCAATTAGTTGGAACAGAAGCTAACCATTTTCTATTACAGGCCTTGGTATACTTGTACATTTTGTTTTTTCACTCACCCGCTGGTAGTTTTGCTCCTTCTGGATCTGCTCCACTTGGTCCAGTAGCTGTCGGACTCTCAGCTGCAGCTCAGTGAGTTTGTCTTTAGCTGCAATTTCTGGGTAATTGTTGGTATGTTCTCCGACCTGAATATCCAGATGCACTCTCTGCAACAAAACATGCAACAAACACATTGTCAATGTGTGATTTGAGTAATTTCAAAAAAAATCAGAGTGTTTGCTTGTGTTCTGTGGGGACGGAAACGATAATCCAGTTTGTACAAATAGCCATGTATGTCTCAACTCGACTCGTACCAGCTTTCCTCCTGCAAACAGAGCCATCTTGGTGGAGTTGGAGTGCAGACAGATCTGATGTTCTCCAGGAGTGTGGGAGGTGAAGGTGAACCGTCCATCTGACCCGTACTGACGAGAAAGGATAATCTGGAGGGGATATAAGAGAGAGAAATTATCAGATTATGTTTGTATGTATGTGCGTGTGTGTTTAATACCTGATATTTCTCCTTCTTTCCTCACCTTGGTATCTGGATCCTTGATCTCGACATGCATCCCGAGACCAGGGGTGGCCGGGAGGAAGGAATTCGTCTGCTTGTCCCACAGCTGAGTCCTGTACTTCCCTGTAAAACAGATGCAACGACACAAACAGAAGCCATCAGTATTATTAAACATAATGCATCTGATAATGCCAGCATTTTGAAAACATATTTAGCGTAAATGTATGAATGAGAAGTATGAGAAGCAAAGTAACAGCAGGTGAACATACTGAGACAACGGAAAATGAATGAGAATATGACATATGCAGTATGAAGTGAGATTATTAGAAAGATATTGAGATTAAAGTTTCGCTTCGTCTTCATTAGATGTGTGTAATTTTCACATTAATGCAGATTTACAGATAAATGCCTAGTTTCACTATTAGCTAATGCCTCATTTGACAATTTTCCACTGCGGTCCCACATACCACAGCCAGATCAACATCTTTATAACACACCACCATTTTAAAATTAGATTTAGGATGGCAGCAAGTGAGAAAACACTGGGTGACTTGTGTTTAGCCCTGTTAGTATGTGGCATGTAGGTTAAAGTAACTAACTATTGAACTACAAACTATTGAAGCCATTGCACCTGTAGCAGTGCGTCAGGCAGGATGTGCGGTGTGGGCGGGGCAATCAGATTCAACTAGGCTACGTGGGCCCAGCTGTCTCTTACTGCATTCATATCACAGGGGAAAGATGGTAGATAGTTTCTTACTTAAAAATACCGTTCATCACACCATTAAGGTCGTAAATACGACTTGAAAATACGTCAGATTTCAGGTGGCAAATACTACTTGTGCACTCGGGGTTTTGGCAATGAACCCTGATTTCTACGAATTCCAGATTTCTAACGTCACCAACAAGGATGTGGGAAGGTGTAGGAAGTGATATATGCATTTCTATTAAAACCAACAAAATGAGTAATTTTAATCAAATGTGTCATCTTTTGATAACCATCTCTTACAATGTCATGGTGTGAGATAACTGATCACTGGATTTTTAGTTTGTGGTTGACACAGTATTTATTTTGGCTGTAAAACATGAACCCAAATGTATCACTAAGTGGATGTGTGAAAAGACTGGTCAGGAGCAACAAAAGTCTGCAGAAGTCTTAAATCATGGTGTCTGGACGACTTTTTAACGAGTTTGAACACCGTGAACTCTTTTCATGTCAAGTTTTTCTGACGGCCATTCCCATAGGACTTGAATGCAGCATCTTTGCTGGAGCCAGCTGAATCTTGAGTTAGCGTAGCATTGCTAGCTAACTAGCTAGCTAGGTTAGCTAAGGACCCAACAATAGCTTACCAATGACCATGGTCTCGTCTGGAATTTCCTCAATGAAGCATTTTTTCTCCGTCTCTCCTATGTGGAAATAGAGTGCGTAACCTGGACAAATCCAAGCTAATATTAAAATAACTCCGGCTGCAGGGACTGAGAGCATCATGTAGCCTCTTTCTCTGCTCACATCAGCAAAGGAAGCTCTGCTGCTGCAGCCGGGTGACGTCATTTCCCACTGCGGAAGAAGGAAGGGGATTTCCTGAGCTAACAACACTCGCCTTGGCTTTGACAGATAACGTCAAACCATCTTAAAAGACCCACACACACTGGATTAGGACATAACATTAGGCGAAATGCCTATCGGAGGATACTCAGATCGTTGATGTAGAGCGTTGTGTGTCAGTGTGTCAGTCAACGAGCCTCAAATACTAGCTGACCCAGCTACTGGTTTGCTAAGTTATCCTAGCTAACTAATTAGCTAAACAGCTAGGTAGCTAACATTAGCCAGCTACATTGCTAAGCTAACTACCTGGTTGATTGTGAGTGACAGCCTGCCTGCTTGTCTTTCCGGACAACATAACTGAAAGAAACAGAAAGGGTAAGGATAATTTTGTACCTAGTGTGTAGCATATTGTCGACAGTTGGTTTTTAATGTCGTATACTGGAGACAGGTTTTGTCCTGACTCAGTTGATAGCGGCGGGCATGAAAACAACATCCTTCTGTAATGAGGATGAGTGACCCATGAGCTTTGATCATTTCAACAAACGGAACCGATGTTTGATGGTTTGGATTCTGGCTTTGCTGTGAACAAATACATAAACTGTGTCTGTTTCTTAGTGGAGCTGTTTGCCTCGTGGTATTTTGGGGATGACGTAATGTTTTTCCTCCTATTCATTGATACCTGTAGCTTTATACAGCGCAAGAATGTGTATTAACACTACATGACAGACTCATTAGGCGAAAGCTTATCAGCAGGCCAGCCGACCACCTCAAATATAAGCTTGTAAATTGATTTTGACGGTTGACTGAATTGAAAGTGAAAGTAACGGTCTCAGTCGGTGTGGTATGCCATGTGTCAGCATACAATGATGAATGTGGACATTAGCATTTGTACAGTGATGTGAGACATTAATGATTATTTGGGGTGTGTATATGGATAATAACGTGTGTGTGTTTATAGGGATGGTGCAGCCCCAACCAGATGGCCCAATGCAGTGGGACATGGCAGGAGAGGAGAGTGGAGGGGCCCTCAGGGTCCCACCAGAGCTGGCTGCCAATGAAGTGGTGACCAGGCTGCTGGGAGACAACCAGCAACTTAGAGGTAGAGCTTAATAATTCAAAACTAACTTTCTAAATAAATCAACAATCTACTAATCTACTCAAAGCACAACATATCTCTGTGTATTAATGCTATCTGTTTAAGTTTTGCCTTTCTCTCTCTCTCTCTCTCTCTCTCTCTCTCTCTTACTTTATCGATCTATTAATCCCTACCTCTCTATTTTCTCTTTCTCTCTATCTGTGGCCTCCAGAGGCTCTGCGGCGGAGCAACCTAGCGCTGCGTCAGCGCTGTGAGGAGATGGAGGGATGGCAGCGGAGGACGAGAGAGGAGAGAGAATTCCTCAGCTGTCGCTTCCAGGAGGCCCGGCAGCTCGTGGAGAGGCTGGCCCAGGAGAACCACTCCTTGCAGGGGCTGGTGAACGGACCCGGCTCCTCCTCGAACCACAGCTGCAGCTCCAGCCAGACTGAAGACCAGCAGGGCCGCCCGGCAAGGAACGGGCCACTCGAAGCACCACAGGTCGGTTTTCTTTCTTTCTTTCTTCTCCATCTCCCAAATATGTCACACATATTGGCTTGCAAGACTTCTCATTATGTTGATTATTCATATTTAGTAATAAGTAAGCAGTCAAGACTGTTAGTAACATCTGTAAATCACAACTGTATCTCCATAAATGTTAGTAATCCATCAATCCTTCCCCATACTAACTACTTTTACAGTCTATTAACATGTTGAAATTGTTTACATAACACCACAACTGCTTATATTATTGCTTTTATTGTTTTATTATTTCCACTGTTTGTTTTTTTTATTGTCTATTTTTATTTTCTAGTTCTGTGCTCATATTATATTTCCATTTCCCTGCATAAACTTCTTACTTTTTTAGAACATATGTACAGAAATGTGCAAATGAACCTTCTATCTAGCTGTTCACATGGTCAAATTTACAGATAGAGGTAACGTAAATAAGGACAGAACTGTGTCCAGAACGAACAGACATATGCTTTATATTCACTCATGTCTCTGTTATGTCTGACAGACTCTAGATCAGCGGGAGAGGAAGAGAGCGGAGGAGAGCGATCAACACACACAGACCATGCCGCCTCGCAGCCTGGTAAGACGTGTGTGTGTTTGTGTCCGTGTGAAGGAGAACGGTGTTGAGAACGGTGTTGACCCCGGTGCCGTCTTGCATGCGTTCATACTCAATTGAGTTGTTACGTTTGTCCTTAATTGACTTCATCACGTATGTATTTGTTCATTGTTCGTGTAACGGTCGGGTATGTTTGTGTGTCTAGGACGATGCGAGTGTGCGTAGCTCCTTGAGTAGCGTCCTCTCTACTCCCCCCACCTCGCTTTCAGAGGCCTGGGGGGGGTTGAAGGGCAGGGAAAATAGCCAGGTGAGCCCGCCCACTCCATCCTGATTCCACCAATCAGATCCCTGACACTCAGTTTGTGGCCTTCCCACTTCTAGGAAGATTCTTCACCCCGCCTTAACACACGCCTGTCTGTGCTGTTAATATCTACAAATTCGTCGCTCTGTTACCTCCCCGTCTATTTCCTTTTTTTAAAACCCTGGTTTGTCCTCTCATGTCCCTCTCATATCTCGCTGTCTCTCTACTTCTGTCTTGGTGTCTGTCCTCCAGGCCAGGGTGAGTCTAGTCTGTCGTCCGCTCCTCGGTGTCAGCGCTTCTCCCCGCAGCCGTTCATCCGTGTTTCTTTCCCCCCCGTCTTTCTCCGCAGCCCGCCGAAGGAGCGAACGAGTTCCTGCAGCTGCTGAAGAGCCACAAAGAAAAGATGGAGGAAGGGATGAGGGAGCTGAGGAGGAAGAACGAGGAGCTGGAGAGGGAGAGGGAGGAGGGAGAGAAAGAGAGGGAGCGAATGCGCCGCAGCATTGACCAGCTGAGAGCCAAACTGGTCCAGGCGCAGGTAGACTTCTTTGATCCAAGCGTGTACAGATTCCACCCTGGAAACCAATCGGTACAGATATGGCCATACTAGAAGTCCCACTTTTTACATGCTGCTGCTGTACTGTTGCTCCACCCCCCAGAGAACTATTGGAAAACCCTGCAGTACTACAGTAGAGCAGGACAGACATAAATAGACAGAGAATAAGGGAACTCCTACAATAGCGGTAACAATAGATACACTGGCACATACAGTGTACAGGGTGTAGGCGTGATGACCTGTGAAATGCAGCTTTTAAATGCGCAAGGAAGGGGCATTTTTATTATTTAAATCATAGTAAAGACCTCGCAGTCAAGAAAAATAATGAGTATGAGGTAGCATTGGATTTTCTAATAGGAAACAGTAGCACAACACACTCAAATGGGACAAAACCGGCACACCCTTAGGAAGGCTCTGGGAAATGCCGGCTGTGTGTAAGCTAAATAATTTTAATTCAATTTAAGTTGGCAAAAAAGGAAATTTCAGGGTTCAGTCCATCGCCGATCCCTGATCTATTCAACTGTAATGGCCACCATTGTTTCCCTCTCTTACATCAAGTGTGTCAGTTAGAGTTTAGCCATTCAACTGCTCATGAATAACTTCTCTATGTAAAAAATAAAAAAACCTATAACACTGTTTTGATGGATATGGACAACAGACACAAGAATCAGCTGGCAGTCAGTAATCTAAATCTTTTTTGCAGGCATGCAGTGTTACTGAGGAGGTAGTTCAGCATCGCTCTGAGGCACAGCACTCCTCTGACTGGTACGACACCATTTACCCCAAATGCAGAATGCTACTAACGATGGTTTTGGGACTAACTGCACTGAAGTGCCTACTCCTGTTTAACTACTGGTTGTTATTAGCAGCTATGGCAATGAGTACTGCTTTTTTAATCTTGATTCTCTGGATATCTGCAGATGTTTATCCTCTGTCGAATAACTACTCTGGCATGCTTTCTTTTTTCTTTTAAATAATAACCTTACTCTTAAGATGTTTCTTCCTCCTCCCTCTCTTCTGGTTTCCTCCTCCCAGCTCTAGCCTGGCTAAACTCACAGAGCAGCTTCAGGCCACACAGGGCAGGTGAGCCCACGGCTCTGTGTGGCTTTCTGTTTCTCACTGTGTATCTATCTGCCCGCCTGCCTGCCTGCCTGCGCTCTATTTCTGTCACTACCTGCCTGTGTCTTATTTTTGACCTTATTTTTCTCATGCGTGTTTGTTCTTTGCTTCCAGGCATTCATTTTCTTAATTAGCAATGCAAATTTTAGACTTTTTCTTTTTTAATTTGTGCACTATCTATGCTTTTTTTTCTCGGAGTGTAATATGTTGTAATGATATACCCTGGGTTAGAAATGATAGCTGGCTTTATTATCATAGAGGTAATATGTTAAAGGTATACATATGTGATGTAACTTCACAGCAATACAGAAATCCAAAATTATTTAATAAAGATGATACAGATTTGAACTATAGAATTGTAGGATTTTAATCTTTTATCTTTAACTGTGTAATTCCTGCCACTACATTATTGAATTAAATGCCGCCTTAAGTCAGCTTACCTTCTTTAATATCGTACCAGTACATCCAAATGGACTGGAAAATCTATAAATTGTAAATTTATTCAAATAAATTGGAACTTTTATTCCATTTTTCTTTTGAACTCATCCAATTTTTCATTTGCATATATTGAAATGTAAGTTAAAACCTGTGTCTGAACCTTTTTAATATTCTAAGATGTAAATGTTAGGCTAGTTATGAATCCTGATATGTGTTTTTTGTTATTTTTTTTGTAGGTATCGGGAGCTGGAGGAGAAGCTGGATTACCTCCAGAAGAGTTCAGCTCAGCGGGACAGAACTGAGGCTCTGCTCAAACAGAAGGACAAGGACTGTGTCCAGGTGTGGACCGCGTACAACTGTGCTTGTCAAACATTTTCTCTACCGACACTCACATTCAAAATCATTTCCTTGTCACACCCCAAAACTGATGATATTGACAAGACATCATATTGTCATTTTGTTTGCTCAATATTGAAATTTAGATATCAATTACAAGGCATCTGGACACAGCTTTTTCTATATAATTTATTTTTCAGCTCTTGTTAAAACATTTTGGGTGGGAAAAAGTTGATTTGTAGTTCAGCGCAGCATCAGAATGCATTGTTAAGAAATCTGTCTCAAACACCTTTTCCTCTGATGGGGAAAATATTGTCGCCCTTTGCAATGTCAAAATTGCATTTTCTTTTGTTTTTAATTAACTGTACAACCCTAATTGAGTAGACTAATGCAGCATTTACAAGCTATTTATGCTGCTAACCTGTAGGCCAAAACATGTTTCATTTAGCATATCTGATCATGCATGACCTGCCTGTAGCTTTGGATATAATTTCCCAACAACAATACAGAGAGCCATTTAGATCTTCTATGAATCGCCTGTGGTTCCTGATCTTTGAAAAACATGTACAGCATAGTGTGTAGATGAGGGAAATTAAAGTAACTCAGCTTGCAGACAGTTAAATGTTTGACTTTGTGTATTTTTGCAGCTGGCCAAGGACTGTGAGGCTCTGAAAGCCCAAGCAACGTCTCTATTAGGAGAGCTGAAAGAGAGACAGAGCTGCCTGGATAAGAGCGAGCATGAACGCAAAGCACTGGAGGACAAGTAAGTCTTTCTGTCGCTCCCGTGTAAATATGTGGGCAAGTGATGAAGTTCTTGTATACAGTGGATGACGTTTTTCGCTCTGTGGGTGTGCATGTGTGCGTTTGTGTGTGTTTCATCTGTCTTTCTGCTTGTGTGTGTGTGTGTGTGTGTGTGTGTGTGTGTGCGCGTGCAGGCTGTGCAGTAAGATGGAGGCCCTGCAGGTGGCAGAGCGGGAGCTGGAGCAGCAGAGGAAGCAGCATAATGTGGCAGTGGACAAGCTGCTGCTGCAGACCCAGAGCCTGGAGGCGGCCCTGAAGACAGAGCGACACGTCGTCACAGAGGAGAGGTGGGCCCACCAATACACACACACACACACACACACACTGTGACTTAGTTATGGAAAGTCATAGGGCCACAGTGGGAACCCTGACATGATATTATCATATGAAACCGCGCACACATTAAATGTCATATCCACACACAGGAGGCACCAATTCCAATGCATACACCCATCTATATACACACATCATTGTACACATTATTATACACACGCTATATCAGATGCCGCACATGTAGAGCTCAGACACACATACTGCACTTCATGCTCATGTAGAGAATCAATCATATACAAACCATACAATATGCCATACACACCACACACCCTACAGATTAGCTGTACGGCTACAAATCTTTTTTTATTTTTTTTTCAGGAAAAAACTGACACAGTTGCAGCATGCCTACACGTGTCTGTTCAGGGACTATGATTCAAAACTGAAGAATGAGGTAAAAGGCATTAAATATCTATCTACCCTCATCATTTTTTGTTTTATTGTTTTATAAATGTCTTTATGTCCCTGTGTGTGTGTGTGTGTGTGTGTGTGTGTGTTCCAGGGGGGAGACCTGTGCAGCAGACTAGAGGAGGCAGAGAGAGCGCTGGCCCTGAAACAGGATCTGATCGATAAACTGAAGGAGGAGGTGGAGCAGCAGAGAGCCTCACTGGAGACTATACCTGTACTCACCGCACAGGTAAACACACACACACACATACACACACTCATAGCTATTCAGCATGTGGCATGGTACCAGGGTGTCTGCAGGCCCTAAAAAGGTCTTAAAATTCCTAAAAAATGATATTATGGAAACTCAAAGGTCTTAAAAGGTTCTGAATGCAGCTAAATGTTGCATTCGGAACCGTCGGAAGTATTGTTAATCTTGCCTTGGTGTCTTTGTTCCATTTTGAAATCAGCCTGGTCATGCAGACCTATATTCTGATAGGTCTACAGCTGTTTTCATTTTCAAAATTGATCTTGTCTTTTATTCCAACTGGTATATAAAAGTCTTAAAAAGTCTTCAGTTTAACTTGATTAAACTTAGAGACACCCGGGATACAAACACATGCACTCGAGTTTACACATCACAAACAAATACCTTTTTCTGCCTAATTATACATTCTGAACTGCACAGCAATTTGCCTGGATCCAGCCCTCTGAATCACTTCTCAATCATGCAAATAAATTAGCCACACCCACGTTTTAACATGTCTATGTAATACAGGTACAGTGAAGCGAAGCAAAACGGAAGACTGTCAGGGAATAAAGTAATATCTCTTCCCCCCTCTCACTGTATGTTTGTGTGTGTGTGTGTGTGTGTGTGTTCTCAGGCTGAGATCTACAGAGCGGACTTCCTTGCAGAGCGCGAGGCGAGGGAGAAGCTGCACCAGAGGAAGGAGGAGCTGCAGGATCAGCTGACTCGAGCTCTGGCTGAGATCGACAGGCTGAAACGGGAAGGCACATCACGGTAAAGAACAATGAAAGGCCGAGATGTGTCCATTTCCATTATACGATAAATTTATACCCTCAGCGAGTGCGGAAGTGTGGAATAAAGCATATGCAGCAGTCAATCTACCAGGCAAGTCACAAGCTCTGAGTCTCTCTTTGCTCTGTTCCACTCTAATTGGTCATTTGAAAGAAGTCCTAAAGAGTGGAGCATCTCACTGTCTGTTCACCTCAGTCCACATTCAGGGTTTTATTGTGCTTGAGTGCTGAGTTACTCTCCCTGCCCTCAATCTCAATTGCTAATCAGATGCTATGTCAGCATCTTGAGGCGACTTTTGTTGTATTGCCACTGTCATCAAGAGCAGGGTTGTCAGCACTTTGTCAAGAATGGCAACTCTCATTCAAAATCTTCAATGTCCTGCGAGATAAATTTGATTTGCTGAAAGGGTTTAAAAAAAAAAACCACACAGAACAAATCACCAAATGATGTACCATGTCCCCAGAGAGAGTGGCAATAGGAAATTGATGTAAAAAAAAAATGTGCTTGTCGGTGCAAAATGCAAAGTTCTTTTGCAATCACACAAGGCTGCATCGGTGCATATGGAGATTAAGTATTCAAAAGTGCAGTGGGAATAAAAGGATCCCTGCTTCTGTTATTCTTGAGTTCAGGCACTCTGAATGTGGATATTGACAAATGACCGACTGAGCGAAGCAGAGATGCATTTGCAGTGTCTACAGTTTTCTGTGTGTAATATTGATATGTAGAGACGTTTAATGATCGGGGTGAAGCAACGTTGCATGTGTTCCTCTCTGTCTCAGTGCGCGCATGGAGGAGATGCAGCAGAGACACCTGGAGGACTACAGACCACCACGACCCCCACACATTCCCCCGCAACCAGGTACACCACACACACACACACACACACACACACACACATAAAATAACATGCACACACTCCTTTGCTGCCTTGTGCATATGGATGTGAAATTATCATATTTATTAATACTGATTGAATCTTGTATCTCCTGTCTCTCATGCTGCACATTTAAACATTTCCAAATCCCTTCCTGATCAAACACACTTCCTGACAAAGCGTGTGTGTTTGTTGACCTATATCTTCTCCCTTAGGTGCGTTCCCCGGGGCAGGCTTCAACACGGCGCCCCCTCCCTCCTCGTTCCGGAGTCAGGGTTTGCCACCAGTCGGCGATGGAGGGGTGGCTGGAGCCGAGGAGCTGCCAGACTTATGTTGTCCAAAGTGCCAGTACCAGGCTCCAGATATGGACACACTGCAGATACACGTCATGGACTGTATACAGTAACACATGAGCTCAACACACCGGTGCACCAACACACACACACACACACACACACACACAGATACATACTTTCAATGTCCAGCGTGTCTGCTCCCAGCTCTGGGCACAACCTGAAAAAAACACGTGTATGGCAGTTGCACATTACTCTCTCTCTGCCGTACACACACACACACACACACACACACACACACACACACATTTCTGATCTGACACAGATCTAAATCTGACTTAAGATGGAATCAAGACAAGTGGCAATCAGACGGAAGGACGAGCACTCTCCCACCCAGGAGCGAAAGAAAAGAACGACAACCAGTTAATCGGCACGGTATTTTCCTAGAGCCGCTCCATGTATTCATCTTCTGCAGTAGTTTTTCCATTCGTTCCCCCCTCTGCCCGAATCCATCCCTTTCCTGGCATCGCTTTCACCCCTCCACCTATTCTTTCATTTCCCTGCTCCCTCCCTCCCTCGCCTATGAGACGGCAGACTGTTAGATGCATGTGTGAATGTGTCTCTGCCGTCTGTGTATGTACATTAGCCCCGACCTCTCGCCTCAGCCCCTTTTTCTTGTCCCCTCTTCACTCCAGCGGTGTAGTGGCAGTTGAGGAGGTGTCTATATACTGTGGAGTAGGTGGGTATTCTTTGCCCCACCATCCGTAATATGTGTCAGTAGTAATTAGGCTGAAGGTGATGACACATGCAAAAAAAAAGAATGTGGCAATTCAGAAGCGCACTGTTTCCCACAACAGTGACAGCAATTGGTAACTGCGAAAGAAACAATGTGAATAACCTAGTGAGCTTTAAATAATAAAAGTATATTGAAAAATGTTTTTGTCATAAATGTTGCCTGTCTACATTACCTCAAAACATTGTTAATGTATTATTATGTATTAGAGATGGGTATACTCTATATACTTATAGAAAAAGGTAGCCATTCTCTGTGTTCTGTGCCTGTGTACACCTTTGACTGCACCACTGCTTTATCCCTGATCCCAGACCTGACCCCCATCCCACAGAGATTATTATTGTGCCCAACCCCCTATTCTGTCTATCTTTACCTGTGGCACCTATTTATCTATCAGAATGTAAGCACATTGAGGTTCCATCACCGTTTGTGTGAATATTGTCTGTAATTATAGATTATTTGGTGCAAAGAATATCGTTTAAAATTGTTGTATTATTGGAGATTTACGAAATAAATATCAATTATTAATTAGGCCTGCTCCGATTGGGTATTTTTTAATCAGTTGAGTGCAACGTCACTAAAAAGTAGTACAACAGGGAAGAGACCATTTACAACGATGCGGGGGAAACAATAATGCATCGTTTTCCACTGCCTCGCTTTACAACTTCATCTGAACGGCAATATTCAATGCAATTGGAATTAAGCTTATATTTTGCATTGAATTTGCAATATATATTGCATAATAGTACTAGCAACAATTAAATGGTCGATTAAGAAAAAAAAATAGCAGGATACACCTGACAGAGAGATGGTAGTGCTTTACAACCGCTCTCTACTCCCGTGTCTCGTCAAGTTAGACAGTGATACGCAGAGTGAGACCGGAAATCAGACAATTTCGCCTTCAAAATATAAGGTTGGCTTGACACTTAAAATCGATTCGATTGTAGTCATTTTTTTTAGCAAGTTTTCTTTTTTAGTCTTTGTGTATCTTGCTCAGGCCTGTACGCTGCTATGACAATTACATTTTTGGAAAAAATAAATAAATAAATACAGTTGTAAATGTTCAAAAAAGAAGAAAGGTCCAAGGTATGGAATCCCGTTTCCGCCACCTGTTAAAAAAATCTGGCAGTTTTCTCTTTTTTTCCATCATGAATTGAAATTTTTTTCTCAATATTATGACTTAATATTAAGTCATTATTATGAGATGCTAAGTCATTATTATGAGATACTAAGTCATAATTATGAGATGCTATGTCATTATTATGAGATGCTAAGTCATTATTATGAGATACTAAGTCATAATTATGAGATGCCAAGTCATAATTATGAGATACTAAGTCATAATTATGAGATGCTAAGTCATATTTATGAGATACTATCTCATAATTATGAGATACTAAGTCATAATTATGAGATGCTAAGTCATTACTATGAGATACTAAGTCATAATTATGAGATGCTAAGTCATTATTATGAGATGCCAAGTCATAATTATGAGATGCCAAGTCATAATTATGAGATACTATCTCATCTCATAATTATGAGATTATTTTTCTTTGACCAAACATTAGAATGGGCAAGATGCGTGATCTAAGCAACTTTGACTGATTGGTGCGATTGTTGGTGCCAGATGTGGTAGTTCAGCATCTCAGAAACAGCTGCCCTCTTGGGATTTTCATGCACTACAGTCTCTAGTGTTTACAGAGAATGGTGTGATAAACCAAAAACATCCAGTGGAGCCGCAGTTCTGTGGCCAAAAACAGTTTATTAATGAGAGAGGTCAGAGGTCAGAGGAGAATGGACAGACTGGTTCAAGCTAACAGAAAGGCCACAAATGCTCCAATAACAGTCTTTACAACAGTAGAGTGCAGAAGGGCATCTGAACACACAAGTTGTTGGCCCTTATGATAAATGGGCTACAGCAACAGATGACCAGCCGCTACTAGATAGGTGTACCTGATAAAGTGGCTGGTGTAGGTCAGAAATATGAGATTTATTATGATTTATTATGAGATAGTAGCTCATAATAATGACTTAGCATCTCATAATTATGAGATAGTATCTCATAAATATGACTTAGCATCTCATAATAATGACTTAGCAGCTCATAATTATGACTTAGCATCTCAATTATGAGATACTATCTCATAATAATGACTTAGCATCTCATAATTATGACTTAGCATCTCATAATAATGACTTAGCATCTCAATTCATGATGGAAAAAAAGAGAAAAGTGCCAGATTTTTTTTAACAGGTGGCGGAAACGGGCTTCCATACCAAACAGCCTTCTTCAGGGTGTCACAGTTGTAAATGTATTCATTGACCCATGGGAGGTCTAATTTGCTAGGCTGTCATTTTGGTACGTTGTGCTCTCAAATGTTCGCCAAAAAGGGGTTTTATTTTTAGTTGCGACCGGAAGTCTCGTGTTAATTCTGGCTGGCTTTACACCAGTCTCCTGCTCTCCTGCTTCTAGGCAGGCGCTCACCGGACGCAGTTCCATTCATCCGTGCGTCTTATTTACCGGTTACCGCGACCGGCATTGTCCGTTTGAAGTCCTCTTCAGACAGACATGTCAGGCTCAACTCTCCCGACCCCGCCGGCCGAGGCTATGGGGACCGAGGGGTGTTTCCCCCCCGGATACAAACCTTTCAAACCCGAGGAGCACGGCCTGGAGCGTGGGTTCCGTCTCACAGCCTTCTCGGACCTGAAGGGATGAGGCTGCAAGGTCCCGCAGGAGGCTCTGCTCAAACTCCTGGCGGGACTGGAGCCCGACCGGTCCGCCGGTGCAGGGAAGGCCGGAGACCAAGCCTCGGAGTTCGGCCAACAGCTGCCGGGCCCTCGACTGGGTAAGGCAGAGGGGAACCACCAGTCATGCATGGTGCTGTTGTAACGTTAAAATGTAACATTACATCAGCAAGGCTGTCTGGAGTTAGCATAGCTAAGCTAGCCTTGTTCCATACAAACATGCATATAGGAAAGGTTGTTGGTTGCTTAATTTGCTAGCTAGCTGTAGCTAACCATGCTAACCCATATGGCACTTCACTTGACAGGTGCACAGCTTTGGACGAATTAAACGTCAACATAGCACTGACATAGTAATATTCGTGTATTCGTGCCTTCGTGTAACTATACAACGTGTTAACATACAAATAAATAGACTAACGTTGTTACTGCTTATGAACTGTTAGCTAATAAGTGGACAGAAGTTCACTTAGTTGTCAAATTGCCAGGCGACTTATGATTCAGCAGGAATGTTTATGATGCTTTGGGTGCAGAGTTCATCACACCTTCTTTATTGGTAAAACTATAAACGTTTTTACAAGTTAAGACATTTTGCAAGTCTATATAAGTGGAAATGCTTACTGCACTGTCAGGGTCAGAACTGTGGCTAGGCATGTGGGGAGCTGGAAATGATTAAATCAATGGAATGATGGTTTGTAGTAGCAAGGTATGGGTGTGCAGGCACATAGACATGCCTTCCCTAATGTGAGTGTTGTGATGTGTTTCCAGGTATAGGGATGGACTCCTGTGTGACACCGCTGAGGCATGGGGGGCTCTCACTAGTCCAGACCACAGACTTCTTCTACCCTCTGGTGGAGGATCCTTACATGATGGTGAGTTATTGGCAGAAGTTTCCCTCATATAAACCTCAAGCACTCCGCCAAAGTATGCTGAAACACGACACATTCAAATGAGTATTGTTCAGTGGAATACTATGCAGGAAGTAAGGCTGTTGTGGAAAAATTGCTCAGCAACTTACAGTAATAGTCTATCAATCTGTCATGGAAAATAACAATAAAACATGGCAAGAGACATCCACACATTATTGTATTTGGGCAGCTGTATACGATTCATCAAATTTGGTGTGTAGAAATCGTCATGTTCTCCACACATTTTTATAAATGTGTATCTACTGATGTGCCCCTGGAATTTATTTTGTGTGGCAGTGGAAGCTATTTCAGGTTTGGGTTGCTGTTGTTCTTATTCCAGTATCTGTAGCTGTTACATGTTACATTTTCTCGATACTTTATTCTTAGTTATTTCCCCAGTAATTGTTAGTGCAGTCTTTTCCGCCTCTTTGCTGAATGCGTGTAGGAAAAGGTGCAAAGTGTGCATGTAACTGTCCAGTTACAATTGCATTACCTTTTCAATGTATGTGAGTTTGCAGAGTGACAAATGCAGTATAAAGGAGAAACTCCTGAGATTCCTCCTGAGAGTCTTACTTATTTATTCAGAGTGATCCTTCATCCCTTATACAATCACCACACAGATGTGTTATAACTTGTGCCTGCCCACCTCATGGGATCAATTAAAGCAGCATGACTTCACCTATTTCATCTCTCTCTCTCTCTCTCTCTCTCTCTCTCTCTCTCTCTCTCTCTCTCTCTCTCAGGGCAGGATAGCGTGTGCTAACGTCCTCAGTGATCTCTACGCCATGGGCATCACAGATTGTGACAACATGCTGATGCTGCTGAGTGTCAGCCAGAAGATGAATGAGAAGGTAGCTGTGTGTGTGTGTGTGTGTGTGTGTGTGTTTGTGGGTGTTGACCATTCCTGTATTTATTGATGCCAATATCGTAATTCCACTCCTAATCCACCTTAAGACGAATATCAGAGCTGTGCCTAGTGGCTTTCTCCTGTATATGCTGATTTAATTTAGCTGAAATCAATCATCCTTCCTTGATTAAATGATTTCCAAATGATTTTCTGTATGTGCATGTGTGAACCAGGAGCGTGAGCGTGTGATGCCGCTGGTGATGCGAGGGTTTCGTGACGCGGCAGAGGAGGGAGGGACTTCGGTGACGGGCGGCCAGACTGTGGTAAACCCCTGGATCATCGTAGGAGGAGTAGCTTCAGTCGTCTGCCAGCCTAACGAGTTCATTATGTGAGTTTGTTATAACTCTGTTGATATGACCCTGTGTGTCTGTTACAACAGTAAAATGTAATTTTGCTTTTCTCAGTTTGAATTAAATAGCTTCCATTAAATGAAAATTCCACCTTCAGATACTCTTACACTGTTGGATATCATCAATCTGTGATGTTCAATGCATTCCAGGAGTTATTTTGTGATCAAGTGTTGCCTTTCAACAACCCCCAGAGAACAGGCTTGAACTTGTTGCATTTAATCAAGTGAGCATATGGGCATATAAATACAACTAGCTGGTTAACTAGTTTGTGAATATTGGGGTGTGTCTATGATCACTGCCATGCCTGTTACTCAAAACACAACATGTCTTGTGGTTGCTTTGCATTATTGAGGCTACTGTCAGTGGAGATATGAGGTGGAGGTATGATTGTTGAATGCCGGTCCAAAATGCTGAGTCTAGAAAGAATCCTTTGCTCTTTGATTCTGAGGGACTGACACCAAAACCTGATGTTTACCGTTGATGTTTTAGAGAGTTTTAATTTATTCTACTATCAAACTCCACTGTAGCTGCACTGGAAATATCTCAATGTGATGTCAAACGTCAATGTTTGGCCAGATATCTTCAGAAACAAGAAATAGACCTCCAAACAACAAAGTGAACCCAGAAATGCAAGATACATCACCAATAGCTTTAACAGTTTTAAAGTGCTTTAGGGTGGATTTTTCTTTTTAAGTCTGAGCATTAACACAGCAGCCTTTTGTCAGCTGTTTTGACCTATCTCCTCTCAACTGTATGTTGTGTAAATCATGTGAATAGTTTGACAGGAGCCTCCTGTAAAACGTGTGTGTGTGTGTGTGTGTTCCAGGCCAGACGGTGCTGTACCAGGTGATGTGTTGGTTCTGACCAAACCTTTGGGGACGCAGGTGGCCGTCAACGCTCACCAGTGGCTCGACCAGGTCAGCCAGTCAATACAAATTCTGCTCACATAAACATTTCCAGTGCAGGTGTTACGTCATGTTATTGAAACATTTCTGTGCTCAAGGTTGATTGAATTTTCCACTTGACACTTGACACCCTTCCCTTTTCTCTGCACCTCTCTGAAACTGTATCTCTATTTCCATCCCTCTGTCATCGCCAGCCGGAAAGGTGGAACAAGATCAAGCTGGTCGTCACCAAGGAGGAAGTGAAAGAGGCCTATCAGGAAGCCATGTTCTCCATGGCAACGCTAAACCGCACAGGTAAATGAATGTTTGGGCGCAATGTATCCTGAGGTCTTCCCATTGTCCTGTTCTTGTGTAAAGTTGTCTGACTTTTTTTTTGTCTTGACTGTAAAGTACTTTGTAAACTTTGATTTAGAAAAGTGTTGTGCAAATAAAGTTAGATAGTTGTAAGGTAGTTATTATTATTTGTGTTTGTGTTTGTGTCTGCAGCGGCAGGCCTAATGCACAGGTTCCAGGCCCACGCGGCGACAGACGTGACGGGTTTTGGGCTGTTGGGGCACGCTAACAACTTGGCAGCGCAGCAGCGAAACGAGGTGGCCTTCGTCATCCACAACCTGCCAATCATAGCCAAGATGGCCGCCATCAGCAAAGCCTGTGGAAACCTGTTCAACCTGGTTCAGGGCACGTCAGCTGAGACTTCTGGTATGAACACATAGACAAACACACTGAATATTTGCCCAGTTTCAGTAGTAACAGTTGACTTATTGTTAACATTTATGGGTAGATATGGGTTTTAGAAAGCTGATATCAGTAATGTTGAACTGAAGGTGCATATTCAGTATCTTTAAATTTGACAATTTTCATGCCAAAAGATGACAAATATTCAGAGTTTCCCCAGAATTGTATTGTAACAGGATGGAAAAGCCTCTGAAACAGCATTTAGACCATCATGTCACTTAACTCTTTGTTAAAACCCATACTAATGATATTCCTGTAGGTGGTTTAGTAACTCCTTAGCCGTTGTCAGAAAATCAGACAATAATCTCCATCATATTGGGAAGTGGGTGACATTGACTGGCTGATATGTGATTTTTAATAAAAGGCCAATATTCTCTCCCCCTCCTCCTCTCTGCAGGTGGGCTGCTGGTGTGTCTGCCCAGAGAGCAGGCGGCCAAGTTTTGCTCGGAGATGAAGAGCCAGGGCTCCGGGTTCGGAGGCCAGGGGGCGGCCGGCGGGGCGTGGATCATCGGAATCGTAGAGAAAGGTGACCGCCGCGCTCGCATCATCGACAAGCCCCGCATCATCGAGGTCCCGCCCCGAGGAAGCCAGGCAGCCAATCACGACAACAGCTCCACCAGCCCTGCCCCAAGCCCAAATCTGTCATAGACACTACTGCCCCTCTGACACACTCTGGTGTGTGTGTGTGTGTGTGTGTGAGTGAGTTTGTGTGTGTGTGTTGCTCTTGCTGTCCATCTCATCCCCCTGTTCAGCCAAAAAGGTTGAGAGCAAACTCAAAATCTTTATCACCATCATCTTCTGCTGGTGAGAATGGGAATGGACAGCATTATTTATCATACATTTTTACTTTTATCTGCCCCCCTTTGCCTTTCCTTACTCCATACAGACAACTGTGTGCATACATTTTATCCCAATGCAAAAAAAGTATTCTCTGAAAAGTGATTATTTCAATTGCAAAGACGAAACATTCCAAAAAGTTACTTGCCAAATTCAGTGAATGATGGAAAATATGAGTGGAAGTGTGTGTGTGTGTGTGTGTGTGTGTGTGTGTTTTAGAGCTGCAACGATTAATGGATTAATCGATTAGTTGTCAACTATTAAATTAATCACCAATTATTTTGATAATCGATTAATCGGTTTGAGTCATTTTTTAAGAAAAATAAGTCAAAATTCTCTGATTCCAGCTTCTTAAATGTGAATATTTTCTGGTTTCTTTACTCTTCTATGACAGTAAACTGAACATCTTTGGGTTGTGGACAAAACAAGACATTTGAGGACGTCATCTTGGGCTTTGGGAAACACTGATCGACATTTTTCACCATTTTCTGACATTTTATAGACCAAACAACTAATCGATTAATCAAGAAAATAATTGACAGATTAATCGACAATGAAAATAATCGTTAGTTGCAGCCCTAGTGTGTTTTATCATCATATTGAGTGTTACAGGGGTGTGTGGCTGTGTGGGAGGGGAATAGGTTTTTTTTTGTCTTTTTTGAAGTGGTTGATATTGATGTCTCATGTTGGTGAATGTATCTTGTGGAAAAAATGGTCCATCAGCCGTGGCACCTGGCTCCGCCCACATGTCCCAGAGGGAGGGTTGAGCAGCTTTCTCTGGACAAACGGGCGGCGTTCGGGATGCCTTCTCTGTCAGCTGATTGGCTGTCCAGCACCAAGTCCCTCCCTCCTCCTGTTTATGAAGCTCTGCCTTGTAAACCCCAGCCAGTGGGGGCAGGCGGCGTGGATGTTTGCCTTCGGATGGGGGTCGGCCTTGCTTGCTGGAGGTCTGAAGCTGTTTGTGTTTGTAGATTTCCCTGCTTTTCACAATCAATAAAACCTTCATCAACTCATACTTAACTTGCTGTTGGGTGTGGGAAATGAGTATTGTGCAGATGAACTGCATTTTGATCTTGTAGTTTGGCTCAACAGTTATATAGAAAATACACCTGTCAGTGGTTCTCAAAGTGGGGTCTGGGGACTGCCAGGGGTCATTGAGGGGGTTCCAGCAAAACTAACTAGTATAATTTCATATTATTTAATTCACTAAAACGTATATCAGTTAGCAAATGTTTGACAATGAGTATTCTAATTTTAGGTTTCATTCTCACCACTATCATCACCCCCACAAAAGACGGTTATACGGTTATAAAAAAAAAAACATCTTCACATATGGGGATCCCTGGGAGAAAATCATATTAAATGGTGGTCTGCAGCCTAATATGTGTCTATTTTGGGGGTCTGGGACATGAAAATGTTTTAGAACCAACCCCCGGTAAGTTATACAGTACTATGGACAAACTCATGGACAAGTTAGGCAGTGTTTGTTGTGCTAATATTTGTAGAACATTGCAACATCGGATAGGACTGCAAAAATGTGGATGTTATTTCCTTTTCTAGTCACCAGATGGCAGCATACGGTCCTCCAGGTTTACCCTCTGCTTCTAACGCCACGATTTGAGCAGCAGAAGAAGAAATGCGGAAGCCAGTGCGGCGATTGTAAACAAACGAGTCATCTCAGCTGTATCATGAGTGAAATCAACCCCAGTTGAAGTGTAAACGGTAAATATTTAAAGAATACAAATTGAGGTGTTCTGCAGTGTAGGAAATTATCTGCTTGTAGATTTATGAGGTCGAGTTTCACTGAATAACGTTAAAGGGTGTCAGCTAGCTGAGGCAACAGCTGACTTATGATAGTTTTTTTTTTATCCTGGAGCCAGACATATTATCAGGGCTGTAATAAATCTGTAGTGAACTTAGAATATGACGTCATATGTGTCTTTAAATAGGTGACTGTCTTCCTTTTTGTGTACTAGCTAGGCGTTAAATGCTCTTGTGAACAAGCTAACATAAGGCCGGGGTCATATGTATGTGTGCCTTTTTGTCTGAGAACAAGCTAATATTTGATGCTTTGTCGATGTGCGGGTCGTCTCTTGTTGTCAGAGCAGCCGCCATGCCTTATCTGGGCAGCGAGGACACGGTGAGGGAGCTGAGGAGAGCTCTGTCCAACCCCAATGTCCAGTCTGACCACCTGCGATACAGGAACACCATCCTCAAGGTTATCAGGTGGGCTAAAGACAGAGCCACCCATCAGCACCACTGGTCATGTACGGGGGCTAAACTGAAAGGTTGGAGGAGCAGTTCAACCCCTGGTCATGTCTGCCCTTCCTCAAATCATGACATACACTCACATGTTCTCCGTGTTCTTTCTGTCTCGTTTCCATGTTTTCTTCACCTGGTCTCTCCCTCCTCCTTCCTCTACCTTTCCTCTTTCTCTGTCTCTGTACATCCTCCCTCTCCCCCCCTCCCCCTTTGCCTCATCCTCCTTTCACCTTCTTTCCTTCCTCCTCCCTCCCCTTTTTTCTGTTTCTCCTCATCCCTCCCACTTTCTCTCTCCCCCTCTTCTTTTCAATTTTGTCTTTCCATTCTCCTCCATTGCCTTTTCTCAACCAAATGTCCACCCCCCTTCCCTCTCACCCCCCCCTCCTAATTTCCCCTCTTTCTTCCTCCGTCCCCCTTTCTCTCTCCTTCCTCCTCCTCTCCCCTTTTCCTCTCTCTCCCTCTTCTCCCCCCTTGCCCTCTCACCCCACCTTCCTTCTTTCCCCTCTTCCTTCCTTCCTTTCCCTCTCTCTCCCTCCCTCTCTCTCTCTCTCTCTCTCAGGGCGATGTCTCAGGGCGTGGATGTGTCAGGGCTGTTCAGTGAGATGGTGAAGGCGTGTGCCACAGTGGACGTGGTCCAGAAGAAACTGGTCTACGTCTTCCTGTGTTCCTACGCCAGCCTCAACCCAGAGCTGTCTCTGCTGGTCATCAACACGCTGAGGAAAGACTGTCAGGATCCAAACCCCATGGTCCGCAGCCTGGCGCTGAGGAACATGACCAACCTTAGGTATCTATACACGCTGACTTCTGGGTCAGCTGCTCACGTTGGCCTACGATTGTGACATTGGGACAATCCGGGGTCTGAACCGACTGTGTGTCTGTGTGTCCCAGGTTGCCCAGTCTGGTGGAGTATGTGGAGCAGCCTCTGACAGCAGGGCTGAGGGACAGAGCGGCCTGCGTACGACGGGTAGCTGTGCTGGGCTGGGCCAAGCTACACAACCTCCAACCCAACTCTGACATAGGTGGGGTGGATGGATGGATGGTTTTCTTTTTTCTGCTTCTCTCTCTCTCTCTCCCTCTCCCTCTCTCTCTCGCCTCCACTGAAATATTAATTATCCGGCCTTATTGTTTAGGCCAAAACAAACAAATGCATTACAATTACAGTACAAACAGTCAGCTTATTATGCTATAAATATTTAAGCAAGAGCCATTTTAATCAGTGCTGCATCTGATGCAGTGTTGGGAACAAGAGTGAACCAGCCCACCCCTACAAAAAACGTCAAGGGATTGTAGATGTGTATGTGTGTAAATATGCTTGTGCTTTTCATGCTCTTTGTATATGCATCCACATCAGATCCTGCTGACTTATAATGTGCGTCATTCTTCCAGACGCCGCGGTGGTGAACGAGCTGTACAGCCTGCTGAGGGACCCGGACCCCGTGGTGATGGTGAACTGCCTCCGAGCGCTGGAGGAAATACTGAAGGAGGAGGGAGGAGTTGCTATCAACAAACCCATCGCTCATCACCTCCTCAACAGGTTGCTCCGAGTTGATGCAATAGAGACCTTGTATGTGTGTGTGAGTGAATGTGTGTGTGTATGTCTGTCTTTCCCTGCGTTACCATAAACCATCCATCTACAGATACAAATCAGCAAAACCCAATTGCTTCCCAATGCTTCCTGATAGATTATTCAATATCCTGATGTTGCCAGGCAACCATTGGAAGTAAGCAGAGGTTTGGATATTATTGCTTAGCAACAAAACTCATTTATAGGTAAAAACTTAATCAGTCAGGGCTTAAAGCTGCAGCTTGTAAATGTCCAGGAAACCGCTGTTTGCTTTGGGAAATGTTTTCTCCAGCACTGTCACCTTTTGGCTATTACATGAAAACAAAATCAGCATTGCATGATAAACACAGTTTTATGATGCCACAATCATATATGGATTCTAAACAACCAAGTTCCTCTTTTCCAGAGGAACTTCATTTATCACCCGCCTAGATTCACTCTGACATTTTAGAGGTACTTCAATACTCCCAAGTCCTGCCAAGTCCAACCCCATAGGTTTACATGTTGGGCAGATTCAACGTCAACCCAAACAAGCACAAACCTTTCACAATATGATATTGTAGCATAAAGTGTTGCAAAATCTCATATCAAAACAGCTTTGGAAACTGATATCAGAAAGATATTTAGACCCTAATTTCACAAAGATATTTAGATCCCAGTCCCCCCCTGCCTGAGCCTTTCTGTGTCCTCCCTCCCAGGCTGAAGGAGTGTGATGTCTGGGGCCAGTGCGAGGCGCTGAAGGTCCTCCAGCGCTACCGGCCTCAGTCGGAGGACGAGCTCTTCGACATCCTGTCTCTGTTGGACCCCTCCCTGCTCAGCCCCCACCCCCCCGTCATGGCCGCCACCGTCAGCCTGTTCCTCAGCCTGTGCTCCGGCCTGCCCGCCGTCAGCCTGTCGGCCCTGGAGCGAGTGCGGGGCCCCCTGCTGGCCGCCTGCGGGAGCGCATCCAGGGAGATGAGGTTTGCCGCCCTCTGCCACATACAGGTGAGCGTGAACGGCGTGCGTTTGGGGGGGTACGGCAGTAGGGCCGAGAGGGCGTGTGCCCGTGCGTTGGGACAGAGGCAGAGAGAATGCCACGTACAGGTGAATGTGGATGATGTGTGAAAAAAGATGCAGAGCAGAAGAGCCGATGCAAATTCTAAAACTTGACTTTTCTTTGTCCTCATTATTTGCATCATTCAGTGTAATCATTTGAATGTGTGTGTGGGTGTGTGTCGGGGGTGACGGGAGATTGAGAGAAAGCAAATACAAAAGCTCTTCACTTTTGTTCAGTGCAGTGTATATAGAACCTTTGCAAGTGTCCCTGTGTAAATGAATGTGTGTCCGTGTACATAGCAGTGCATGAGCACATCACTGGTTTCTTTGTCAGTGGAAACCTCTAATCGGACGGATTTGTTTCTTATTTGCCACCCAAAATGAAAAAGGCTGCTTGAAAGGAACTTTGAGAGTAAGGAGACCATCTGCTGTCTCTTTCCAGCTGCTGCTGCGCTCTCTCCCCGGCCTGATGGGGGCGCACTACAAGCGCTTCTTCTGCGGCTACGCCGAGCCGGCCTACATCAAGCAGAGGAAGATGCAGGTGATGCCTGGTTTGCTCCCTCCCTATGTCGCATGTCATCAGTCCAAAAGGCCTTTTTTTTTTTTTTAATTGAAAGTTTACATGGTCCAACTTCCAGGATACTAAATGAGAAACCCATTCAAACCCATTGGATAATCTCAAAATGTGTACATCAATTTCCATTCCTCCTTTTTTTTTGAGGAAGACGAAGAAGCAAGGTTTTCATCTGACAACAGAAATATAGAATAGGGGTTAACCGTTTTTTTCCATTGGTGTCTGTTAATGTTTTGGATTAGGGCAGTAAAGAATGTAATAAAACCTGTTTTTTCACTTTGCCATAGATGGCACTTGTTGACTCATGGCACTTCCCCAAACTGCCCATCCCAACTCTACTATACTGTGCTGTACCACCTTTGCTCTCACTACAGCTGTGCTGCAATATGAGGATTGCCATTCTTTGATCAAATTGCATAGATGTCTCATTGTATACATCTCAGTGTATCTCTTCCTTGTACATCCATTTAATATGCCCCAAAGATGCTTTGCACAGAGGGAAGCTAGAACGTTTTGTGCTTTGATAATCCCATCATTGCCAGAGTTTATAATACTGTCGAGAAAAGCACAATTTGCATAAGCCTTCTGCTGATTCGTAGGCATATTTGTTGTTAAACTTCATTCCACTCAAGGTTTAGAGAGTGTTTTTGAATCTGTGGCAAGTTTCCCAGATTCATGGATTAAACCCAGACTTTACTGAGCAATACATTCTTTTTACTTTAGCTTTTTAGTGAAAATGTACTGTTCAGGGATTGTTATTTATGAATCCAGTACTAATGTGATGTGATTAGAATGGAATTTGGTTAATTGTTGTTGTTGATGTGAACTAAAATACTTAAGACACAATGAAAGATATAACAGCATTTAAAACAAGAACAAAAATCTGTGGGCATCTGCACAAGAACTCAGAGCTTAATTTGTTGGGGGCCGCTGCTGGAAGAGAATGAAGCACAGAGAAAAAGAGCTCTAGTTTACTAATAGTAAACCACTGTTACTAACCAGTGTTAGTAATCCCAGTCTACTAGTTAAATGACAGTAATGTTAATGCTAGTACTGAAGTGACTGTTGTGTTTGTAGGTGCTGGTGGAGCTGGTGAATGATGACAATGTGGCGTTGGTGCTGGATGAGCTGAAGGGCTACTGCACTGATGTCAACACTGACACTGCCCAGGCCGCTATCTCAGCGATAGGTAAACACACACACATACACACACACACACACACACACACACACACGTCAAGTGGCAATACTCCTGGGCTCTGTTCAGACTAAATAGTGCTTCTCCACTTCTCCCATGCAAAGGGTTTCATCATCCTCATCTCACTGTTGATGGCGTTCAGTGGCTCAACTGATAAATGTAGTGGCCATATAATTGTTGAATAGCAACTAGAGGAGGACAAGGAGAGGCATTCAATGCCTTATATGCCCATTGTTCTGGCACTAATGCTTGTATTTTGTATGGAGAAAACTTTCAAAACTGTGTATTTATTTCCCATTTTTTGTCATTATTCTAAAAACGCAGGCTTTTAAAGGCAGGCTCTTTATTTGATCCTCTGCATGTCTGATCACATCCAGCTCTGCTCACTCATAATCAGCCATATCCTGTGTTATCCTGTCTGTCTGTCTGGGTTGTTGCAGGTCGCATTGGGCGGAGCTACAGCGACAGATGTCTAGAGATCCTTACTGGACTGCTGGGGCTCAAACAGGAGCACATCACCTCTGGTAGGACTCTCACACACACACACACACACACAGGTGCCATCCCAAATACATAAATTTGCCTGTGTTAATACTGAGCTGTGCTTGTTTAAATGGCAGTAAAATGATCAATTGAAAGGGACATACAGTAGCTCTTAGTTCTAGGATTGCTATCACTCTCGCTCTTCCCTCACAACCACTTCCTTCCTCTCTCTCTCTCTCTCTCTCTCTCTCTGCAGCGGTGGTGCAGACGGTGCGTGACCTGGTCTGGGTGTGTCCTCAGTGTAGTGACGCTGTGTGTTTGGCTCTAGAGGGCTGTGAGGAGACGCTACAGGACAGCCAGGTCAGACACTAGCTGGCTATAGATAAACACTTGATTTCTCTATGGGGATCAATAAAGTCTCATTATATTTGTTACATTATGACAAGCTAACGGAAATACAAAATAGATGATGTAGATTTGGTTTTACTGTGATCTGAAAATGCATAGTTTGGATGGGAAACTATATGTGTGTTCATCCATAAATTAGAAGAGAATGCACATCCCAGAAAATTAATTAATTATTCCAAACCAGAAAAAACATTTCGCCTCATGCAGGAGGCTTCATCAGGTCTACAGGTGTCAGAGTGTTAGCCCATATATATATAGCCCGTCCCATATGATATCCTCCAATAGTTATCTGCAGCACCTGGCATCCCCTTCCTACTCCTAAAATCTGTGTGTGTACCTCAGTAGTAAGTTTTGTCCTCTTTCCACTTTGCTCCACTTCTCTGTGTGTGTCCATACTGTCCTCCTTTTATTTCTCTACTCCATTGCTTTCTCTTCTTCTCATCCTCCTCTTCCTTTTCTCTTCCCTCTTTCTCTTTGTTTGATAAGTGATGTTTCTCTCCCTTCTCATCGTCGTTTTTCCCTCTCAACCCCTCTGTCACTGTTTCTAGCTCATTCTCACTCGATCTGGGATCCATCACCCAAGAGTGAGGCTCTTTTTTAGCTCTATCTCATTTTCTTTCGCTGCTGTTCTTCTGTCCCTTCATCCTCACTGGATTTTTCTCTCTTGCTGCTTCCCCCTTTTTACTCCCCCTACCTAAGATGTCAACATTTGGGCTTCAGTAGGCTTTAAATTCACTATGTATCCTCTCCTCCTCCTCCTCCTCCTCCAGGGCAGGCAGGCCTTGCTGTGGCTGCTGGGTGTGTACGGGGAGCGGGTCTCCAGCGCCCCCTACGTGTTGGAGGTGTTCATAGACGGAGTGAGGAGTGAGGTCTCTCTGGGAGTCAAGACGGAGCTGCTGACCGCCACCATGAGGCTGTTCCTGTGTCGGCCTGCCGAGACACAAGACATGCTGGGAAGACTGCTGCACTACTGCATAGGTGTGTGTGTGTGAGAGAGAGTGTGTGTGTGTGTGTGAGCGTTGTGAATATTAATGTTAATGTTCCCGTGTGTTCCAGAGGAGGAGACAGACATGTGCGTGCGTGACCAGGCGCTGCTCTACTACCGCCTGTTGCATTGTGGGATAGAGGAGACACGGAAGGTCCTCCAGGGCCGGAGGTCGGACCCCTCCCTAGGTGTTCTGATTGGCCGCCCGGCCGAGCCCGTCAGCCAATGGGCACGCAGCTTTAACACGCTGGAGCCCCTAAGGCAGGATGCTGCAGAGACCGATTCAGCCAGCGGGGGGAGCGCTGAACCTGTGACCTCTGACCCCAAGCCTAACACCGACCTGTCAGACACCCTGAACCCGAGTCAAGTCGAGATGGTTCACACTGGTGAGTTTGGACATTAAAATCTTTCATTTGGCTCAGTAGTTTAAGACAGATCATAATGTGTCTGCAGGGGGTTGACAGGGTTTTTGATCAATACCAGTGACTCAACAATTATTTTGCCAGGTGCTGAGATTTCTGATTTTCAAACCTCCACCTACTCGCATTTTCAACTCCTCAACAATGGAGGACAGTGCTATGAGTGTGTGACCGGCATCACAAGACATTTCAGCTACGAAGACTAAAAAGCCATGTTCTCATGCCGAAAAAGCCAAAGTAGTTTTATCATTACAGTTTTTTGCCTGGTGAATATTTCAATATATATCTCTTCATTAGGCATTTCTGTTTGTATCTCTACTCTAATTAGCTAGCTTACTCATCTCTGTTGTGGAAATGGGACTTTATTGTTTATGTCAATTACAGAACACCTTAATTCGGTGTGGGAGTTGGGAGGGCTGTGTCAGAGACCTGTGTAGGAGGAGATATGTGTAGTTGCAATTCTCAGTGGTCACCAATAAAGGTCATAAATTACTTAATGCCATTAAATGGGTCCCTATGGATCAGGTATAAGAGTATGTTTTAATTAGCCTGGGCCCCTGAAAAAATGTGCTATTTGGTTTTTCTGGCTCTCAGCCTCACTCTCTTTCCCGCCCTCCTTCCATCCACCTTCCCTCTCCTCTCACTGCATCTTTCTCCTCCCTCCCTTCTTTCCCCTTCCTTCCTTCCTTCCTTCCTTTACTCCCTCCCTCCCCCTCCCCTTCTTCCTCCTCCTTTCTTTCCAGGCTCAGAGGGTGCCAGTCTGTGTCCAGAATCCTCAGCTGATTTTCTGGCCTCCGCTGCCGGAGTCCCTCTCAGTCTGTCCCTCTCCCCGGCGCTCAGCCCGGAGGAGTTTGAGCGGCTGTGGCTGCGGCGACAGGGTTTGCATGCTGAGCGAGGTAATGCAATGGAACAAGGTTATTGTCAGCAGTTGCTACGCGTCCCAACGATTCTTTCACGGCGAAAGCTTCCTCTTCATGGGACGGGAATCGTGGTTGGAATGCCAGCTAGTTGAATGTCAAGTGTATAACCCGGCCTCTCAACCTCTAGTGTAGGGGGGTTCCCAAACTTTTTCATGTCAAGGACTCCCAAGCAGAGATGATTTAGACTACAGACCCCCAGATGATGAAGGTTTTGTGCCAGGGACTCCCATCAGAGAAGATTTTTGTCGTCAGTCTATACTGTAGGTGAAGAGTGTGAAACCTCTTATCAGAATAGTCATTCTTACATGACTCATTGTACTAACTGAGAATATCTCATCATCGCATCGCATCGCATCGAATATCACATCATATGCAAATTAGATACCGTGAAATAAGGTCAGTATCTGCTACCAGTCACACTGTGGTTCCTCCCGTCAGTTTAACTGTTTTTGAGGTCACCATCACAGCTGGTAAATATGAACCTAACCTGTTAAACCCGGTTCAACAGCTTAAATATGCTTAAATAAATGTGTTTAACAATTCAGGGAGGTATTTAATTATTACTATATTTGGCAACAAACCAGTAGCACTCTGTCTGAACTGTCATCTGAAAATCATCTGGATTTTAACTCAAATACCCCCATCTATTCAGTCTTTTGAAATTATTATTATATACCTGTGGGAAGGCAGTACAGGGTAACATCTTCTGCCTTGATAATGTTCTTAAGGGATAAGTTCTGTGATTTCGGACCTATAATTTGTCTCTTACATACCTGTAGTACTTGGACTCACAGAGAATATTGACTAACCCTAACCCAGAGTCAGCTGTTGGACAAACCCTGTTTGGACTCATTGGGCCTCATTCACAAAACGTGCGTACGATCAGATTTGATCTTAAAGTGTACTTACGAACGTTTCCACGAACATTTCGGCATTCATCTTTTTTTTTCTTACCTGAATTTGTTCTTACGATCAAAATCTACGTGTGTTTGGAAACATGCGTGGGGCATTACGCATGAAGTGGTTTCTACTTAGAATGCCTTATCTATTAAAGCAGTCCCAGACCTCATATTAAAATGTGTTTCCATTTGTAAGCCTAGTGATAATAACCATATTAACAAAGCTATAGGCCGATATGAACAAATTCATAGGCAATTCTATTCAATTGTAAACATAAGTGATTAAAGTGATTAATTATTATCGTATATATAAAATCATACATATTATTATATTATTTATTGATCAATAAAGTTCTATCTTATCTTACCACAGGAGAAACAGACTGCGCATCAAAGCACCGTCTCCAAACGCATTTCCCTATTTAAATCGCAAACAATAACACACCATAAACATTCAATTAATTTGTGACGCCAACCTAAACCTCCTACATGTGGTTTCCCCTGTCCAAGAGGGAGCCGCGACTCGTTGGTGCTGCAGAACAGCAGGGCGTCGTGCGTCTTGAGCAGGTGCTGCTGGAGACGCACGGCGCATAGGACTGAATGGAAGTTAAATTAAACAGAGTCTCAAGACTAACTAGTTTGTCTCTAGGTGATAGAGGTTCTGCCTTGACCACATTGCTAATAACACACCTGATAAACCTTCAGACCCCTCAGCAGCGATCATATAATTATCATATGTGCACTCGCTCCGCCACAGAGCGAGCGCAGCATACTGAGCTGGAAGGCTGTGATGAGTTTGGACACCGCAGGAAGAAAGCTCCTGTTAACAGCTACGGTCAAAACCAACAGTATTATTATATAGTCTAAAGTCTGAGCTTACCGTCAGATGGAGATGCTGCTTGAATTAAACCAGTGTCCAACTCCACTGATGACTGGACACCTGACAGCACAGTCTCCATATTATTCCCCCAATCCTTTTGACAGCGCTCTGCCGTCCGCCTGGAGCTAATAAACTGCATCTATTTGGAATTAGACTAACCCTAACCTAACTTAAATCAAACTGTTTCTTTTTCATTTAATTCAAGGTGTGTGTTTCTGATTTTGCAGCATTGACAGCATCAGTAATTTCTTGCCATGTTTTTTTTTTCTCAGTTGCTGTCACTCCACCGCTTACACTTTTAAAAAGTTCACTCCCGACAACAACACTTCTATTTCAGAGTTTGAATTTTTCTTCTTGGGTCTGTTTGCCATTCTCCACCACTCCAGTAATGCTTTCCATTTGCGCACGACCCTTCAGACAGCAGAGGCCTTTTATGGAGTTGCCAGGGCGTCTACCTATGCTAATCAGCATCAACAGGCACGCGCATCCAATTAAGGAACAAGTGGCATTCATCATCAGATACACCTGGAATACGCAAAAATCGAGACTCTGCGCATGCTTCATGAATCCCACGTTGGTTTTGCGTAGGCATGTTTCTTAAGAACAAAAGTAAGAACAATTTAAGTTTTGTGAATGAGGCCCAATGTTAGCAGCAAGAGGCCTATCAACTGGAGCTTGCCATTTTGACTGACAGCTGACTCTGGAGTCAATATTCTCTGTGGGTCCAAGTACTACAGGTATGTAGAAGACAAACTATATTTAGGCCCAAAATCACCAAACTTATCTTTTAACAGGACACCTTGGACTCCATTCTGGTTTACCCCCCACAGGGGTGAGGCTAGGTTGAACCCCAGATGACCGTCTGCTTCTCTGACCTCCTTAGGGAAGAAGTCAGGATGAACTTAAGATGAACTGCAGTCCTTCCTGCAACAGACCCAAGGGCCATAAAATCTGCAGGATTGTCCAAGGCCATTTCAGGGTCCATAAAACCTCTGTTGATCAACTTATCCTTAAAGGATAAGTCCCGCTGCGGAGCCGTTTGTTCTGTGGGCTTCTACCCCGCCTTCTTATGGCAGGAGTAGGACTTTGATTCCATTTCTGATCGCAGGAGCCAAGACATAACATCTAGTGAATTAAATAACAGTGAAATCGAGCTATTTCTCATTTTCCCCATTACATTCCCAATGTTAAATTCCCATGTCAGCTGATTCCATCGATCCAAAGAGTTTTTTTTTTTTTTTACATTTACATTTGAAAGCCTCACTACTCTTTGTTTTCTGCTGCTAGGCGGCGAGGAAAAGGAAGAGGAGGAAGACTGTGTGTGCGTGGAGGAGCGTGTCCACTGCCCCGCCCCGCCTCGCTGTTCCCCGCAGAGCCTCCAGGCGGCGCTGCAGCTCGTCAACATCCAGGCGCTGGCCTTCACGCCGCCGCACACACTCCCCTGGAGGGTCTACCTGTACACACACACCACACACACACACTCTCATGCCAACGCTCCCCGCACCACGCTCATACTGGGGGAGCTGCTGTACACTGGGGAGGCAAAGGAGAGTAAAGGGAGAGTAAAGAAAGAAGCGGATGATGGAGAAGATGCTGGTGAAGGGGCGATGGAGGGCAAGGAAGAGGAGAAGGAGGGAGAGGAAGTCACAGACGACCGGCTGAGTGAGAGAGAGACGGAGGGAGGAGAGAGAGAGGAGGAGGAAGTGAAAGTGACTCTTAAGCAGCAGCCGAGAGATGAGGAAGCCCTGAAGGCGTTTCTCTCCATCCTCGCTACTGTACTGCAAACACTGTCCTCAGAGAGAGCCTGAACATGCACACACACACACACACACACACACACGTCCAGTGATGTAGTGAAGCATAAAGCCACCAAAACTCAATACACAACCTTTTCATTTGCATAAGAGCTTACCCACTTTTTTAGGCTAACATAAATCTTAAAAATGTACATTAATATTATACATCATATAAATAGTATCAAACAGACTGAATTTATATGAAGATAGGGTCATTTTAAGGGGGGGAAAAACATAAATTAATGCTTTTCTGGAAATATAATTATGTTTTGTTCATATTGGTGCTTGTTTTCTTTATGATGATCACTGGAGGTCATAGTTTACCCACCACTACACATGGCAATACATGAACTGATTGATAATAAAACCTTTGGACTCTGTGTTGCTTGGAGTTTGTGTCTGCCTCTGTCTGTCTTATCAAGCAATTGCCTTTATTATACTAGCTCAGCAGCTTACGAGATAGCAGCTTGGTTATAACCACGATAATGGCATAGGCGTTGGCAGTTGGCCATCATTCAGCCGCGATGACGAAGTTCACCAGACTTCAAACTAAAGCCACAGCCTGCGGTCGGCTTGTACCCACGCCCACATAGGTAGAAGAACCAGCGGGATGGAAACAGTAAGAGGATGTCCTACAGTATCTATTCTCTCAACGTGGGGCTCATATCTTGGATGCCTTCTTTGATTTTCAGCGCTTTTTAACACCGATCTAAGGCAACGTCCGTGGTCCTGTGCTGAAGTGGCCTGGCTGTGGGAGGTGAGTGTCTGACTCCGCTCCCGTATCCCGTATTAATGCATGAGTCCCATGCTAACGTGACCGAAGTCCAAGTTAATTCAAAGGCTTTAACTTCTGGGTGTTGTTAAAGCGACGCAGGCTGGCGATGTTCGTTTACTGTGAAGGTTTCGCTGAATATCTTACTCTCAACTACTTTTTGTGCTATGCAAGGATCTAATTATGTGGCGTAATTAACCTGATGCCCTGAGCATGCGGTATATTCGGCAATAGCCTGATCCAGTTCCTCTAGTTCAGTGGTTCTCAATCCACAGACCTGCTGGGGTGTTTTTTTAGTTTATGACATTCACCTGGTGTCCCGGCTCATTCAGCCCCTGATTACACCAGGTGAATGTAATTAACTATCGGGTAAAACAGAAAAGCAACTGGTTGTGGTACTCGAGGACCAGGATTCAGAACCACTGCTCTAGTTTACTGTAACGAAAATCACTATGATATTACTATAGGAACTTGCAGTGTGTCTTACTCAGTAGTGAGTGTTATAGCTAGTGGCCTACTGCTTCTTTTTTTTTTATTCCATGGTATTTTTTAATTCCCGTTATCACTGTAATATTCCATTTTTTTTTTTTTTAAATCTACGATGGTAATAAGTATAGGCTAAGTATCAGATGAACAGTTTTGCTATGATCTCTCTCTCTCTCTCTCTCTCTCTCTCTCTCTCTCTCTCTCTCTCTCTCTCTCTCTCTCTCTCATGGGTGTAGGAAGCACGGGGGGCAGGGGTGACATGTCCCCTCCAATATTAAAAGATGATTAAAATGCCCCCCCCCCCCAAAAAAAAAACAAAATAAATAAATAAATAAACCATTGTGTTATTTTGCCTCCGCATTGAAAAATCAACCACTTCGTACAATGTGGAATGAAGTTGAATGAAGTATCTCCATATGATAGGGCTTCATATCGGTGAGGAGCAGACAGCAGCCAAGACAGCGCTCCAAACTGCAGCCAAAAACAAAGCTGCATGGATCATGTGAAGAGGTGTCACTCTGGCCCTAAATTAAATATCTTGTAATTACGTGTTCTGTTCTGCAATATTAAAATCATTCCACTGACGTTTTGGCCCGCAAAGGCAGATTGTTGCCTTTGTGGGCAAAACGACAATGGAATGATATTAACTGTGTAGAAAAAATAAATACATTTATATTGTGAGCAGAGTGATGCCTCTTCACTTGAACTGATGGAGCAGAGCAGTCAGCGAGCACAGGGCCGTTAAAGTGTCAATCATAATGAAGAAATTCATGGTAATCAAACGGCAAGATGTCCAATCCACACTACTGGTCAGGTGCCGATAGAGAGAGAAAAGAAAAAAGAGGATGTGCAGCAAATGAAACGTATGATATTGCGCCAAGGAGGAATAAATGTGTAAAAAGTTATATGAAGCTAGTTTTCATGACTGTCAACAACAAAAAGGTCAATAGCTTTGTTGCCACTGCTTCCAAAAAGCAGACATCTGTCCGTCAGTTATGTAAAGACAATACTTTGTCTATTTGCCTCAGTGTCCTGTATGCTTGTAAGTAGCCTATGTAATCTTTCTCTGATATTATTACAGCACTATATTTTTGTCTGTGCTGATTTTTAAAATGGCAAGGTAGGTTAGGCCTAGTTGTTTTGCAGCTAAACTTAAACTTAATTCTTCACCATATTGGATGGCTTGCATCTTGTCTGAAACGTTTCTTTGCATGACTCATTATCCTGCCGTAATAGAACAGGTACTGTGCTGGCTTTTTGTATGGACTTTATAATTAACATCTTTTCAAGCTAAAGCCAGTGTTGTAGCAGGGCTTGGAGAAAAAACACACTTGGCTCTTAAAAAGGACCAGTGCACCGCAAAAACTAAATGACTAGAAACCAGATAATAGTGCAGTTAGTTGGAAGGAAAATACAGCTACATAAAACACTGTAATTCGAAGACGGAAATTATTATTATTGTTATTGTATTATTATTAATGAGAAACAGGCGAAACTACTGTAGATAGATTGGCTGAAAGCCTGCTGTAACCAACACATAAAGTCTGATCTGTCACTTAGCACCTGAGTCATTCTTTCTTTATTTTCAGATAGCCTTTTTAAAAGTTACTATTAATTAGTATTGCAGAGCTGTTTTTGAAAAATGTTCCTCCTGCGGAGCATGCCCCCGGACCCCAGTAGTCAAATCTGTCCCCCCCAACTGCTTCTTACGCCCATGCTCGCTCGCTCGCTCTCTCTCGCTCTCTCTCTCTCTCTCTCTCTCTCTCTCTCTCTCTCTCTCTCTCTCTCTCTCTCTCTCTCTCTCTCTCTCTCTCTCTCTCTCTCTCTCTCTCTCTCTCTCTCTCTCTCTCTCTCTCTGTGCAGATGACATTAAATACAGGTGCTAGATCTGCTCTAAAATTGGTGTGGTAATGGAAACTGAACACAAGTGCTGATAAAACAAACGTAGCTATTGCACCTAAGAAATCAATCAGTGCCCTTAACATGGAGCTTGTCCAAGTTGTTTTGACTCATCTTAACAGAATGTTTGGATCATAATAAAGCGGTTAGAAACATTAGGCATGAGTGGCCTTCCATTTAAATGCTTATCACTCATGCTGTAGTAAGGGATTATAACAGCTACTCCAGTGTTGCGCCATTAGCAATAGAAGCAGGAAGATATACAGATATCCCAGACCGCTTCTGCACTCTGTGGCTCTATTGAATCTGAAACCCATGTACTTCTACATTAAGTGTATACAGATATTGGATCAGAGCTTTCTTCTCAATTATCCAATCATGTTGTAAAATCTAATGAGTATGAAGATGTAAAATCAGGTATGATTTTAGCTTTAGATTTTTAGCTGTCACTTTATTCTAAATAGCCTACAAGAAATCAATTTATCTGATAAAATAGCTCAATGGGACATGCACACTTGTAATATATTGTAGGCTACTTAATGTTTTTAACTGAGTGCTCCTCGAATTTCGGCCACTTAGTGACTGTTGGCATTGTGTATTGTGTTGTATGTGGTTTCATTGCCTAGTCTGCTTTCTGTCTGCACATATGCATGGCCTGTTAAGGAGTGACACATGAATAAAGATCTACATATGTCACACACACCACACACCAATAAACAAGTGGTTTATTATCACCACTGTTGATGAGTTGAGCTCTATTTTTTGTATAAACTTTGAATGGAATGGAGCTCTCAGATTAATGTGCAGAGGTGACTGCCAAACAAATATGAATGTTTTAACCAACAACAGACTCTCCAAGCAGCAGAGAACAGGACCTGCTTGATTTTGCCACATAACAACCCTACCACCACCACCCCCCCCCCCCCCACACACACACACACACACACAATCAAGTCTAACCTGTTGCTGAGTCTGAGTCTGCTGAAACATTCATTGACTACAAGCTGAATTATTTACTGCTGTGCTGACTGAGTTACACACTGATACAATGAATGGAGTATTCACTGTGTGTGTGTGTGTGTGTGTGTGTGTGTGTGTGTGTGTTAGGAAATGCGGTGTCATTTTAAGAGGAATGTTGTTTTGGGAGTCCTGATTCTCCTTGGTGGCCTGTACTTCATCAGCCATTCAGATTTCCTTATTCCTGTGAGTATACACACACACACACACACACACACACACACACACACACACGCATACATACATACATACAGTGGGGTTCACATTTCAGCCCATAAGATCAAAATGTACATTTTCACCACTTAGAAAACCTAAAGTATACATCTAATTCAAACAAATTTCAAATTACATTGCTCAAAATGCCCTAATACCATTTTTAAAATGATCATAGATGCATATTCCAATCAAAATGTTTCAACATCTTTTTCAGGAGAAAATGATTTTTGATCAGTTTCCTTCAACATAACATTTAGAGGCAAGTCATTAAGTCCCACTGGCTGCAAGGTTTGTAGGGTAAAGATCCAAAAGGCCTCTCGCTGTTTTGCTGTGTCTGTCCCCTCCCCCCTCCCCCCTCCCCCCTCCCCCCTCCTCCCTCCTAACTTTTTCAAATGGATCTTTACCCTACAGACTTTGCAACCAATGGGACTTAATGATGGATTGCTTCTAAATGATCAGTTTCCTTCAAAATTTTCCTTTCAGTTAAATCAGTTAAAAAAAAAAAAGTTAAATTTCCTTTAACTTTTATGGAATAACTTTCATTTAAACAATCATAGTTGAGTTTTTAAGTTTGGTTGGGTATTGACATCTTGGTACGTTGAATTTGCTGTTAAACCCAACAGGTGAGGGTTTAACAATGTGTTTTGTGCATGTGCATGCATATTTGTCTTTCAGGGCTTGATGGGGTTAAATAAATCAATTACAAGTGTCACAGACTGGGAATGGCTCCCCTCTCACAGGCTGATCAGTAAGGACTCCTGGGTGGATCAGGGAGGTTACCTGCCTCTCAATGTGTCTTATCAGCTGCTCGCTGGAACACCATCTACCAAGGAGAGTGAGTGACACACACACACACACACACACATATTCCAGATCACAAATGGACTGAACTAATCTTGTCAAATTTTCAGATGACAATGCTATTTGTAGATTACAAAAAATCCTACAGTCGGAGATTCAGGAGTGTGTGCAGTTGGGTAATGAGAAGCAGTTGCTATTATAGGTGCAGAGATTCCAGTCCCATAAATATTCATAGAGAAAATACTGAACAGGTAGTGTCATATACTGTAGTTACCTTGGAGTCTGTTTTGACAATAATGTGAACAAGGGCACACAGATGAAACATGTATGCACAATTTTAAATCAATGATTGCTCTTATCTATGGAGATTCCTATGGAGTGGACATAGAACATAGAATAGTGGACATAGAATTACTTTTGTCATAAATTCCAGGTCTAACAAGGCAGGGAAATCATAGCTACACCACTTCCAAAGAGCAAAGGGCAA
This sequence comes from Centroberyx gerrardi, assembly GCF_048128805.1. NCBI lineage: Eukaryota > Metazoa > Chordata > Actinopteri > Beryciformes > Berycidae > Centroberyx > Centroberyx gerrardi. The sequence continues at coordinate 22,631,283 of NC_136010.1, read as the reverse complement.
AGAAAATTTCCTTACACCGATCAGAAGAGAGAAATCTAGTCCTCAGCCCCTTCTGTACAATAAAACGTTAATCTTCAGCCTGCACTGATCTCTACACTGAATGACTGCTTATGTGGATGTGCAAATGAGTGAGCAAATGGTTGTTTGATTGTATATGATTGTATTTCCAGGACACGTTTCCCCTTGGGGACTAATTAAGTATATCTCCAAGTTATATAATGTACACTGTAGAATGATGGTACGATGTAGATTGATGGTGTATACTGTCCCCGAATAATAAAAAAAAGAAAATCACACACATTCATCTCTTTCTATCCTGACTCTTCCAGGATTTCTAGCTGTTGGACTAGCCTCGGTGAAGAGGAAGAAGGGCAGCTACCTCCTCCCCACCTTGCGCTCCCTCTTCTCCCAGTCGTCCCCTGAGGAGCGCTCTTCCATGGTGGTGGTGGTGATGCTGGCGGACTTTGATGCCAACTGGAGAGGTGCTACGGTGGGAGAGATCAAAGCTGCGTTCGCCTCCGAGCTGGAGCAAGGCCAGCTGCTGGTGATACACGTTTCTCAGCAGTATTACCCCCCTCTGACAGGTACAGTGCATGCGTGATCTCCCACTCGATTCACATCCATGACTTGCAGTGACGTTGGTGTTTTGTTGACGCCGCCATATTGACTCCAAAATTGACCTCCATTGGGACCGCAGACTATACAACAAGCGACCATGAACAAGCAAACGTCTCACCTGACTTCGGAAGAACAGGAAAGATATTTGAAAAAGCTTGAGGTTCTTGGAGGATGTGACTTATTCTCTGCCACCAACATGGCTGCCACTACTAAAGTCTGCAGATAAAGTCCCCAATCTGTCGTTTCATGACATCATACATAACCTGATACAGCTTATTCACAACCCGTCTCTGTGTCCAGTGAAACCCTTAAGGCGCACAAAAGTACAGATGCATTGTGGTATTTCACTTCAGGGTGGGTGAACTATCCAAAAGTACTTAAAGAGAAAAACTTGTTCCTCATTACCGGACAGGTAAGATAACGTTACGTTTATAGCTGTTGCTGCTATGTCACATCTCTCTTTATCAGTGAACAATGAAGTTTCACCTCCTCCATCCCAACACCATTATTACAACAGACGGCTCAACATATGATATGGCATTTGAACTGCTACTTGGTAAGTAAAGTGCGTTATTTAATAAAATAGTGATGGGCTCATTCTCTCACTAACTGTGACCGCTTGTTTTGGGAGTCAGTATGGCAGCATCAACAGGACAGTCACATCACTGCAAGTCATGGATAGTCTTGTACACTATGAATACATCACACTGTATCAATCTGCCTCTCTCTCTCTTATGTTCTCCTCCAGGTCTGAAGAGGAACTACAACGACGCTCCGGACCGGGTGTCTTTCCGCTCCAAGCAGAATGTGGACTACTCCTACCTGATCCACTACAGCACCAGCCTCGGCCTGTACTACCTCCAGGTGGAGGACGACGTCTCCTCCGCGCGCAGCTTCCTGTCCACCATCAAGAAGCACGTGGAGGAGCAAGAGGCTAAATCGACCGCCTGGGCAACGCTGGAGTTCTCGGCCCTGGGCTACATCGGGAAACTCTACAAGTCGGCTCACCTCCCTCTCCTGGCCCGCTTTCTCTTCCTCTTCTACCAGGAAATGCCTTGTGACTGGCTGCTGACTCACTTCCGCGAGCTCATGACCCAGAAGGAGACGATCCTCTTCAAGCCCTCGCTGTTCCAACACATGGGCACCTTCTCCTCCTTCCAGGGGACGTACAACAAGCTAAAGGACAAGGACTTCGAGGAGTCCGCCTACTCCAACCCTTCAGCGGACACTTACTCGGACATGTCCGTCTACAAGGACCACATCCCCAGACTGGCATGGGCGGCCGGGGACGGATTCTTCTGGGGCCGCTCGCCGGAGAGAGGGAACTACCTGACCGTGGTGTTTAAAGACCCCGCCGTGGTGACCGGGATATCAGTGGAAACGGGGTCAGAGGGCAAAGACCTCCTGAATTCAGCCATGGTGGAGATAGGCCACAGCGTGGATACCACCGAGAAAGGCGAGAAAAGTTGTAAAGAGTTCCAGTCTTTGGGGACTTTGCAGAACGGGAGGTTTGAAACGCAGGAGCTGGACAAGAAGTACGGCTCCGCCTCTTCCTGTGTGAGGATACAAGTCACAGCCCAACAGAAAGACTGGGTGGTCATTAAGAAAATTAGGATCACAACAAAGAGCTGAGCACACCTCAACACCAAGCCTAGGTGTAAGAATTTTTTTTTCCCAACCAGATTAATCATTTATCTTGGTTTGATCTGGTGGGCCTTGTATGGAAACTATGCACATGATTTCCACTGTGCCTTGTCAAACAGTTTAATCTATGGAATAACAGTCTTATCGCTACCTCACCGAGGCAGTGTAAACAACTACTGGGAATATGAAAAAGAAGTGTTTGACCAAGCTCTGTGATAAACCTTTTTGCCTTCAACACCATGAACTGAGAGATTTGCAGTGGGAAAGGCTGGCGCACTGTATTGCATTACAGCGATAAGCAAACTGTACACAGTTCCATGGGCTTTAAACAGATGGTCAAACCCAGAGAAGTTTAGACAGACTAGTCTGTCATTAAGATGCACAGTGGAGCTTGTCATTGGTATTGAATGTTGGGGTATGGGGGAAGGAAAAACTAATTTCTGACTATAGTAAACACTGATTGAATGTTCGCTGATATAACTTGAAAACAAATGAACATTGAAATTCAGTAGTAATTTTGTTTTATAATGTTGAGTAATGATTCGGACAGGGCCTTTCTGTGTGTATGGTTACAGGGGATTGCACTGTGCTTCATTGCTCTCAAAGTAGGGAAGACAGGGTCAGATTATGAATTAGATTGTTCATTTATGTTTCAACAGAAATAAAAGATACATGTTCTGTTATCCTCAATCAAAAAACAATCTGATGGATACACACACACACACACACACACACACACACTAGTGAGTATGACCACACCTAGAGCCTTACAATACAGAAGACTTTGTTCACACCTTGCCAGTGAGCCTCTGCTTTTTTGGGAGCTGCTATTTTATTATCTATTATACTGTCATGGATGGAATAGAGTATGTCTGTGCTCTAAATTCCAAAGTTGTCAATGATACATCAGGGGGAGAAATTTCTACACTATCAGGAAAAAGGGGTTTGGTTGGATAGAGGCTTATGATGCAAAATACATGAAGTCAGTTTGTTCTGTTAGGAAAACCAAAACATCTTTATTCTCCTTTTTTTTTTTCTTTTATATTAAACTTCTTTGTTCGCATCTGAAGCCTGTTTGGACATTCTCCTTTTCTTTCCTAATAGTGTGTAGATTCTTTTTCTCTTCCTTACACTTTACATTATGCTACATAGCTAATAATCATCTCAGACGTTGAGAGAGCACCAAGTCAAACCACAGTTCAACCTACTTTTTTGCAGAGCGACCACAGATCAATTTGGATAGCAACCAAACTGACAAACACGGGTGTAGTCATTTAAGAAATGGAAACTTTGAAGTCAGTCCCACTGACAATACCTTATTCTTTTGCAGACTATTAATGGCACAGTGATTCTTATCATTTCTCAGGTCAGTTTACGGAACAAGATGACATTTTGGAGGATCAAATGTGACACTGACTGACAAAAAGAGATGGAGATGGGGGTGGGCACAGAGTGAGAGGAGGAGACGTGTGTATAGGCAGTGGTAAATGAAAAGGTGGGCAAACTATGACCTACAGTCAGTGACCATCAAAAGGCAAACAACCACCAATACAAATGAAAATCAAGCGTTCATTTATGCTTTTTCCCCTTAAAAGACCATATACTACTGTGTTGCACATGGTCCCTGTTAAGTAAACTAAACTATCCTCACTTAACTTTGATACATGAGCTATACTATGATTTTATCTCATTAGCATAGTAAAATTAGTACAATATGCCCTTTTCACATCGTCATGGTAACAGCTTCCATGTTGAGGAACTGATGCATCACAACTTCCTGTGGCAACTTTCTTGTGACTTACTGACAAACCAAGACAAACCACTAGATACATAAGGTAATAACATTATGCAAATGAGGTGATGACTGCCAAGAGATGACAGCAGTCGAGGAGAAACTAAAAACTAAAACTCACCTCCATAATCGAAGAGGGAACTTTAGGTGAAGAACTTTCTCTAGTTTAGACTCAGGAGTGAATGAAAACAGGTCAGTGAGTCTTTCACCAATAAAAGTACTTCACCAATGTTCATTTTGGGCAGGTTGTGGAGCAATTTAGTGAAGGCTGGCAACAGAAAGTTGTAATGCACCTGTTTCTCAACATGGAATCTGTTACCATGACGAGGTGAAAAGGGCCTATTAGTAGAGTTTAGGCGGGTATACCCTCCACTACATCATTGGGTATAGGGATACAAGAGAATATGGAATTAACAAAGAGAGCAAGAGAAAGAGAAAATGAAAAAGGCAGTTCAGTGGTCTTGCTGTGCTTCTCTTTGTCTCTGCCTGGAGGATGGCGGCGCCCCTTGGCTGGCTGCTCCGTCTTGGCGGGAGCTGTGACGTGTCACCGCTTTCTCTGACACACGACTCACTGGTCTCCCCCCACCAGTCACTGGCCTGGAAGCTGGCTGCTGTCCAACCTGGGAGCACTGGGTCAGCAGCCCGTCTTCCCCACTAGCCTGAGTGGCTGGTCTCTCTCTGGTGGGCTGGGCGACGGATCCATCCACAGCCGCCTGTGAGACCTGGTTCTGGCTGGCTGGTCTCTCTCCTCCGCTGATGGGCCGGTTCTGGGAGGCTGGACGGGCTGCGGCTGCAGACGGTGTACGTCTGGACGGGGGTCGGGACGACGGAGCAGCACCGTCCTGCTGTGAATCCCCACTGACCTGAGAGGAGAGAGAAGAGGCAAAATGACCAATGAATAAGTTAGGTGTCAAATGTGACAAACCTTTCAAGATGTACTTTTGCAGTGAAGCTGAATGCCAGTGGTGACCACAGATTATTAAAACAGATAATGTTGGAGGTCGACCATTCATGAACTCAGACTGAGGTATTGTGTTTAAAAATTTAAAGGTCCTACCAAGGTAGAAGGTCACTTCAACAGACATGGCAACAGTTACAATTCACAGATTCTACTGACGTATGACGCCTGAGGTGGAGAGTGTTCTCTTCTTTCAAGGTTCAAGTCATATTTCTGGACTCGTTCCTTAGGGACAGACATCCAACATCTATCTATCCTTCACAATAGTAACCCTATATGAACAAAATAGACCCTGAGGGAGTTCCCATGCAAAATTTAGGACTTCAGCAGAGAGAATTGAAATAGAATTGTGAACTTCTTTTTCTGAAAATAATGCAGAACCGGTATCTAATACCTTCTTTTGTATTATTGCTCCTGTCGGCTTAACCTAAGATGCATCAGAACCAGTATATACTCATGACAGCCATATGCTTGAACTGGCTCCACTGGTTGTGGTCGTCATTCTCGTCAGTCGAGCCTTTCACCCTCATAGCCCTGTTCTATAAAGTCTCTCTCCCATAACGTCGGAGCTCAGGCTATAAACTCCAAACATTGTGTAACATGAGCTTTTCAGCCCGTCTCACCACTGTACGCAAATGAGGTGGTGATAATATGATTCTTTGATCAGTCTCAGCTGTTCAGGTGTTAGGTCATAGCGAAGCATCTGGTTATGAGTCTAATGTAATCTGTTATCTACATATTCAAATTTAACTTGGGATATATTTGTACTGGGTTGGCAGTAGACTGTGTTATTCAACAGAGAGTGCAGGAATGTTAGTGGCTGTACAGGTTTGTCACAATTCTGAAGCAACATTCAAGTTCAGCAGCTATATTTGCTGATGTCACTGAGATTCCTTTAGGGCCAATGAGCCAGTGCATCACTCATAATCAACCAAATGACCGATTCTTTTAACACTGTAGTGAACCATATTCTTAAAATTGTTTCATGGCCCTAAATAAAATAGACGGTGGAACAGATCCAGATCAATCAATCTACACTGAACAAAAATATAAACGCAACACTTTTGTTTTTGCTCCCATTTTTCATGAGTTGAAATAAAAGATCTAAGACTTTTTTTATGCACACAAAAGGCTTATTTCTCTCAAATTTTGTTCACAAATTTGTTTAAATCTGTGTTAGTGAGCACTTCTCCTTTGCCAAGATAATCCATCCACCTGACAGGTGTGGCATATCAAGATGCTGATTAAACAGCATGATTATTGCACAGGTGTGCCTTGGGCTGGTCACAATAAAAGGCCACTCTAAAATGTGCAGTTTTATCTTGAAAAAAGACATTTATTAGGCACTGAACTATGGATCTCACATGACTAGGGCTACAGATATGCATTTTTTGAAACCCAGTCAGTATCTGGTGTGACCACCATTTGCCTCATGGCAGTGCGACACATCTCCTTCGCATAGAGTTGATCAGGTTGTTGATTGTGGCCTGTGGAGTGTTGGTCCACTCCTCTTCAACGGCTGTGCGAAGTTGCTGGATATTGGCAGGAATCGGAACACGCTGTTGTACACGCCGATCCAGAGCATCCCAAACATGCTCAATGGGTGACATGTCTGGTGAGTATGCAGGCCGTGCAAGAACTGGGATGTTTTCAGCTTCCAGGAATTGTGTACAGATCCTTGCAGCATGGGGCCGTGCATTATCATGCTGCAACATGAGGTGATGGCGGTGGATGAATGGAACGACAATGGGCCTCGGCCCTCGGGATCTCGTCACGGTATCTCTGTGCATACAAATTGCCATCAATAAAATGCACCTGTGTTCGTTGTCCGTAGCTTATGCCTGCCCATACCATAACCCCACCGCCACCATGGGGCACTCTGTTCACAACGTTGACATCAGCAAACCGCTCGCCCACACAACGCCATACACGCTTGTCTGCCATGATCTGCCCGGTACAGTGAAAACCGGGATTCATCTGTGAAGAGAACACTTCTCCAAAGTGCCAGATGCCATCGAAGGTGAGCATTTGCCCACTCAAGTCGGTTACGACGACGAACTGCAGTCAGGTCAAGACCCTGGTGAGGACGACGAGCACGCAGATGAGCTTCCCTGAGACGGTTTCTGACAGTTTGTGCAGAAATTCTTTGGATTTGCAAACCAACTGTTGCATCAGCTGTCGGGGTGGCTGGTCTCAGACGATCTTGCAGGTGAAGAAGCCGGATGTGGAGGTCCTGGGCTGGCGTGGTTACATGTGGTCTGCGGTTGTACTGCCAAATTCTCGGAAACGACATTGCAGACGGCTTATGGTAGTGAAATGAACATTCAATTCACGGGCAACAGCTCTGGTGGACATTCCTGCAGTCAGCATGCCAATTGCACGCTCCCTCAAAACTTGCGACATCTGTGGCATTGTGTTGTGTGATAAAACTGCACATTTAAGAGTGGCCTTTTATTGTGACCAGCCCAAGGCACACCTGTGCTGTTTAATCAGCATCTTGATATGCCACACCTGTCAGGTGGATGGATTATCTTGGCAAAGGAGAAGTGCTCACTAACACGGATTTAAACAAATTTGTGAACAAAATTTGAGAGAAATAAGCCTTTTGTGTGCATAAAAAAAGTCTTAGATCTTTTATTTCAACTCATGAAAAATGGGAGCAAAAACAAAAGTGTTGCGTTTATATTTTTGTTCAGTATAAGTAGTAAGTAGGCTAAATAATTGAGGATCTGAGAACAAGAGACACAGAAACAGTGAGAAAGAGAGAGAAAAAGAGGCTCATCAAGAGTAACCACTTCCTCGAGTTTCACATTGTTCTGCAGGTTACTCCATGCAGAGGGCGAAGAGATCTATGAAGATTTTTTTAAACCAATATCTACCAGGCTTTAGGAAAGATCAGCTTAAATGACTCTTGAGAGTTGAAGATATTGTCCCCCACATTTGGATAAATACATAAATGGCAGACAGGCTTTCCCGGCATGCCCTCATAAATAAATGTATACCAGTGACTGGGCTTACACATGGGCACAGATGGCCAGCCTCAGCACCTGCAGTTCTAGCCTTAGCCAAGGCTTTATTTCTTTCATGAGGGGAATCTGAGAGGCAATCCTCCATTTCCCTACAAGACCTCCCTAGGCCTTTGGTGTAAATAAGAATGAGCTCATCAACTTTCCTGGTTAAATAACCTGAAATGCCTGAAATAGAGGGCAGCATGATGCATTTTGATAACAGTGTTGTGTAGCCTGTTGTGGCATTCAAACTATCCCCACAGCTCACACACTGACTGAATTAAAATAAATAATGTGCACAACCAGTTTGAATGGTAAGCAAGTCAGCTTGGACAGAAAAGTCTAATGATGACATTTAAAATCTATGCGGCAGTCTCTGATTATTGCAACTAACTGACTAATAATGGAGGAGTGGCGTTCAATATGAGATATCCACACACAATATTACATGACAACTATTCTTAGAAAATGACTGAAAGCACAAAATAAAAAACAAATGGTTTAACTTTGTAAGTCATTGGTTGACATACAATATGATACACTGACTGAATCTTATATTTTGAGCCTGCAAGTAATAGAAGGCTAGTGTGTGGATATAAATAGATATATAGTGTTTTCAAATAGTAGATGTAGATGTGGGTAAAGAAACAAGTACGCTCTGATAGCTCCAAGGTAATTTAATGACACATTACCATGAACAACATGCAGTTCACAGTATCTGATCATGCTGCCCACTTCCTTGTCCTAAAGCCCCATGGTGTGAACTTGAATACAGGCTACATTTCCCTTCTTAAGTCTGCATGAAACCCTACATAAAGTTTTACTCTTAACAGCTAACATAGGAAATTGTGGCTTTCTACATAAAACTTTTTTCTCAACTATCTGCAGAAGGTTAGTATGCTAACCACATAAATGTGAACACCCTAACAGTTCTTTAACTATGACACGCCATATGCTGTGTGCATGTGTCCTTGGTAACCACCACTATGAATGAAAGGATGTACTTTACGTGTGTATGAGGTTAAGTTTGGAAATCCTCTCTGAGCAGGTAATAGTGAGGGTCTTGAGTCTGTGCTGTTCCTGGTTCACCAGCACTGCTGTGCTGATCACCTGGCACTTGGGAACCAGTTTCTGCTGCTGATGGACATGTGTGTCTGTGGAAGCTCTGGGGATATGGACACTGCCTGGCTGCCAGTGTCAGTGGTTGTGGTTGTCGCTACTGGAGTCATAACGGGAATGTAAAAGTAGAAGATAGATTAGTAGAAGATGGCTTTTGTTTCTCACATAGTGGTGTCCTCAGCCTGGACACAGTGACTATTCAGTTGGGGGGCTTTTCCATTTACTGTGGCCATCTTGCCCTAGCCAAATTCTGTTTGCGTCCTCACCGTTTGGCCTCTGTGCAAGGGTGTTAAGACTCTTAGCTGTCTTGTTGTAATGCCACCTTCCTGTCTGTCTAAACTTGGTCCCGAGATGCGCTCCCTCTGCCAGCCCTTGGAGATGGTGTCTGAGAGTCACTGGCATGTGGGGTCGGCCAGTGTCTCACATCTGAGCTCTTCCATTTGCCGGGAGAACAGCACCTCGACTGTCATCACTTCTGTAGATCACATTGAGCGTGTAGCACTGGAAATTAGCATAGTTTTCTGAAGACATACTGAGGCTGTGTGCAGGGGCTTTAGAAGGACGGTGCTGAGTGGCTGATGATCTGTCTCAACTGTTAATGGGAAATCATATATCGAGGTTTTGGAGCGATTTTGGGGGAATATGAGTATTATATATCAATTGAAAGGTCTCAGTGAGATCTTTTCAGTGCCAAAAGGACACAACTGAAATCATGACCCATACGTTTTAATTAAACAAAAACTGAAAGCCGTAACAGTAAAAGTAGGGTTTTGTTTGCTGCCAAAAGGGCGTAACTGCACTTACGCCCTTTTGACACCAAGCAAAACCCCACTTTTGACACTGAACAAGCATTGTGGGTAGAGGATTCTAACAGCACTTAGGCCAACTCAAAATGCATGCTGACGTAAGTAATGCTAGCATGGCAGCATGATCACATCATTTTTAGTATCCTATTCATATCCTAATTAATATTCTAGGTCAATATTAGATGAATGTAAATATGTTAATATTCCCATGAAATAGGCCTATAGATTCAAAATGTTATTTTATAATGTTAGGAGTGTGAACTGGTCAAGATGAGCTCTGGTAGTAAGACTGCTGGTGGCTGAAGTTCTCCCTCAGTGTTATGAGGAGTTTTACAGGTCTTTGAATGTGTCCCAGGACACATCAATAAGTGATGTGTCCTGGGACACATACAAAAATGTATTATACTAGCAAAAGAAAAAAAAAAAAGTAGTAGTTTAGAATCAAAAGTGGTTTCTTATGTCTATGGAGGTTTATTAAAAAGGTTTATTAAAAGTTATTAACAGAAAAAATTTATCAATCAATTTGATATGTTCCATGTAGCCTACAATTTTAAAGGCCTTGGTGAAAGTTGCTGAGCATTACTTCAAGATAAAGATATTCATTCTGATCTTGTTTTATATTTCAGTGTTGATTGAAGTGTAATTGCTAGATTTGTATTAAAATGAATGTGTTTTACAATTGTTTACTTACATACGCCCATATTCTGCATGGCTGTATTGGGGCAATGTTTGTGCCAAAAAGGCGTATTTCACAGTATTGTTTTTATAGTAATGCTCAATCTGATAACACAAAAAGTTAAAATATTGTGCTTAGTATGTGGTAACGGCAGCTGATCCAAGTTTGATCAAAATTTGTTTTGGCTCTCCTGTAAAATCTACTATAACGCATTTACGCCCCTTTGGCTCCAAGCCCTCGATATGAAGTCATAGAATTTATGGCAGGCAAACACTAAAGTCAGGAGCTACTTTTCATTTTGAGTGTAACATGTTTCAGTGAGACCTACTGAGGCGAAAGCCACTGGTTTGTTGTTCTGACGCAGCTGGTACACATTAAAATACTGCAGTACAGGTGGGCTGGTCAAAATATCTTAGAAACTGGTGATGCACGGTGCTCCTGCCAGCTCCATTCCTGGCAGAGCAGTTCAGATAGGGGGGTTTCACTGTAGGAGGGAATAAACTTGGATGGGTAATTTGTCATGCCGAGAAAGTGTAGGAGGCCTTGTTTATCCTCTGGGGGAGGCATCAGGCGGACAGTCTCAGTCTTTACAGGATCAGGGGTTTAACTCAGTGGTCAGTGAGCATGTGCCCCACATGTGGAATGTCTCTAACACTCTGAAGTGACACTTTTCAGGATTTTCAGGAAGAGTTGCTCCATACATCTCTGGAACATCTCAGTTCCTGTAGAGTCTATACGGCATGCGGAGAAAGCGATAACAACCCACTGGGGTCATGACGGTTGTCAGCTTTGATGATTCTTCATCTAGTGGAATTTGCCAAAACCCACATTTTACATCCAGCATACTGAACACCTTTGCTCCTGGCATATCAGTGATTACCTGTGTGGAATTGTATAGGTACTCACACTGCGGTCTTGTTAGTTGACCTAGTTCCTGAATTTCCCCAAGGAGATTAATAAAGTGCTATCTTATCTTATCTTGCCTTATGTGCCTGATGTTCCAGCTTCCAAGCCATTCGGCTCCAAGCATCAATTGTTACATCAGCTATCAGGCATATGGAGACATGCAGGAGCCATGTCTTGTCATTTTCTCTTTCATCTGGACGCACTTTGGGTCCAACACCTAGTTTGACGCTCTCACAGAAGCCCAGCAGCGCCTTCACAGAGATCCACCTGAAATTGTATCACCTGACTTCTGAAAGTTATGAGGTTGATCTTGTGTGTTGGGTTAATAAGCATGGCCTGGACAGGACATTATGCTTTGATCCAGTGCCTACATTAACTGTCAATTACTGACCTGTATTCACTGAGGAGAAGGTGGTACGTAGCTCGTCTTTCTCCAATAGATCTCCTATGCTTTCACTGTAGAACATTTCAGATGTATCAGGTGATTCATTCACCCTGTGTATGGGTCCAGTATGTTCCATTCTTTGTTTAAGGTGGGGGATTTGCTTTTGTCAGATGAATGCTGTCCACCCCAACTGGAGCACTGTAGCTGCTGTATTGCACACACCTCTGCCTCCTTTTTTTTAATTCCTTGTGCCTTTTGGACTGTTCATGGAGCATGCAAATCTCTATGGCAGAATCCAGGGTGAAGGCCTTTTCTTTTAGGAGCTGAGAGCGGACAGTGTCACTCTGGATACCGCACACCACTCTGTCTCTGACTTCTGCCAGAAGTTTCAATGTAGGTTTTAACACAATATGACTGTATGACTGTATTGTTTCACCTGGGTTTTTTTTTCATTGGCAAGCATAAGAACGGTGCTACTTGTGATGTTTGTAAAGAGATGATGATCCATTTCACCAAAGATCTTTGTAAAGAGGACAGAGAATTGTGCCAGACTATGGCCAAAGGTGGTTGCGGCCAGGCATCGAGGACAGAGTGGGCACTTAGCCCCATCAGATCAGAAATCAAATCAGTAGCGTGCAAAAAAAACCAAAAAACAGCGCAAGCGTTTCCAGCTTAGCGAGTGATTTACTGTCAGCTGTCATCCATATGAGGTCAGCCGCAATTCAGCCACAGTTAGGCAATTAGAATACCAGGCGCTAGTCTTGGGATTGCGCCTAGCCACTTCCAGAAAATGGCATCATCTGTGAGGACGAGGAGAGACATGTCCCAAACTGAATTATAAGTGCTTGTGGATGAGGCAAAAAAGTATGTGTGTGTGTGTGTGTGTGTGTGTGTGTTCCAGATAATAAAACAGCAGCACACTATGGTTGTGGTACTAAATGGACACCAGCTATCTGTCCCATCTATGAGACTGGGAGAATGTAGGGATTACACCTCTTTATCCTAACAGCCACCCACAGCCTTGGTCTCTGTTTGACATCACCTCATGCAGCCTGCTGTTACTTATGAATGAATCATTTGAACTGGGGAATTTGGCTGCTACGTTTGTGATGAGACAGGAGGCTTTGCAGACAGCGTTCATGGAGTAGGTGTGTTGTCTGTTTCGGTAAATTTGGTGTTCTTCAGATGGTGGTATTATGGGCCCATGTGACATTTGGTGTTGTTGATTTTGTCTGCTGCTTGTGGAAAATGGATATGTTGTCCCCGTCCTGATAGCATTAATTGCCTTAGTACCCCAGACAGCACAAGAGTGATTGTGACATCCCTGCTTGTATATGCCACCGTCCGCTATTTTTCACCTCCTTCTCATCCTGACATCCCAAATAGGATAATGCCTGGGTGAAACATTCTCTCTCGTTGTGTTCGACCTCTCCATCTGTCCCTCCATCTGAACAAGGCAACAGCCATGTTAGCACATAAAATAAGGCCTGCTTTCACCAGGCGTTAAGTGTGCGCAATCTGGGTTGAAATCAGCAGTTTTTGCTGTAGTAAATCAACAGGAGTCATTATAATCATTTGAATAATCTCCTCCTGCAGTTTTGCACCTTACAGCTGACACGCCTAAAAATACATATTAATTAGGTCAAAAGCGCTACACATTTCTGCCCCACTGTCCATCACATTTACACATGCACAACCCTTGTGCGCCGTGTTGGTAAATCAGATTTGTCCCTTTTTACGCACGCAATTGCATTAGCGCCCCATTAAACCTTTAGAAAATATGGGGGTTAATATGAATTGTTTAGACAGTCTCCCAGTCACAGGTATGACTGAAGTGAAATGAGATGCTCACACTGACATAGCCTTCATGTACGGGCACATCTGCAGACACCCACCCAACAGTGGTAACTTACCGCTTACCAGAGACTAGTAATGAGCAGTGAAACATAAATTCATACTTTGACCCTACATTTCATTTTTCATTCATTCATGTTTCCTGGAATTCATCTTTTGTATCTGCCAACTTTAACAACAGATACAAGTAAAACATTTACAATAGTATATCAATATCAACAATGCCAGTGTCGTCAATTTAAATCCCTAATCCGCTATCTGTATGGCGCTGCGGATTTGGATCATGTTCTCTGTACTTAATTTTGTTGCAGAGTCTTATTTCAGGAGCATTAGTCATTAGGCTGATGATGAGAACATGTTTTTGGTCCCGGTTTGATTTTCATTGGTGGAGTGACCCTGTTGTTAGTAGATTGATTGCGGATTGGGCCTTTAATTTAAATTTCATTTTATTTATTGATTTTTCTTTTAATCTGATAAAAGATTAGTTGAGCTGCTTAGTGTTGGTTATGATAAAAATGCTTTCACGACAAGTTATTACAGCCAAACCCTGTGTTTTATGCAGTTATGCACACAGTTCTATTGGATTATCTTTGGTAATTCTACTTGGCCTGTTATGGTACATCATGTTTCTGTTTGTGTTATTGGTTCAGTTTTTCTGAACGTTATTGTTTGATCCTGCGTTAGAGAGAGATTAGCTAACTTTTTAACATATTTAGCTTTTCTTCACTCTGAATGTCAGGGGGATCAGGAACACCGCTGAACGCACAGCTATGTGTCTTTTTTTTGAAGGGGCATACTGTACATTAAATGGTAACTGTTTTCTTTTACAAGAGACACATTCAACTGAGGCAGTCATTACAAATTACCTCACTGTAGCCATTTTAAGTCACTCATTAATGATATCACTAAACAAGAACCCTTAGGCAAAAAAAAGTATGAATTAATGTCCCATTCTGTATTATTTTGATTGTTTTTATTGGTTTTATGCTCCAGCAGTCCATGTTCTTATTTTGATCCTGTAACAACTGTAATAGTGTGTATACTGTAAGATGTCTTCTACCCCCAGCACTTTTTTCTTTGTACTTTTTTCTTCCATCTCTTCTTCCTCTTTGTTTTCTGTAATGTTCGGCAAGTTGTTATTGCAGCTGCGCGTCAGCCAGGCGAATATTTGTAACCACATTTAAATTTGCCCAGGTTTGGCATTTACTCAGTACACAAGGCAATACACAGGGCAAACCTCAAGAAGTTTCAACATCACTCCAAAACATCTTTCAGGGAAAGGTTATCTACTTAAGCATGGTGACGACAGGATTTTGTTACATTCCACCTCTGCTCATAATATTAAGTCAATACTGTTCATGGTAAATATCATTGTTCACAGTAATCTTTGCTAACAACACTCTACAGATTGTTGATCACCACTACAAGACCATTCTCTGGGCAGCTTCCATTAAATGAAAATGAGCTCAAACAGCAAATCTGTCAGGATTTCTCCATATAAGATAAATGTCTTGTTCAGTTCTCCTACAACAATTTCATTGTGGCTCTCTGAACCTGTTGTCTCCTTTTGAGTCTCCTTTAACTGTGAAGTGTCTGGAAACTCATATCACTTGAGAAGGGAAAATGGGGCCTGTATAAACATTACACAATACATGTGATTAGTCTTATGCCCTATAGTAGCACTGCCCTGTCCAACAGCAAAAGGTTTCATAAAACATAAAAGGTCTAATCTTTAATCTGGTTTATGGCTTTTTTTTTTTTTTTTTTAAATCAAACCTCTTGAGAGATAAGGCAGGAAGAGGATAGATTGGAGGAATACATGGTGAAGCTTCACTTCACTGAAAAATCTGACAAAGTGAAAATGTGCAGTCATATCCTCACATCACATTTGCATGGTATGTTGTGGAGAAACAATCACGATCCTGCCAAACCTGTTTGTCTCCTGAATCAGCTCTTTGTTCACGTATGTGTGTGTTATTACAAGAGTTAGCTACGTTTAGATAACAGACTGTGGTCCCGACCTGCTGTGCAGCATCCAGCAGCCCGGCTGTGTTTTTGCTGCCTCTGTGTGGCGGAGAGGTGCTGGTGTGTTGTGGGTCCAGGCCCCAGGCCTGCAGTCTGCTCCGACCCTCCACAGAGCGGCCAGTGGGGTTGATGCAGCGGGCTGGGAGGCGAGCTGGGAGATCCCAGGTCCCCTTGAAGTCTGGCCAGGCGCTGCCCTTCTGCAGCGTAACACACACACACACACACACACACACACACACACATACACACAAATAGTGAATTTAGCCATAAATTGATTCAGACACAAAGACAGGCATGCATATATCTAGGGCTGCAACTGACAATTATTTTCCATTATCGATTAATCTATTACTTTTTCAACTAATTGATTAATCATTTAGTCTATTAAATGTCAAAAATAGTAACAAATGCTCATCACAAGTTACCAGAGCCCAAAGTGGTTTTTAAAATTGTTTACTTAGTCTGACCAGCAGACAAAAAACCCCAAAGTAGACTATTCATTTTATAATGATAAGAAAGCAAGCAAATCTTAGCATTTGTGAAGCTGTAACCAGCAAATATTTGATATTTTTACTTGATAAATAACTAAAAGGATTAATCGATTATCAAAATTATAATCGATTTATTTTCTGTCAGTTTCCTGAATTTCCCCATGGGGATTAATAAAGTGCTATCTTATCTTAATTGATTAATCGACTAATAGTTTCAGCACTACATGTATCACATGTGAACATGCAGACTCCTGTGAGTAGAGGATCAGAGGATTTTGATATGCTCTCACCTTGACCACTCCTGGGAGCAGATGTCCTTTATCATTGGCAATAAAGGTGGTGTGACCTTCTAGTGCAGCAGGTCTCTGTGCATACAAATACACACACACACACACACACACACACACACACACACACACACACACACTGTAACCACTGTAACACCATTTGGCAATGTAAAATACAGTCTAACATAACCAAGATGATTATATGCTGAGTGCCTGCTGACATTAGGTTACCTCTTTGTAGTCCTTGGACGCACACCAGTTCTGCAGCTTCTGCGACTTGAAGGCACTCTCATACTGAGATGAAAAAAAACATTAAATAATGTACTATGGGTGAAATACAACAGCAAAACCTCTTATTGTTTGTTCCTGATTTTTGTCAATCCAAATGCAGATATTTACCTGGTTTGCTGAGTAACTGGATGCCATCTCTGCATCTGTCTGCAGCCTCCTCTTCAGTTTTTGTTTACTCGTTGCATAGCAACAGGACCAGGAAATGTATACCTGATTTGGAACAGGTTTCACTGCTTGGTCCTAACCAGAGTTTTCCAAGTCAGAAATGGCAAAACTTCCGCATGCTTCAGAAGTAACGACTCATGAAATAAAATGGCAAACCTTTTAAATGAGAACTTCACTTTGGGCGCATAATCACGACTAGCTGAAACATTAGATGGCAGTAGTTTGTCGGTAGGAAGTAAAAGTACCACCCAAAGAAGAATGACTTGGCGGAAGATGAGTATATGCTGTGAAAATTACATTTTGGAGGAAAAAAAACAACTTGTGTTTTCATTTACCACAGATTCCCGCTTAATATAGCGGGAATTTTTTTTATCACCAATCTTTATTTTCAGATTGGTGCCATGTATTCATCAATTCTGCAACACGTGTTCGTCAGTAAGGCTTTTATTTTGAAAGCTGTAACCGGAAGTTTTTTTTATTTATTATTGTGGCTAATTTGACACTGCTGGAAAAAGCAGAGTTTGGGATAAAAAAAAAACAGCACTTGCAATTATTTTATTTATGACAATTTCTTTTCACTTTGGCACTCCATATTACTCAAAAACGTTGCAACGTGTTCACCAACGAGGGTTTTATTTTGAAAATGTAGACCGGAAATCCTATTGTTTTTATTCTGGCTAGCGTGTGCAGACAAAGCATCTCAACGAAAGATATCCACTTTGTTTTAGGGAGAGCATCTAGACTAATATTTTCAGCTGAATATATATTAAGTGTCCAGTTTGTTCTAACAATTAAGGCCATACCATTGGCACGACAACATAGCTTTGCAGCAGCGCGTGAGTGAGATGAGTTTGTACCACCTGAGTCTCTGGCTGAACATACAGCTATCTGAGGTTGTCTTGTAGACACACAGACAGTTACTTACTCATTCAGTTACTTGTGGTAAAACGTTATAAGGCACCCTGTTAGGACACGGTCCATGAGGCATGGAGGGGCCGTCCTCTCGGTTGTCTGGTACGCCGGATGGACCGACGTGGCTGGCGGGCAGGAGAGGCTCGGGTGAGGATGCAGAGACTGACCCTGCCCGGGACACGAAAACACACTTCCGCGTTTGTCGGTTCATCATGGAGACAGGTAACCGAGAGGTGTGTGTGGATGTGGGAGAGTGAGTGATTGTGTGTTTCTCTTCTGAAAGAAAGAGTGAAAATGAGAGATAAAAAAAAGTATACGTTCAATATAATGTCTCTGCCAGTGGCCTCAAGCGCCACCTCTCTTGCGGGTTTTTGTTCCATCGTTACTCTTGCACACTTGATGCAATTAAGGGCCACATACTTTCATGCTAGCCCTGTTCAGATTGGTCTGTTCCCACTGCTCAACCAATCAGCATTTGGATCACTGTGCAAGAGTAAAGATGCAACAAAAACCTGCAGGGCAGTGGGTAGCTGAGGACTGGGCTGGAACGTTGCTCTGTGCCATACATCTGCATGTTTACATTTGGACTACACAGGATAAGAAGTCAAGTACATAAGTGTTTCTGACAATATGTGACCATAGACCTGATGTTCTGTTCTGTCTTGTATGGAGAGAACATAATGCTAAACTCCACGTAAGACAGTACTTGCAACCGTTTTTGAATCATTTGGATCTACTAGTAAATTCAGCATACATCTGATCCACCAAGCAGCTGTTTATTTCAATCAGATTTCAACTTTTAGAAGTGGTTTACACTGCGCGCTATTCCACGCCCACCATGGTGTATTTTGGTGGAAGGTTATTATGGCAGGAAACCCAATTAGAAAAGTGGAAATTTTATAGAAATATGTGCTGCATTGGATGTATGCCGAATTGAAGAGTGTCTCCAAGCAATTTGTAGAAGGTCTTACATCATGTTCTGTGATGTATGTGTTTGCCGATTAGCAAGGCCCCATTAAATTGCCAGAATTTTGAATGGAGTTTGGTGAGAATGGTGTGAATGGAGTTTAAGAGTGTCAGTATTAGGATAGAACTTTTACACTAACCGTAATATGTGTGAATGAATGAACATGACAAAAGATGAAGATGAGGGTTCAACTCTCTCTACCACTCTCTCCCTTCCCTTTCTCAGGAGTGAAGCTGGGCATGCGCTCGGTGCCTGTGGCCACGGCGTGTGTGTTGTTCCACCGTTTCTTCGAGTGTGTGAGCGTGCGCGTGTACGAGCCCTACCTGGTGGCCATGAGCTGTGTGTATCTGGCCGGCAAAGTGGAGGAGCAGCACCTCAGGACCCGTGACATCATCAACGTGAGCCACAGGTAACAAGCTGGGTCATGGCTTTGGCTTTCAAAGGTCATACTGCCTGCTGCCTCTTCAATTCGTTGTCGGTATACCTATATTTCACTATGAGTCACTGATGGACAAATCATATTGCTGACGGAAAAAATACAGGGGTGTTATGGCTTTCATACAGCAGCTAGCAATGCTTTTGTACTGTGGGAAAGATTTCTTCAAGGTAGTGTGCATAAGAACAGAAATCAGGAGAAAGCAATAGAGATGAACCAGTTCCATTTTTGATGAAACATGGCCAGCACCGTCATTATCAACAAATGTCTTTGAACAATGAGATGGCTTTGCTGTAATAACGTTTTGTGTTACAGCTCATTGCGCGTGCACACACACACACACATACACACACGGGACACTGACACACCTACCATGATTTTGATGCAAGAGTGTGTACAGTTGTAGAGAAAAACATTTTATTTGATATATAATGTTTTTAAAAAAATTTTTTTTACATCTATTAAAAAACAGTAAGAAAAAATAGTGAATTCCCTATTCCCTGAAAATGAACATGAATATTGCCTCTTTTTACAACCCCTAATATGGACAATCATTGCATTCATGTCAATACATAACAGCATCCAAAAAAGCAAAACTCGTTTTTTTTTTACTCATCACTGCTTGTTTGGTTTGTCATGTCATATCGAAGTGGTCACCTTTAATCCTCTCTCTCCCTCCCACCTTTTCTTTCTCTCTCCCTATCTCTCCCTATGGCTCCCTCGCTCCCTCTACTTCTCTCACTCTTTCTCTCTCTCTCCCTCCCAGGTATTTCAACAGTGGCAGTGCTCCTCTAGAATGTGACAAGGAGTTCTGGGACCTGAGGGACAGCGTGGTGCAGTGTGAGCTCCTCATCCTCCGACAGCTCAACTTCCACGTCTCCTTCCAACACCCACACAAGGTAGGTGTGTGTGTGTGTGTGTGTGTGTGTGTGTGTGTGTGTGTGCACGCACCTACCTGTCCACCTTATTTTGTGTTTTGCCTACTTGTCTGTTTCTGTTTTGTCTGATGCTGTCGTCAATGTCCCCATGTGTCTGCGTGTACAGTCTTTGCAAAGATCTGGGTCAAAGAAATTTTGGAAATAATTTGGTGGCAATTTCACTTTCCTTAGCTCTTATTCTGATTTCTTTTTAGCACATGTATCACAGTGTGCTGTGGCTGTGACCCTTGCCTCCTTACTATTGGTTGCTTACTTTGGTGATTACAAATTGTCAAGTAAGACCAAGTTGGCAGAAGAAAAATATACTAAAATGACTTTGAAATACTTTCCTGTGATTGGCTAAACACTCTTGCATATCAAGTAGTTTTAAATACTATTATACTATAATATACCCAGGAATATTCTATGTTGAGCATATAGGATTACATTGTACCATTTCTCTCTCCTCTCTCTCTCTCTCTCTCTCTCCCTCCCTCCCTCCCTCTCTCTCTTTCTCACTCTCTCACTCTAGTATTTACTCCACTACCTGTCGTCTGTGAGGTCGCTGGTGAATCGCCACGCTTGGTCTCGAACCCCTGTTGCCGAGACTGCCTGGGCATTGCTTAGAGACTGTTACCACGGACCCATGTGCATCCGCCACGCACCCCAACACATCGCCATAGCAACGCTCTACCTGGCTCTGAACAGCTACGGAGTGGAGCTGCCTGTCGGGGAGAGGGAGTGGTGGCAGGTGTGTGTGTGTGTGTGTGCGTGCGTGTTCACTGCAAAGTGTTCATAAATACAGACTGAAGAGAGAGGGTGGATTGAAAGCTTGTGTGGGAGAGAGGGAAGAGAGAGTATGTGTGCTGAACAAACCTGGACTCAAGTAACAGTAAACATTACCAAATAGTTGATGTTGTTGAATACTTTCTGTGATTAGAGGTGAAATATTTGATTTTCACATTCATATCACAAAAATATTTTTAAAGGTGGAAATTATATATGAGAAACGCAATATTTTAACAACAATGTATGTTAAAAGAAATCTACATTTTTGCCAAAACAAATGGCTTCAGCCATTTATTAAAAGAAGCCTTTTTCTCTGAGTCTAATCAGAATTGAAGAATATGCATTTATTATGAAATATCAAATACTTTATATATAAGAGGTCCCCTTGCGATATGATTGAGCTTGAACTGCAAAAAAAAAAAAGAGAAAAGAAAATTCTTTGATTGCTTTAATTACTGCTGTTATAAAAGCAAAAGGTGCTTCTACTAAGTATGAACTGAAGGGTGTGCAAACGTATGCAACCAAGCTCTTTTAATTTTCCATTTTAATACATTGTCAGAAATGAGGAGCCTTTTGTTATTACCTTGTTTTTGCTGATTACTATATCCAAATGGAAGTGGGAAAAAGTGTGCTTTGTATGGGTTTCTACTTCGGGCCTCAAGGCAATAAAAACTAGGACATTTGAAAGTGTGTGTAGCCTTTTGATATTCACTGTTTATTCATGCTAGGTATGGTGCTGAATCCTGTCTTGTGTGTGTGTGTGTGTGTGTGCGTGTGTGTGTGTGTGTGTATGTGTGTGTGTGTAGGTGCTGTGTGAGGACGTGACGAAAGCAGACATTGATGCTGTGATCTCTGACCTTCTGCAACTCTATGACATGGACGCCAAGTGTATCTGAAGGACACACCTAGAGGACCTGCACATGGCAGACAAATGGGTTCATTTCTGTGTGTGTGTGTGTGTGTGTGTATATTTGTGTACATGTGAGTCAGTGCGTATGTGTTCCTGTACATGCATGTATCTGTGTGTGTGAGTGTCTGTGTGTATGTGTGTGTGTGTGTGTTGCCCCAGTTAGCCTGTGAGCTGTGACGAAAACGCACCTGCACTACCACGTCCCGCCACCCTGGGGAGACATTTCTTGCTTTCTGCTCCCTGATCTCCCGGCCCTGCAGAATGCTGATGTGCTCTGGAATATAAGATCAGTGCCAGGTTTCTCAAAAACATCCCAGCACAAAGCACAAGCACATGTTTTCATCGCGCTCACTGAAAAGGTTCCATTACAAATTACACTGTATGGATTTTAAGGAAAGATGGTTTCTTAAAATTCATCACTCAGTAGATTAAATATGTAAATGAGTCCAACAAATCTGTGAAAAGACCTGGGAATGGCGGCACTCTGGAGGCTGTGATGAAGGCTTATGTGCCGAAACGTGCCTAATGTTGGCCATTAATAAAAATATTGTTTAATTGAGGTTAAGTCTTGTTCTATTTTTTCTATTATCCCACCACTTTGGTACATTGTAGGTGGGACATTATGTTGTGATGTTGGCGTCTGTGTGTCTGTCTGTGTGTCGACACTCAAGAACAATCCATGATAGAAACGTCATACTTATACCACAGGTTCCTCCTATAGAGTAGACGATCTGATTGGATTTTGGAGCACCTTGCTGCATAAATTTGCATATTAATGAAGAAAACTGATTTTCTTGAAGCTAACTAATTCCTTAAAGCTTTAAGAGTTCATATTCATAGCACCCATGTGGCATGTGAGGACAAGTATGTTGACATAGAAATATTTGCTAGTTAATGCATTAATTATCTTAATTAATGACCTCATTAGCATAACTGGTTATGTTTAATATATCATGGTGATTATGGTGGGACATTGGGCAGTTTAAGTGCCTTTTGTTTTATGAAGTTTTTTTGGAGTGCCGCCATTTCCATGTCTTTTTGTGGATTCATTGGCTGAGCACCCAACCACAAGGTTATGCGAGGAGGTACACCTACTATATGTTTTTATATGAATGATACAGACATATTTTACATAGTTTTATATACTATATTTTAGTTCAGTCATATTGTTGAATATAGTTTGTTTGTATTAACCCTGCAGAGCCTGTCCTATCCTGTTTCAGAGCGGGGTTAGCCCTGTGGTAAAATCAAGATTAGCCCATTTCAGAATGCAGCAGAGTGTGACAGTGCGACGGCCCAGGGCTAAAAGCCCAGATTGCCTAGAGCAAGCTCAGGCTCTATAATGCAGTTGGCACAGGCCTAAGTGGAGTGCGAAAAGAGAATGAGTGTTAAGGTGACTTTAGGACACCTTGTCCTGGGTATTCAATGAGACTGGGATTTCATCAGTGTCCCCATGTTCTTTTTCTATTTAGTTTCCCCCTTACAATGGTCAAATTTAAGGGAAAAAATTGTTTTGGGGTAATGTAAAAAACCAAAGATGTGTAATACTCTCAGCTGTGTGAGCGGTGAAAACTCAGCTATTTCTCATCTGAGATGTGAAGAAATGTTTGACTTTGTCATGCGTGTCTGCTAACATATTGTGAATCCTGCTGAGGTTTGATCCCATTGTTGCCTGATGCGCTTTAATTTGCTTGTCGTTTGTTATTGTACAAAGCCTCTCAGACGTGATATTTTTAGCAGAGGAGCGATGTGTGTGTTGGCTAACTCACTTCTTTTTTTTTTTTATTATTTTAGAAAAAGAATTTAAATGTAAAACCAGGTCTGCCTGTCTCGAGTGTGTGTGTGTGTGTCCAAGAGAGAGGAATCATGGTCACATGATCAACACTGACACATTGAGTCTCTCTCTCTCTCTCTCCATCCCTCTCTCCCTCTCACATCCCGTCTCTCTCTTCATGGGACCAGAGACATTGCGTGCATCCCAATAGCATCACGTGTCATACAATATTCCTCTTCCTGTCACATTCTCTCTGTTCTCATCTGTCACTCACCTCCAACTCATTTTTTTCCCCCTAGCATCTGGCTTCTCTCTCTTTAGCGGTTCCTCTCTCTCTTCATTTCCTCCACTCCTGTCACCCTCTCCACCTCTTTCTCCCTCCTCCATCTCTCTTTTGCCCTCCATTTCCCTGTATCCTCCTTCTCTCCTTCACTGTCTCCCTCTCTCCCGCCTGTTTCCTCCTCTCCCTCCCTCTCCTCCGTTTCTCCTCTCACTCTCCTTCCTCTTCCCTGTTTCTACCTCTTTTCCTCCTCTCCTCCCCCCTCTCTCTTTCTCCCTCTCTCCTCCTCTCCCCCACTTTTCCCTCCTTTTCTCCTCCTCTCCTCCCCGTCTCCCTCTCTCCTCCTCCCTCTGTCTCCCTAATGTTATATTAATAATGGAGAAGGTGCGTGTTCAGCCAGACTCCATGAATTAACCATCAGATGGAAAGGAGTACTAAGGGAAGGAGTTGGAGGAGTAGGGAAAAGAGAGTGACATGGATGGATGAAGGGTGGAGGTGGCGAGAGAGTAAGGAGAGCGGAAGCTTGGGGATGGAGGGAGGTGGAGAAGGAGAGAGAGAGAGGGGGAGGGCGAGGAGGAAGAGAGGAGCTGGGGTGAAGGAGGGGAGCTTATCTTTGTATTACACTTCACCACGCTCCGACCTCCTCTGATCCCCCCTCCTCTATATGCTTCTGATGTGCTTACACAAGTCAGAAGGTCACACACACACACAAGCAGCTGTGTGTGTGTGTGTGTGGCTCCATATGCATGTGTGTTTACATTGAAATGACAGTTTGAGATGTAAATGCTGTGTCAGGCCGGCGGTCATGGAGCTGAGTGCCCTTGAACGGATGAAAGCTCCGGAGCCCCCCGCCTCAGACCTATTAGATGTGAACCAAGCGCTCCTAAACACTCTAAATGCCTAATGCATAGACAATAGACTATAGCCCTAACCTAAGAGAAGAAGTAGAGATGGAGAGAAAGAGAGAAGGTAGTGTATAATGTGTGTGTGCTTAGTGTTAGGGGGGAAAGAGAGCAGTATGTATAGTCTATAGTCTGTGTAAACAGTGGGATAAAAAGATTGATAGACAGATAGAGAGACAACTATCAAACCATCAATCAAAAATCTATCAAGACCTTTCAAGACACACCTCTTCTTACCGGTAACATTAATACACACACTGACCGTTAGATCTGCCTTTGAAAGCATTACCATCCCAGGTGATCTAAGATGTTCACAACCCCAAAACCAAAGAGCATCTTCAGTACCAGTGGGTGAGATCCAGCAAACCAACTGACTTTATGACGTTCAGCAAGTGGGAAGGTTTTGTTGGGGTTTTCACAGCCTGGGCATGCTAACTTTAGAAACCAGAAAAGTGCATTTCCCGGGGAGAAAAAAAAAATGTGTGGGCTAACTGAAAGCAGCTGGAAGCGGGCTTGCTTCAGCTTGAAAAGTTAATACATAAGAAAGAGTATGGCTTTTACAATTTGTCACTATTCACTCTGCGGCATTAAATCTTACAGGAAAAAGACAAGAATAAAACTTAAAAAATGTAAAGAGTAGTGAAAGTTTGAATACATCCACACATATCTTCAAGTACCTGAGCATTTAATTGGAGTTAATAGCTGAAAGTATGTTGAACTTGTATTTAGAGTCCAGTTTTGGAGAGAATGATAATAATAATCATGACACAATAGTGGGAATAGCCACTAATAAAACATAAGAAACAGTCTGTTGGGTCATTGAATCAAACACAACCGTTGTCATCTTTACATCACCCCATGCTGAACACTTGAACACAGAGCTGTGATCAATAAGCTCCTTGTCAGTGGGGTAGTCAGGAACCTCAGCTGCTTATATGTGTGTTCAATAATGATGTGATTTGATGTGGGATCCCATGTGTTTAAATCAAGTTTACCCTCCTATTCCAGCTATTTTAAATCTCCATGATGTAAATTCATAGTACCTGAGATGAAAATAAGGCCTTAAAACATAAATTAATACTATTCTGACATTGTTTGTGGTTGTTCACCCTGTGGTGAGTGGAGTTTAGTTTACCACCTTTTCACCACTATATCACTACACATGATGGCCTAATAGACAGAGCAGCACTCCTATTCTGATAAATGTAAGAAATATGGCTCCGGACGCCCCCAGAAACCATAACACAACAAATAACTACTTGTTTGTTATCCACCATCTGGGAAACGTGACACCTACTCAGAAAAAGTGATGGCTGGCATGAAAGTAATGAACTGAATAATATTGACATTATCAGCTTTCTTGAGCCTTTTACTTACTAAGTTTTCAAAATTCAGAAGATGCAACCATCTGTATTTTTGTAAATACTGAGCAATGAACCTCAGGTAACATTTATTTTTTACAAAATGGGTAGCCTATAGCACCAGATCATGAAGTATAACCTACAAAACCACTTTTTCTTCAACGCATAGGAGTCCTTTTATTATTAAATAAATTACCTTGATGTTTTTTGATAGTATTGGCAATTGAACTGCATCAAAATAAATGAAAAAGGCACTGTGAAGAGAAAAGTCTATCCTCAGGAGCTGCTGCCCCCTTCTCTATGAGATACTTCTTTGTAATGATTTATTATGTTTGTACATGTAGTTGTAGTTTATTGGTGTATCAGTATCAGGGCCAATAGACACAACATCCTATGTTTCAGAATAGGAGCATTAATCTGAGACAAGTTTACCTTGTAAGCCATAGTGAAGTTTACAGGCCGGTTTCCCATATTGTTAATATTCCTAGATTTGGAAGAAATTAGTTGGGCTAAAGGAAAAGGAAGATAAAAGAAATTTGATGGATGATTGTTGATGGATTTTGTTGATCAATGGCACTCTAGGAGAAAGGGCTAAATCTGTGACTATTTTAAGCCTGTGAAAGCCAATTTGAGCTAAAAGGCCATTTTTGAGTAGAAGTGGCTTCATGGCTTCATGGCTGCTGGTCCAGATTAGATGTTTGAAAGTATAAGGTGGACATTTTTGTGCTTATTTGTGGAACTATTAAAACAAATTAGCGCCCATCCACAAAGAGAGTGTTTCTGAGTTTTGTGCGTGCTTTTGGGAGATGGTGTTGAGTGCTTAAAGATAAGAGGAGGGATAAAAAGAAAGATAAAATCAGCAACAAAGCTTTTCATCAAGATATCTGTGCGCGTGTTTTTGTGCGTGTATGTGTGTGTGTGTGCGCGCAAGTCTGTGGTCCATCTCCCTCCAGTGTAGAGGAAATCTATTAATAAGTTCATCTGATTCATCTATAAATACATTTCTCCTCTCTCTCCTCACACTGGCTCGCTGCATAACAAGCTTTGACAGTAGCCAGTTGGGTATAGCCGTGCATGTGCATGGGGGACGTTGGGGGGGGGGGGAGCTATTAGCCTAGTATGAAAAGAGCGTATGATATTCTTTTGTTCTTCAGCACTAGGGTGTGCTAGCTTTCAGCACAACGGACAGCGCCTCGGGCCTGGGCTTTGTTTGCTCCATCAGCCCGCTGAGCGACAGAGGAACGGCCCGCTGCTTCTCAACCCACCAGCTGACACTGGGTTGGTGTTTCTCAACCACGACCCCATGAGCCGCGGACCGGACAGGTGGGTCCAAAAGTGGGGTCCGAGACCGCCAGGGGTCCTTGAGCGAGTTCCAGGGGATCCCCACCAAAATGAGGATTAGTTAAAGTGACGATCCTCAACTTTATCTCTAATTTTTTAGTTTTTTTGGTGACATCTTTGGTGCTCAGCGCTCACTGAAGTGGTGTATCTGCACTGCACTTCCCACAGGTCATCTGTCAGTCAAACAGTGTGTCCAGTCCTGTTCCTTGGATTTTCTGTTGATGCAGTTTGAGTTTCTGTAGGTGGCGCTCTTTTCTTTGTCTGTTCAGCCATGGTGGCTATCACTGCTCATGTTACTACCCAGCTCTTCTTCTGTTTATTCCAAACAAACTGCTGTTGCTGCTGCTGGAAATGTAAAAACGCATCACTTCCTGTGTGCCAGAAGATTTTTCCCGGGAAAGACCTACCAGACACCTGATGTTTCAAACAGCAGATGACCTGGCTATAGGTTGAATCACTGTTGTGTTGTGTCAGTCAGATGGTAAAACACATGTTTATTCATATGAAAATGTTGCAATTATTAGCCTACTTATTATGTTATTTCCTCACCTACAGTAGCCTACAGTATAGAGAGTTCTCAAATGGGGCCCCTGGTGTAGGCTAATGCACTTTTATTCCGGGGTCCATGACATTTAAGAGTTTGGGAACCTGTGGACCAGTGTCAAGCCATCCAAAACGCAATATAAGACTTCCTGTCAACACTTTCAAAATAAAACCCTTATTGACAAACATATGTTTCAGAAGGTTTTTTTTTGTTTTGTTTTTTTTACTTTTTAGTAGGCTAATTGCGAGGCTTTTATTGTGAAAGTAAAATCACTTTTTCTGGTTTTCTCTGGCTGGCTTGATGCAGCTCTAACGGGAGAGGTGTGTCACTCTCACCGCTCACATGCAGACAAGACAGGATAACGTTGGAGTCAAATTAACATCCCGTTAAAACCGACGTTGGATTTCACTTGTCTTGGAAAATGTTTTTGAATGACATTTTGACATTCTCTTACTGACTCTAGGCCAATTCATAGACAGGCTATGTAGTAGCCTGTGTGTGCAAAACCAATTTGCAAATTGTGTCTGCCGCCCACAGCTGGGAAGCTGAACCAACTGTAATTTATATCTGTCTAATGCCCACAGTGCCTCAATGACAAAATTACAATGTAACCTATTTCTTTAGATCACTACAGAACTGTAGGCCCGCAGGCCCATAAATAATTCATTCAAAATATTGCGTGGCCAAAACACAATATATTTTGTATATAGCCTATTTAGATACAGTATATGTTGTCAGCAGTGCAGAGAATAGGCTTCCAGAGTCCAGTATATGTTTGGGGTGAAGGCCATATAGCCTAGGCCTATAGCCTACGGGTGTTTTTCTTTCTTTGCCGATCTCTGAGCTGAAGTGCATGTGAAATGTTTTTTAATTTTCTTTTTTTGCAGTATGGAATTTGTGTGGTATATGCAACAAATGTTAACCATATAGACACACATCAGTCAGGATAACATGCTGCAGTCTGCCTTTCTTTATACACTATAGCCTATGTTTAAAACTTTAAATTTGGGACTGTTCCAAGAGTTAAACTATTGCTTTATTACCTTTATGGGTTAAAAAAAATAGTAGGCTATTGTGCGTTTGGACAACCTGATTCATTTGCAAAAAACAAATAGGCCTCTCACTGTTGCATTAGCCAATTTATTAGGCCAATTATTCTTTTTGTAGGCTAATAGAAAATGGAACATACAATGTACAGAATGAACAAGGACGCCAGGATACAAGCAGGATATGATATAAAAATAGAAAATAATTAGATGTGTGACATAGGCGTATCTGTAAGTTTAGAAGAATATTTCGCAAGCAAGTCGACTCTTCTAGCTTTTATCTAGGCTATATGTCACTGTTCCTAGTAGGCTATTTTTTCTTTTTTAAAGATGACTCTAAAAGGCAACTGATTGTGCCCTACAAAAAAAAGTGTACGATGCGGTGTGTCTGCTGTCGTCATCACGCAGCCAAGTAGGGGGTGTGTGTGACGTATTGAGCACCCCCCACCCTCCTCCCCTCTCCTGTATCCGCGCTCGGTTCCTCTCGCGGATGCTGCGACCGAGCTCCTGTGCGCGCGGGCTCTCGCAGCAGCTCAACCCCCCCCCCCCTCCTCCTCCTCCTCCTCCTCCTCCTCCTCCAAAGATGTCGCATGAGCTTCTCCTCGCACCGCGGCGTTTCTTTTTTTTCTCCAGAGCCGTTAACAGTTAACAGAATTCGGTCAAATTAGCAGCTTGCACCGCCGCTAGCAGCTCTCGTATACGTGCACGGTCTGCTCCCTCCCCCCGCCCCCCCCAACCTCGGAGGTGTTTAAACCCTCAACCCGGCGCATCCTCTCTCTCTCTCTCTCTCTCTCTCTCTCTCTCACTCTCTCTCTCTCTCTCTCTCTCTCTCTCTCTCTCTCTCTCCCTCCTCAACCGCCGCAGAACTCCGCCGACCAACCGTCAGGTGACCGCGCGGAGCGGAATATTCATCAGCACCGTCGTCGTGTTTCATCCCTCCACTCCTTCGGACTCCAGGCAACCGAAGCTGCCGTTGCGCCGGTCCCCCTGTACCCTCTCATCCGGTTTGGGACATTCTCCGCTCCCCGCACACGCAGATTAACGGGGATTCTGCCTCCCCGCCCGCGCGCTGATGCTGATGTCCTTGAGCTCGGCCTGCACGGTGAGTCCGTGCGTGCCCGCGTGCGTGACTGTTATTTACCCCGGGCGCCCGAGCGCCGTTTTTATTAGGGGAGATGTGTTGCTCTCGTTGTGATTCACTATTAATGGCATATAGGGAGTTTTTTAACGGAGCAGCAGAATGTGTCAGGGCCTGTGTGGAATTTCTCATCATAGGCCTAGAGAGCTATGATAATATACAGTAGAGGCATACCATGATACCGTGTCCAACAGCGCTATGACATTATGATAGGGAGTGTGTGTGTGTCTGTGTGTGTGTATGTGTGTGTTTCTGTGTGTGTGTATGTGTGTGTGCATGCGTGCGTGCGTGCGTGCGTGCGTGCGTGTGTGCGTAAAGCTAATGATACATATCCATCCATTCATCCATCCTTCCATCCATCCATCCATCCATGCATCCATCCATCCGTGTCCTGTGTCAGTTGATGAGGGGCTGCAATCTTAACATTTTCACCGAGCAGCACGCGCTATTCTCTGGTTTGCCTCTTGGTTTTCCCGGGCACTGGTGTGTACCAGGCTATAGGCTATTGGGTATCATTTGCGTTGTTTGTCTCGATTACGGCGCGTCGCACCTGCAGCGTTGAGCCACCGGGTGTCGGTTGTTATCCGGTGATGATCTTTTGCCGGAGGGACCTGCAGGACTGGCCCGGCTCAGGGTGGGTGTGAGGCGGGTAGAGTGGGCCGGCGATGGCCGGGCCAGTAACCTTGCGGAGGGACATAGGGGAGGAAAGTGGCGCACCACACTACGTCTCTCTCTCTCTCTCTCTCTCTCTCTCTCTCCCCCCCCCATCTCTCTCTACAAGTATGTAGCCCACTGTTACTCATCGCAATAAGGACCCAGTCTTGTTGCTATGTATATGCGGTAAGGATGAGGAAGAGGATGAGGTGGAGGGATGAAGCTCAGGCACGTCTGAAGGTGACCAGGAAAGGTCGTTTTGTGTAGGAAAGACACTGTTGCCTGTGGCCTTTCCTGCATGG
The DNA here is from genome assembly GCF_048128805.1 of Centroberyx gerrardi. Taxonomy (NCBI): domain Eukaryota; kingdom Metazoa; phylum Chordata; class Actinopteri; order Beryciformes; family Berycidae; genus Centroberyx; species Centroberyx gerrardi. Next base: position 22,599,985 of record NC_136010.1, on the reverse strand, counting down.
AAGAGCACAGTCTTATTGGGAATTGCAAGTATGATGTGTGTGTGTGTGTGTGTGGCTGGGGGAGAGGAGGGTTGGGGGGGGGGGGGGTAGTGGTTAGTGTAGGAGGCACAGTGTTTGTGTGTGTGTGTGAGTGTGTCAGAGAGAGGCAGAGAGATGTGAGGGAGATGGACACACACAGAGTGGACATCAATCAGTCTTTCATCTAGCTCGACTCTTTATTTCTTTCTTTCTTTCTTTCTTTCTTTCTTTCTTTCGCACAAGTTCTTTGAAGGCCAGACCCTGCCCCCCCCCTCTCAAACCCTCACTACCACCATCATCATCGTCACCGTCATCAGCATCATCAGCCGGTTGCTTGCTTTAATGTGCTCCACAGTACTGCAGATATCCGGGCCCTGTTGGCGGCCCACCTTTAATGGCTCCAGCCACTGACTGTGTCGAATTCTAAGTGTGCTATTCCCGCTGGGCATTACAGAAGTGTGTGATTGGCGCCGAGCCAGCGACGGCAGGCAGGCAGCAGCCCAGATACAAGGGCCCCGCCAGAGGTGACCCTTCAGATGCCTGTCGGAAAGTGGGACTGCAGGTGCACAGGTGGCCCGCAGACAAGCCAGTGTAGGCGGGGAGACGAAACACTGACACGGGCGCTGACAAATGAGCACACAGACACACACACATACGTGGACACACACTCACCTCGGATCACGCTTTCGCACACACATATACACACATACGTGAACATACTCACCTATGATCGCACTTTCGCACACACATACACACACACAGCGCAGGCATGAACACACTCTACTCACCTAGGATAACATTTGCGCGCGCACGTAGCACAGATGTGAACACATGCGTGCCTTTGCTCACACACGTGCGCACTCACACACATACACACACACATGCTCGCTTAGTCACATGTGCTGAAGTGTGTGTACGTAGACTGGGTCGCCCCCTCCAGTACACACACACACACACACACACACACACACACAGAAAGCACACGTGGCCCTGCTAGCCTAGAATCAAATCCCATGAGGACCTTCTCTCCTGTGCCTTCCCTACTCTGCATCCTTCTCAACCTTCCTGCTGCCGCGATAAAGAGAAAATACCTGGGGGAACAGACTGGCCACTCTCCTTTAAAAAAGAATCAAATTGCTGCGACCCTCTGAGGGATGGCGTGCAGGGAAGCAGGGCTAGCATTCAGGATGAATGGGCAGGCCACTGAGGATAATGGTGACCTTTTGTCTGACTCTTTTCATGTTCAAACACATATTCAGCCAGGGCAGCCCCCTCTCTCACTCTCTCTCTCTCTCTCTCCCCTTTAGAAAGCACCGTGGTGTGTGACACATTTGTGTGTGTGCGTGTCATGTCAGCGATCATATATAAGTGATGTCTTCAGGCATGTGTGTCTACATGTATGTGTGATGCATGCTTGCATGTTGTGGCTAAATTGAAGGGTTGTGTGTGTGTGTGTTTGTGTGTGCATGTATGTGTGCATGAAAGAGAGGGAGTTGAGAATGCGTAAGCAATTGAGGGAGTGACAAAAACTGTTTTTTTTTTTTTTACAATTTATGTAATGTTGTAGAGGCACACACACACACACACATGCAGACACACACACACAACACACACCAAAGCTCTGGCACAAAGAGAGCGAAACAGAGAGACGTGGTCAGAGTTAGTTTGTGATAGTTGGGAGGATGAACAGAAGAGTGTCTTCTGTGTGAGCGTTATAAAATCAGACAGAATCAGTGAGTGAGAGACCGGGCTGGAGAGAAACTGGCTGAGTAAATAAATGATTGCAGTAGCAGGAAGCAGATAGACGGGGAGAGCGACTTCGTCAAAATGAGGGAGAGAAAGAGAGAGAGAGGGGGAAGGGGAGAGGAGAAGCTGAAACAAGCGATGAGACGCCAGAAGACGAGGTGCACGAATACAGTCGGTAGACACACATGGATACAGTAGATAGATGTAGATAAATAGATAGAGAGAGAGGAAAGAGGGAGCGAGAGAGAGAGAGGGGAAGCTTCAAAGGCAGAGCAGGGTGACTCAGTCATAAACTAACACTCTCAGTCAGGATAGAGGCATGCCAGGACAGAGAGGAGAAAGGGAGGGAGAAGATGCAAGAGACAGGGGGAGCCGAGGGAGAGCGAAGAGTGGAAAGGAGGGAGGGGGAAAGGAATTAATGATGAGTTTTAGCTCTTTTTTTTCATGTTCGTCTCTATATGAAATACCCTAGCAGGGATTCAGAATATGTTGTGTCATGTGTTATGCTGTGAATGTTTAGTTACAGCCAGTGCTAATTGCCCATTTGGGATGAATCTTCGTTTAAATGTGGTTGAAGGAAAGAGAGTTAGTCCGCCACTGTTCTACTAGACGGTGTGAACAGAATCGGTGTCAGATTTATTTTAATTAAATCAAACCCAGAGACGGGTTGAAACGTTAATTCGGTGATTAGGAAATTGTGTTTCGGTGGATTCAACAAGAGCATCTCACTTCAAGAGATTTCCTGTTTTCTGGTCTCAAGAGCCACTTCTTAAACTCAACAAATTGAACGTGAATTAATTAACATCAAACCTGCAAAGGACATGAATGAATCCAGGCATGGCATGCTTTGTGTCAATGTGGACATAGCAGGGTAACTTTTAAATAGTTAAACTTAAGCAGCAAAGGCCCCCAGAGACCAAAATACACATTAAAGCATGTACATGGTTTGAAGTAACATGATTTCCCCAAATGTACATGGAATTACTTATTAGATTTGTTTACTCAGAGAAGAAAGTGACGTAATGAGATCCAGCCTGCGGCCAAAAATGTAGAGACTTTTTGTCATTGTTTTTTGGTATTCTTTGTTAGTGCGCTTACTGAACACCTTGATGCAAGCGGTGTTATTCTCAGTGTTAGCTGAAAGCAGAAGAATGCTGTTTCACACTCACGCATCCTTTCCCATGATAACCAGAGAGATACCTTTCATGCCATGCCAGTCCACTCAGGAGGGTGCTGGATGTGAGTGAGAAGTAGGAGCTGGTGGGAGTGAGCGGTAGACAAACAAACCACCTCTGCATCCAGGTCAACCTCCCCTGTGACCTCTGTGACACAAGAGCGCATTTAAAATATTGAAGGAAATCAGACGATGGCCTTTACATGGCCAAATAAATGTAAAGATTTAAATCTAAGCGTGTTCACCGGGAGAGATCATTTCCATTTGGTGTATGCAATATATTGTTGATGATTCGGTGTAGTGAGATCCATGAAATACAGTAGTAATGCTTCTCTCCCTCTCTCTCTTTAGGTCCTGGTGGTGCAGCAGTAGCGACCTCTGAACTGGATCCGCTTCCCGTCTCTGGTTTTTCAGCCGCCTCTGCCTCGCTCGCCCCTCTCTCCATCCGCCCGCCATCCCCCCGCCTCTGTCTGTCCGTCCGCCGGCCCGTCCGTCCGTCCATGGACTGGCCATGACCCTGGAGGGAGGGGGACAGAAACGAGGAAAGAGCGGAGTCGCCGAGGAGACGAAGGAAAAGAAAGCTGGATTCAGCCAGGCGCTGCGCTCCCGAACCGCCCCTGCTCATCATCCTTCATCCCCCTCACCCTCCTCCTCTTCCTCCTCCTCCTATGGAGAAGTAAAGGAGTAGCAGGAGACTCTGCCAAGGTAGTGAGGAGAGGCGAAGAATATCAACAACACAAAAACAAAACAAAAGAACACCCCTTCACTCGCCTTAGAGAAAATAAAACAGGGTTAGGCATATCATTAGCATTACAATTTTAGAGAAAGGAAGTGCGACAGAGGGATTTTGACCAATGAGCACATGAACAACCCCACACCAACCAAACGAAAGGGGAACTGACCTGAGGACGGACTAGAGAGAGAGAGTAAAAAAAAAAAAGGGAAGAAAAAAAAAAACCCTCACCGACATGTCAACGACAGCCACCATGGGGGAAATGGCGAACAGCGCGGTGGAGTTTTACCCCAAGGGGACTCGAGGCGGGGGTGGAGGAGGAGGGAGGGCAGACAGCAACCATGCGGGGGGAGATTTCGGGGTCACGGTGGAGGACCTCAGGGACCTGATGGAGCTCCGGGGGTCCGAAGCCCTGCAGAAGATACAGGAGAACTACGGAGACACAGACGGGCTCTGCCAGAGAATACTGTCCAACACGACTGATGGTGAGCTGGGAGGGACGGACGGACGGATGGCTGGAAGGATGAATAAGTAGATGGCTGGGTGGATGGATGGATGTATGGATGGATAGTGGAATGAATAATGGAGGAGTAGATGAATGGATGAGAATTTGGATGGGTAGATAAATGGACGTATGGGTGGATGAGTAGGTGGCTAGATGGATTGCTGGCTGGTGGGCCGGCTGGAAGGATGGATGGATGAATGTGCGGAGTGACAACTGAATGAATGAAGAAGTAGTGGGACAAGTAGATATATGGCTGAATAGATTGATGCATCGATGAGTAGATGGGTGGATGAACTGGTACATTGAGAGTTGGATGAATGGAGGAGTAGATGGATGGGGGGATGAGGTGATAGATAGAGAAATGACTGGACGTACAGTATATTGGGAGGAGTGGATGAATAAGAGTAAATCGATGAATGGATGAGTAGTCATGGATGGACTGGTGTATGCTTGTAATTGCGGGTGTTTCTTTACGGCAGTGTTTATACTTTACACCATTTTATCGACATTATCGAAACTTACACACACTCTCTCTCTCTCTCTCTCTCTCTCTTTCTCTCTCACACACACACATACACACATACACACACACACACTCGAGACAAGAACAAGTTTAGAGGATTACACTAATCATAGATTTTTGATGACCAGTGATGGTAGAATGTGGTGTATGTGTGTGTGTGTGTGTGTGTGTTCTAACAGGGGTGTGGTACTACACTACACCCACTCTAACTAGTGTGTAACCTAGCAACACAACAGCAGAGAGAAGTTGGCTGGGAAAGACAGAGATAGATAGAGAGAGAGAGAAAGAGAGAGAGAGGATGACTGATTGAGAACTATGAGATGGAGATAGTGAGGACTAGAGTGAGGTGAATGGAGGAAGAAGAGTGTGTGTGAGTGTGTACATGTTCAAGTGTAAGCTATGTGTGTGAGAGGTGTGTGTGTGTGTGTGTGTGTGTGAGAGAGGGAGAGAGGGAGAGGGAGACAAAAGCGAGAGAGAGATTTGGTAGGTGTATAGTTACAGAAAGTCTGTGTTGAGTGTTGCTAATTTGATACTGTGAGCTGGTCAGGAATCAGCGCAGCAGGCCTCAACAACGCAGCACACACACACACACACAGAGTCATGTATCTGAAGTTGTCCCTACGAAGCACAGTTGGCAAACAACACACACAGACACACAAACACACACACATACTCCTCTCCACACTTTTGGATGGGCTTCTCTCTCATGGTGTTGATTTTCACAAATTACATATGGTGCAATTTGGCATGACAAACCAAACCGCAAGCGCAAACGGAGATGAAGGAAAATGTTTTCTACCTTGTAGAAATTTAACGTCATTACTTGAAACTCCATCTGCTCAAACTTGTGACGGATCACTCAGAACCCACAGCGGACGATATTTTCTCCCCTTTCAAAGCTCTCAGATCTAATGCAGCCGACAGTACAACAAAGCTGCTGCCTCTGCTTAGCAAGATTACAATAGCGCTGATCACAGAAGAGCAAGATGAATAGGTAGATGGATGGATGAGAAAATAGATACATACAGTAGAGAAGTAATCAAGAAATATCCAGTCATATATGCCCACATCAGTGCATACTCTGCAACAATGCTACACTCATAGCATATGCCATCCAGACTGGGGTCGATATACCGCACGCATATACATTATAATACAACTGATGCTGAACATCACCCGTAATATGATACACAGAGCAGAGTGGGGGGAATCAATCGGTTAAACCAATATGGAATGGCATCACACACACACACACACACACATGAACACGCACACCGATATGGATACCCCAGCACTGCAGCATAAGACCATTATATACACAGTCCAGAGAGAGAAAGGAGGAGGAGAAATGAAGAGAAAGAGAGTGAGAGAGCGAGTGTGTGTGTGTGTGTGTGTGTGTGTGTGTGCGTGTGTGGTGGGGGGTGAGGGGGTGAGGAGGGAAAGCTAGAACAGCTTGCCGCATTGTCAAGGACACATCAAGGGGAGATTGAGAGAGGGAGAAAAAGAGAGGGAGAGAGAGGAGGAGAGCCAAAGAGAGAGTCTGTGGAAGAGGAGGAGGAGGAATGGGAGAATGGAGAGATGAATGAGAGAGAGAGAGAGAGAGAAAACAGAGAGTGGGAGGGATGGACTAATGAAAGGAGGATACAGCTAGCTAAGATTACTCAGCATAAGGTCACTTGTTTTCTCTCTCTCTCTCTCTCTCTCTCCCCCTCTCTTCTCTTGCTCGTTCTCTCCATCTCTCCCCCTCTATGTCTGCCTCCCCTCTGTCTGAACCCTGTTGAGCTGTCATATTGCTACACAACTCTTCAGCAATGCTGGGAGCTACATATGACTCCCTGCAGCAAGCACAGTGGACTAGGATGTCTCAGAACACACACACAAACACACACACACACAAACGGACACTAAGATTGTCACCAATCTTGGCCAACCACGGCAGACAAATTGCAGTTCCCCTCCCCAACGCCCAATCACAAAATAGCACTGCTCCAAACCTAGCGCTGTGGAGGAGTGACATCACCTGTTGCTGGGCAGAAACCTGCTGGAGACAGGAAGCCCTGACTTGATATCCTCGTCGCCATGGAAACTGACTCACTTAGGGGTGAGGCTGAAGGGGAGAGGAGGGTGAGGATGGAGATGTTGGAGGGAGGCTGAGGAGGAGAGAGAGCGAGTGAGGAGTCTGGAGGCAAGGGGGGGGGGGGGGGGGGGTAAATTGGGAGTCAGCTGCCATAACAGAGATTTTCAAGGTGTTGTTTGTGTTGGTAAACTGTTTTACTGAACAAAGCAAGTTTGACTAGTAAGCTTTGGCTGTTATTGGGTGATTCTGTGTGTCTATATGTGTGTGTTATAGTGAATGCTAATCCTCTAGTGCTTACATTAAAGGTTTTCTAAAATGGTTTTCTAAAACAACAAACCTCAAACTTCATGTAATATAGAGCAAAACTGACTAGTAGTGTATGCTTGTGTGTTTTCAGTTTATTTATTACTGTTGTGTGTGTGAGTGTGGGTTTCTGCATTTGTGTGCAAACTAAAAATTGCTGACATCTCGAATGCTCTCATTCTCTTCCTCATCTGCCTCTTTTGTCTGCCTCCCTCTCTCTCTCTCTCTCTCTCTCTCTCTCTCTCTCTCTCTCTCTCTCTCACTCTCACAGGTCTCAGCGGGGACCCAGCAGACCTGGAGCGTCGGTACCAGGCGTTCGGCCAAAACTTCATTCCCCCGAAGAAGCCCAAGACCTTCCTGGAGCTGGTGTGGGAGGCCCTGCAGGACGTCACGCTCATCATCCTGGAGATCGCCGCCGTGATCTCCCTGGCTCTCTCCTTCTACCAGCCTCCTGGGGAGGACACCGAAGGTGGGGAGAGGCAGGCAATGGGCGGATCGGGTGGGAGGGGAAGGAGGAAGTTGGGGAGTAGGAGCAAAAGTTTGGAGGGTGTAGCTGGATGGAGAGAGAGGCCTATCCCCCTATCAGTCTCCTGGTAAAAGAGCAGAGCAGGAATCAGAGAGGGAGGGAGAAACGCTTGTGGGAGGAGAAGAAGGGAGGAAAAGTGTTGGAACTTCCATATTACTCCATTCTGAGAAGCGCAAGAATCAGAGGGAAGCGGAGGAAGAAGAGAGAGTTAGGGAGGAGGAGGAAATGGAGGAAAATGAGGGAGAGAGAGGCAAGGCTTGGGTAATAGGGAAGAGAAGGATGGAAAGAGGGGTGAAGGGAGGGTTAAGGGAGGATGGGGGTGAAAAAAGAGCATTGAGCCAAAATATCTACCATCACCATATCTCCTCAGTGCAGGAGAGTCAAGTTTTACAGAAGTAAATGAGAGTGATCAGTGGGTTGGCATTGTACTCTTATGCTTGATTCACAATTCACAAAACCTGTAATGCAGCGGTGTTGCTGCAAGCTGAATTCTACGCCAGAATCCTCTGGCCCAAATGCATTGAAATTACTCTGATTAGATATGGTTATCAATCACTGTACTGCAGCATATATTTTTTGTTGCAAGTCCGATTCACTGACAAAATGTTTTCATCACGAAGACCTCAAGGAGATCTTGCAAAATAGGAGCAACACAACATTCGCTTCAGTTTGCACATGCATTATTAACGCATAAGCAGAATAAATCCAACACACGCAACAACTTCACTGCAACGCAATGCATCTGAGACAGAATGATGCAAAACGAAATGAAAGAACTTCCAGCAACACATTCAGCACAAGAAGTGTAATCCTGGCCTTAGAAAGCATTGTTTCCTTTTGGTAATGAGTTCAATTAACATGTCATTGTACTTTCTTCCTGTTTTATTTCCTTGATGGTTAGAGTTAATGAGAAAAGACCGCCATGTAATGATCTAATCATCTTTTTATTGGTTCAACGGTTAAAAGGGGAAGAAGGACAAAATAAAAGGATAATGGGGAGAGGGTGGGTGAGAAGAAGAGAAGTGGAAGGGAGGAGGGCAAATTGTTGCCATTAGCTCACTGGGACTGTTTTCCACAGTGAGAGGTCATGGCAGAGAGGAAGTGGGCGCAGTCTGAAAGCTCATACCTCACACTACTCACCAGATAGTATGCGGCAACAATACAGACAAAGTATCCACATATTAGTTTCAGTACATAGTGCAACATCGACATCTGTAGTCAGGTGTGAAATGCTCCTTAACTGATTTTTTTAAATATATTTCAGGTATTTTACTGGTACCAAACTGTAAAACATGCTGAGATAAAGCAGCCACTAAATAGGAGGCAGTGTGGTCTTTTGGCTGGTCCTTTAAAGGACCAGCAGGTTGCAATAATCATTGGGTATTTGAGAACTCATTTAGCTTTCCAGCAACTTATTTGAAACATACTGAATCTGAATTGTGCTATCCATACCACCACCTATCCGGTCCTTCAAGCAGGTTAATATTGTTTGACCCAGGTCGGGTTTCTACTAAGCACAAGAGTGAGGCTGAAAGAGAGTAGGAGGAGAGAGGAGGAGGAGAGCGCTGATATCATCTCTCTAGCTGTGTATCTATCAAAATATCTACCCATCCATCCCTCTCTCTCTCTCTCTCTCTCTCTCCAGCATGTGGGAATGTGTCTGCGGGTGAGGAGGAAGGCGAGGGGGAGACCGGCTGGATCGAGGGTGCGGCCATCTTGCTTTCTGTGGCGTGCGTCGTCCTGGTGACGGCGTTTAACGACTGGTCCAAGGAGAAGCAGTTCCGGGGTCTACAGAGCCGGATCGAGCAGGAGCAGAAGTTCACTGTGGTGCGGAAAGGAAATGTCATCCAGATCCCCGTGGCCGACATGGTGGTGGGGGACATGGCCCAGGTCAAATACGGTAGGGACACCGTCAAAAAAGCTTACTGTATAAATAGACATATACAGTACATGCTGAATGCTAGCATGTACTTACTCACTATCTCCCTCACTCACTCACTCACTCACTCCGTCACTCACTCACTCACTCACTCACTCACTCACTCACTCACTCACTCACACTTTTGACATTATTCAGATGAACTTATATACTGATCCTACACATAGTTAGGAATAAATACTGGCATACGTGTACACATAGACAACCTAACTTAACGTAACATGACTCCACCTGACCTAATCTTACTTGATATTGTTAGTGTCCAGCTGAAATCTTATTTCTCCAAAAGTCAACAAGTCAGGAGAAAATGTAGTTGTTGTAGTTGTCTTTTTTCACATTTTAGAATTAATTATCAGCGGTTTGACTTGGACAAGGTTCATCTTCTATATCTGAATCACGTCAGCTGTCAGTGGAAATAAAAATGGCAAAATTGGAAATACGGGCTATTTGGGACACCAGTGTTACACCGGCTCTTAGTCCAACTTTAGGGAGTTGTAGTGTTCTTGTCTGATCTCTCCTACTCTTCAGTTACCTCTTCAACGTATTCTCTCAGTACCCAGCTTCAGTACTCAAATGTCCCCAACATCCATACTTGTAGATGTCCCTAACAGGCACCCATAGACCTCCCCAGCTCTTTACTCCCCTTTAAAAAGTAATGTTCTCTTCTAGTGGTATGTACCTGACATGTCCCCAAGAGACACACATACATTTACATGTCCCCATGAGGCACCCATGCGTCTGTATGTCCCCAACCAAAAGGGACATAAACTACTATGTTATAAAATCTTGCACTGATCTCTCCATTTGTGTATCCAGGGGACCTGCTGCCAGCTGACGGCATCTTGGTCCAGGGCAACGACCTGAAGATAGATGAGAGCTCTCTCACTGGAGAGTCTGACCATGTACACAAGTCTGTGGACAAGGACCCCATGCTGCTCTCAGGTTTGTGTTCCCACTGCTGATGATGACATCATGTTGTCATGACGTCTGTCTGTGTGTGGACACATTCTTCTGATCACAATAACTCAAGAACAATCCATGATAGAAACTTCATTACACCACAGGTTCCCCATATAGAGTAGATGATCTGATTAGATTTTGGAGTACCTTGCTGCACAAATTTGCATATTGAGGGAGAACTGATTTTCTTCTTCTCTATAACTCCTTAATGCTTTAAGACACAGAGTTCATATTAATACCCCACCTGTGTTATGTGAAGACAGGTATGTTGACATAGAAATATTTGCTAATTAATGCATGAATTAGTTCAATTAATGAGCTCATTAGCATACCCGGTTATGTTTAATGACTCAAGAACAATACATGATAGAAACTTCATACTTACCACAGATTCCCCCTATAGAGCAGATGACGATGTGATTAGACTGTGGAGCCCCTTGCTGCACAAATTTGCATATTCATGAGGAAACTACTATAGCTCCTAAATGCTTTAAGATACAGAGTTCATATTAATACTGCCCATATGTTATGTGAAGACAACTATGTAGACTTATTCATAATTAAAGCATTAATCATCTTAATTAATGACCTAATTAGCATAACTGCTTATGTTTAATATATCATGGTGATTATGGCAGGACATTCGGCAGCTCAAGTGCCTCTTGTTTTTATTTGATTTTACAATTGGATTTTTTCCCCAGAGTTTGGGATTGGACAAATTGGAAAGTATATTTTGAGGTGTTAAAAAGTGGCTGATGGTTGTAAACTTCTTCCTGTGTGTGTGTGTGTGTGTGTGTGTGTGTGTGTGTGTGTGTGAATTGATTGTAATAATAGCATATAGAAATAATAGAAAATACAAAAATTTTCAAGTTAACAAAGTTATTATCACTTCACTTACTCTTCACTTACTTTACTAAAGTTAAGCTAACTAAGGATTTTAGGCTTAAGGCCAATGGCTGGTTCACCAACTAAGTCATTAGCTTTCAGGTGCACTAGGTAGCTAAGTGAAGCTACATAGCCTAACAGCAGTTGGCATAGCATAATCACTGTTGTTTCCTTACAGATTATTTCTTTTTACCTACTGATGAATTTATACTATGTGGGTGAGTTAGCCAATTGGTTTTGGATGATTATCCCATCAGAAAAGGTGCTGTAGCTCCAAAGACGGGCTTATTATCCAACACTTGTAGCGTAGAGTATATTGAATTAGTACTTAGTACAGCAGAAACACTGATGCAGAGAGGAGTGAGACATTAACAGAGAACAGCAGGAGTGAGACAGATAAACAGAGAAATGAGTGAAACAAATGAACAAAGGGAATAGTAGAAAAATATAAAAATAGTAGAAAAATAATGCAGTGGGAGAGACAGAGAGTGCAGAAATCTATCTGCAGAAATTGAAATTATCTTACTTTGTGGCAAGCAACAGTCAAACATACTGCTAGTCAGTATACAAGTGAATTGATATAGCCTAGTTGTTGTAAATTATTTTATTGTTTTTATGTGTATTTATTATTTTGTTGTCTCCCACAATAAAATTTGGGGAGGGACTATGGATTGGCCCGGTCCGTCCCTCCGTTATATATCTTATATATGTCCGTCCAATATTTTGGACGCCACTTGATTTGGGGGCATGATGCATCTCCCCATTGTGTTTCAGCATTTTCAATCACTAATTGGCCCAAGGGTGGCACTACTATTACAGGTCAAAACTGTAATACTGCAATAGGGCTGCCTTGTTCATCAAAACATTTTATTGTGTGTTGAAATTAGTTTTTTGAGAATTAAATATAAATAGTATATTATTATATAAATAAGTGTTTGAAGTGAAATTTCTTGTTTGGAAACTTTGGGGGCTCATGATGTGACGTATAGGGGTGGAGGGTTAAAGGGTGTAGGGGACTGGGACAGGTGGGACAATTGTTGATCAAAATAACTTGTTACAGCTTATTTTATCAATATAACTATATCAAAACTGATTTGTTTCTATCTAGTTTTGATGTGACAGAATCTTATTGAACCAAACCCAGATTGACTTTACAGAATGATAAGGCTTTATCTCTGTTTGGACCCTTTTAAAGAATCCAGTTTCTAATTGGCCCAGGATTTGGATAGTTTGCATTCAAAATACCATGTGGGTGCAGGCCTTGTTGAGCTATTAACATAGATTTCACTAACAGTTTTGCCAACTGGCATGTCAAAACATTGATGCTCAGTATCTCAGAACTGCTCTTTACCCAGATAGAACTTTATAATCCCAAACTTATGATTTGTTGATTCTTATCTGTGACCACTTGGGGGCGCCACTTACAAGCCCCATTGGGCTCCTGTTGGCCCCTGCATATTCCTCTAACACATCGTTGTTGATATTCATGTCCTATTATATGTGCAAACTACAGTAAACTTAACCAAATGTAAGTGAAGCTAATCCAGTAGTATATACGGATGTTTAGGTACCCATGTGATGGAGGGCTCAGGGCGGATGCTGGTGACGGCTGTGGGCATCAACTCTCAGACTGGCATCATCTTCACCCTGCTGGGCGCCGGAGAGGTGGAGGAGGAGGGGAAGGAGAAGAAAGGTAAGTGCAAGAGATGGAATCAGAAGAAGGATGTTGTTATGTTATAAATGAAATAAAGGCCTTTTGGGCTGTAATGAGAGGAAGAAAGAGAGAGGGAGAGAGATCTTTTTTGTTGAATTTGTACAGGAGCTTGTCTGTAGAGTTTGTTTTATCTGCCTATATTGCAAGTTGAATAGACTTCATATTTGATAATACATCAGAATGCTGTTGTTCTTGAAGTACCGGAAATGGCAGGAGAAGTGAATAGATGCCATCTTAACTTGAGAAAGGTGCTTACAGAAAGCTGACAGATACAGGCTCTCTCACACCTCTCCACCACCTCCACATGAATACTTCAAACTGGTCTCCGAAATGTTCGAGTCAGTTAACATGTACTTACTCACACATGGCAGTGTGTGTGTGTGTGTGTGTGTGTGTGTGTGTGTGTGTGTGTAGAGGTAGGGGGCTGCTGCCTAACTGATTTCAGATAAGAGCTTCAACAGGAAACACACCAGTTTAACCTCATGGATAATTTAGCCCACATCCTCTCCATCCCTCTTTCCACTTTTTCTTTCCTTTTCTCTCTCTCTCTCTCTCTCTCTCACGCCCCCTCTCTAAGCTTGTCGCCCTCTCTCTCTCGCTTTCTCTCACTTTATCTCTTGTTTACCTCGCTCCTCTGCCCTCTTTCGCTTTCCCATCTCTGCTATTGCGCTCCCCTCTCTCTCTTTTCCTCCCTTAATCTGAGAGAGAGGCTGCAGATTGAATCAATTATTGAAAGAGCAGGGGAGAGAGAGAGAGAGAGAGAGAGAGACAGAGAGCCGGAGAGATTCAGGGAAGAGGGTGTCGGTTGGTCAACGGATGAAGCATTAGCCCACGCTCAAATTTGTTTTGGAAGTCCTCGCAGCCAGAGCAGAGCTGCAGACAACAACAACAAAGGCTACACATACTTTCAAAGGCACTTAAGGCTAATATCATTACTAGTGCACTCATCCATACCTATACCACTGCAGTTGCTTATGCATGGGAATGTGTATTGTGTTGTCGGGATCCTGAAATAGGGAAAAGGTCTGTGACAAAGAAGAATCAGAGATGGACAGCAACAATTTAGCTGATGGTGTTTTTTTTTTTTTAAAGGAAAAAATAGTCTTAATGCTTTTCGTCCTCATTCTGTTTCCAAAGTGTTAGTTATGCAGTGGAATGTTTTGCACTCAGTGCAGCAGCCTCTGTGGGCTGGATCATTCAGACAGCCATTTACTGGAGCCAGTACATAATTCATAAGACTTCTACAAATGCCATAACTTGTTAGTTTTTCCTCATGCAATATGGGTTTGCTATGGGGCTATGTTTACTTTTCTCTTTGATCCGTCTCTCATTTGAAATAGAGGTTATAGTCTATAAAAAAAAAACATTTAGTCATCTGCAAATGACTAGTCTAGTCATGCATACACACACATTCACTGTTTATTTGAGTTTTTCATTCTTTTCTTTTTGTTCTCTTTTGTTTTCCCTTTTTACCAAATCCTCTCAAATACCCCGAAACCTTCCTCCCTCACACACTCTCCACTGCCCCTCCAAACAGAGGAAAGTACTCAGTTCCTCAACTCTGCAGATGCCAGTTACAGCACAGTCACCAATGGTATGTGAGCATAAAGTTGTCTGCCCCGCCCCGTTCCTCTCCTCAGCCAATGAATGGACCCCAGTAAACGGTGCAGTGAAAGTGACAGTGACAGTGATCTACTGTATCGACTCCGTACATATAAAAAATGTCTCTCAGCCTCTTGACCCAGTGTATGAAGATGTGTGTACCTGTATCAGTGCTCCCTTCAGTATTGTTTTGTTGTGGGTTTCTGTTTTTTGGCCGTGTGTTTTTGGGTGTCCTGAGATAAGAAATATGAACTGATGTTGATTATTTATGAATATTCATACATGTGAACACCTCTTCTCCACAATTGTCTTTCTATCTCCCTGTCTCTGTCTCTGTCTCTCTCTCTCCCTCTCTCTCCCTCCCTCTCTCTCTCTCCCTCTCTCTCTCTCTCTCTCTCTCTCTCTCAGGAAAGCAACCTGATGGAGCTGTGGAGAACAATCAGAACAAAGGTAAAGGGTCATGACTTGTGTGTTTGCGTGTGCATCAGTGCATGTTTGTGTTAAAGTAAGGGTTGGTTGGGATGTGGGATGGGCTTACTTCATCTGCAGGTGCAGTGCTGAAGAGGAGGTGTGCGTGTGTGTGTGTGTGTGTGTGTGTGTGCGTGTCTGCGTGTGTATTTCAGCCAAGAAGCAGGACGGGGGCGTTGCCATGGAGATGCAACCTCTGAAGAGTGCTGAGGGAGGGGAGGTGGAGGACAGAGAGAAGAAGAAGACCAGCGTTCCTAAGAAAGAGAAGAGCGTTCTGCAGGGCAAACTCACCAAACTGGCCGTTCAGATTGGCAAAGCGGGTAAAGCACCGTCATACATAAACTGTACAGGTTCCAGAGAGGTTTGTTTATGGTGATCTGGATTCTGCTTTTGTTGGTTGGAACCAGCTTTGAGGAGATCTCTATGCTAAAAATGAACAAGCACAGATTCTGCTCAGTGGCAATGACGTATAGTTCTTTGTGAATACGAGAAGTGAATTGTGGGAGTTGTGTGAAAATTTGCAGCTAAGGTGCGAAGCTTCATAGTCACATTCTCACAATAGTAGAACAAATTCCTTTTATTAATTAGGTACTGCTTGATAAAGAACAGACATTATTTGTAGAAACCGATTTTCTCAAGTGCTGTAAACTGTGATGACGTTTGATAGTGCGCAGGTAGAGGAGTGGAGTGATGATGAACCACACAGCGCCTCATCATTCACGTGTGACAGAGATATTCAACAAAGTTAGGATAGAATAAGTGAGTGACACACTGATGGACCAATCCCCTCTTTGGATCTTCCCACAGGTTTGGTGATGTCGGCCATCACCGTGATCATCCTGGTGCTCTACTTTGTCATCGAGACATTTGTCGTTGAAGGTCTGTCTGTTTACGTTACAACAGATGACATGCAAACACAAACACACAGAATGCATCCCTCCCACTTCCAGTCAGGCTCTGCCAAATCTTACGGATGTCAATCTTTTTCCTGTGCTGTCAAATGTTTACGGCTGTGTTGTTCATGAGTCACTGCTCGTAACTGCTCTTTAAGACGTAACACGTGCGGCGTGTGTTGCAGGTCATGTGTGGCTGGCAGAGTGTACCCCGGTCTACATCCAGTACTTTGTCAAGTTCTTCATCATCGGAGTCACTGTGTTGGTGGTGGCAGTCCCGGAGGGCTTGCCTCTCGCTGTCACCATCTCTCTGGCTTACTCTGTCAAGGTAGACCCATCTGTGTGGACTGTGTATATCAGACCAGGATCAAATAGTGTGGGCAAATTTTGTCTTTAGACTACCACATGGCTGGGCAATACAATGACTGCCAGAAACCATTCGAAAGTCAATTTGGTGTTGTGCTGATGCAGTAAATCCCACCTATCTGGTACTTCAACTGAAGAGTAACTAAACCCCAATCCCCAATCTGTGTAAAGCCTGATATCTAATGGTTAAAAGCATGCTACTGAAATTGCCATCTGAACAATTAATGACTTTCTCACTGCCTCTTCCCCTTCTTCCCTCTCTCCTTCCTCCCCTCAATCCATCTCTCACTGCCTACCTCTGTCCCTCCTCCCTCCCTCCCTCCATCCATCAATCGCTCCATCCCACCCTTCCACCCGCCCCTCACCCGTCCCTCTGCTTTCCATCACCATCTCATATGTAGAAAATGATGAAGGACAACAACCTCGTACGCCACCTGGATGCGTGTGAGACCATGGGCAACGCCACGGCCATCTGCTCCGACAAGACCGGCACCCTCACCACCAACCGCATGACAGTGGTGCAGACTTACCTAGGTGAGTGGAAAGCAGAATCTCTCTGGAAATTCACAGAGGGTTTCTTTTCCAAGCGTTGTCCTACTTTGTGCGGCCTGGGACCCACAGTAAGGACAACATATAAATGGTTTAATTCTTACAAATGTTAGATATGCATCTTCATCTTCAAAAACACAGGTGACTATCCTCACTATTTATTATATAACACTATTTATTATATTATATAACACTATAAGGTGTTAAGATGAATTTTAACTTTAATAGCCCTAATTTGCTTTACTTTCATTCCAGTAATTACTTCGTAAGAGGAGGTGTCAAATGGTGGATATCCGACTGTGGAAAGAAAGTTTTCATATTATTGCTTCTTTATCACTCTTATCCACCAGCAACAGGACAGTGACCCATTTTGGTTCATGAGCTACAGTATAGTGTGTAGAGGTTTTGCACAGTTAGTGCAGTCTACACCCGCCTGTTGTACGCAATGCGTCTCTGTCTACAGAGGTTCAAATTCAGTCATTTGCTGCTTTTTAGCCTTTTTTCTCTATGTACCTTTTCCAAGTTCCAGCTTCCTATTGTAAGTGTAAAAAAAGTGTTAATACTGTACTGCATTGTACAGCAGCTTCTGTAACACCATATAGACCATATGTCACTAAATCTCCCCATTGAAACCAGTAGAAAATAAATACTTTTGGAAAGGGTGACAGCTCCTGCGGCTGCAGCCCACTCAGCCTATTCAATTGGAAAAACCAATATACAGTATAAATGTTACTTCACATATATAGGATAAGATAGAAGTTTAATGATCCTCGTAGGGACATTGGGTTGGCGCAGCAGCAGAGAATAGCATATAGAAAAGAATAAGACAAATTGAGAGTACTGAATAAAATTACAACATATTGAAAATAATAACGCAAATCAATATATAAAGACCCAACTTCTTCATTGCCAGATTTATAAGTTGAAGCAGATATGTGCAATGCTAGCTATTCACATTATCAGGTGTACAGATGGGAGAACATATATACAGAAAGTCCAGACATGCAGATAAGCATCAGATTTACAAATGGAGGTAACATGGTCAGAAATATGTGCAGAATGTGCATGTGCATTGTTAGCTAACACCTTGTACCACGTTGTAACATATGGAGCTAGCACACATACAGGCTGGAGGTGCAGAGGTTATTATTGATATGTATTTGTTATTGCCCAGGTGATGTGCACCACCGTGTGGTCCCGGACCCTGGGCAGGTCAGCCCCCGGACGCTGGATCTAGTAGTCAACGCCATCGCTATCAACAGCGCCTACACCTCCAAGATCATGGTGAGTCATACACAGAGACAGAGATGCCATTGTTCTTCAGAAAGTCATTTTCTGCCTTATTCTTTCAGCAGACCCTTCAGCAGCCCTTCATGATTTAGGTGTATTCTCAGGACTCTGAAAATAATTTCACCTTTCACTGTGCCTTTCTTTTAACGTTTTCTTCTTCCTTTCCTCTTTCTTCATTTATCGCTTTCTCCCCTTCTCTCCTACCCCCTCTTTCTCCGTTCCTCCCTCCCTCCCTGTCTCTTCCATCCTCCCTCTCCTCCTCACCTTCTCTCCGTCTCTTCTTATTCTCCCCCTCCCTCCACACCTCACTCCGCTTCTCCCTGACTTTCTCCCCACCCTCTCTATTCCACCACCCCCTTCTCCCTTCAATCTTGCTCTCTATCAGCCGCCTGATGTGGAGGGGGGTCTGGCTAAGCAGGTGGGCAACAAGACAGAGTGTGGCCTGCTGGGATTTGTATTAGACCTGCAGCAGGACTACGCCCCTGTCAGAGAGCAGATCCCTGAGGAGATACTCTACAAGGTAGGGAACCGAGCGCAACATCCACCTTCACAGGTTAACTTACTTAATATGGCCCAGTTAAAAGATATTGCTGTCTGAAATACACAATTCACCTAACTGTGGATTGAAAGAAAGGTCAGTCACAGCTTATTTGAATTTATCCAATCCTTATTCAATAGGCTAGAAATTTTACCATTGCATTGTTGCACTTTGTTTTTCGAATTGTATCATTTTGTTTCCCCCATGACTCCCAGAAAAGTTTTTAATTTCACTTGGCATTCATGTAAGGTGGAATGACAATAAAGTTGAATCTAATTTGTTATACGTCTCTCTCTCTCTCTCTCTCTCTCTCTCTCTCTCTCTCTCTCTCTCTCTCTCTAAGGTTTATACATTCAACTCAGTGCGTAAGTCCATGAGCACCGTGATCAAGCTGCCTGACGGCTCCTTCCGTCTCTACAGCAAAGGAGCCTCTGAGATCCTGCTGAAGAAGTGAGTGATGGGGAGAGGGATGGAGGGAGGTGGACAGAGGAATGAAAGGATTGGGATGTCATGACATGACATGACATGACATGACATGACATGACATGACATGACATGACATGACATGACATGAGAAAAGAGTTGGGTTGAAGGTTTGAGTTTGGGGAAAAAGGATGTTCTACCTGTGAGATTTTCCTCTGTGGCTCCATCTCTGTCCTTCGTCTCTCTCCAGGTGTTCCTACATCATGGATGCCAACGGCGAACCTCGCACTTTCCGCCCACGTGACAGAGATGAGATGGTCAAACAGGTGAGCCGCTGAAATAAAATATTAAATACTTTTAATTGCCTTAATCCAGTTTGTATACTTCAAAGATTTGAATGTAAACTATATTTTTACATACAGCACAAGTGTAATAAGAGTACGAGTCCCTAAGTAGTTAAGCAGACTGTAGTATGATGGGTGATGAGATTTTGTTTTGATGAAGTTTTGATGATGATTGATTGATAGGTGATTGAACCAATGGCATGTGAGGGGTTGAGGACCATCTGCATTGCGTTCCGTGACCTGCCAGGCAAGCCGGAGCCAGAATGGGACAACGAGGCAGAAATAGTGACTGAGTTGACCTGCATCACTGTGGTTGGGATTGAGGACCCTGTACGGCCTGAGGTAGGGCAGGGTGGTGTGTGTGTGTGTGTGTGTGTCTGTGTGTGTGTGTGTGTGTCTTTAGTTTTTAGTTCCTTAGTTAGCACCTAATTCAGTGCGTTAGTGTGATCAACAATACACAATAATCTGCTAATCTGGATTTAAAAATGGATGTCAAGTTAAGTTTTGGTGCAAACAAATGTGTCTGTCCCTCCAGGTGCCGGATGCCATCCGTAAGTGCCAGCGTGCGGGCATCACGGTGCGGATGGTGACTGGTGACAACATTAACACAGCCAGGGCCATCGCTGCTAAATGTGGCATCATCCACCCTGGGGATGACTTCATCTGTCTAGAGGGCAAAGACTTCAACCGACGAATCAGGAACGAGAAAGGAGATGTGAGTTGGGGTCGCAAGCGTATGAGTGATGAGTAAACATGCATATTTCTATAGTGTTAAAAAAAATAGTTCTTTATGTAATCGTAGGATGTTTTCATGTTGCTGGACTAAATCAAAATGAACTAAATATGAACCTAATTCAGCGAGACATCTGTTATGGGAGGAGCCCACTTGATAACCCCAGTGACATAGCTGCTCTCATCTAGCCCCTCCTTTCCTCTAATATCCAAGCCAGCTTTCTATGCAGGCATTTAACCTGAATAGCACAAGCATATTTACATCAGATCCTGTGTATTAGTAAATGCTGACACATCTATCTTTGAATAAATGAAATACTCAAGCCTACTTGTATTCTTGTATTATTCACATCTGTCCACTTTAAGTAGCAGACACTATCAAAGGAAACATTTGTACAGAGGTTGCTTTCAGTTAACCTATTTTGCATCATCATTTGAACTCTGCTGAATGCTTAATAGGATGGATGGCTGCACTCTTGCATGGACTGTGAATTTAAATTCACATTATATCCAAGAGTGCAGTGCGTTTAAATTCACATTTTATACTCTGTGTAATGTGCTTTGTGCTCTGTGTAAATTTTCATTCTAGACAAGAGTGAGGCTGGTTTAAATTCATTATATATGCAAGAGAGCAGTATATGGAAGGCTCTTTTCTGTGCAGGTCTTTGATCCTTTTCTCTCCGCCACACCTGCGTACCGCTGGGTGTGCCTAAGCCTCTTGATCAACAGTGACATCTAGTGAAAGCAGCGAACAGTCACGAGGTTCTCTAAGCCCTCTTTCTCTGTTTGACCGACAGATCGAACAGGAACGTATCGACAAGATCTGGCCCAAACTCCGTGTGTTGGCTCGCTCCTCGCCAACCGACAAACACACACTGGTCAAAGGTGAGTCACGGCGTTTTACTAACCCAAACACGCACACACACACACACAGACACACTTTACAACCTCTTTTTCTCGACTGTGTCCAGGCATCATCGACAGCACCGTCATAGAACAGAGGCAGGTTGTCGCGGTAACAGGAGATGGAACCAATGACGGGCCAGCTCTGAAGAAGGCTGATGTGGGCTTTGCCATGGTAACTCCCTGTTTGAAATATTATGCACTATTAGTGTTCTTTATTGATAAAATCCTTCTGTCTTACTCATTAATGTGTTGTAATCATCTCAGAAAGCATCAGCTGGTTTCATTCCAAAACACTATATATCCATTTTGGAGAAAAATTGCTCATCGATACTCATTGCTCCAAAACACTCAAATATGCATATTCTCTCTAAAGGTATTAAAATAACTAATAACTTAAGTGATATTCCATGGTGAATTTTGTCTTCTAGCCAACAAACATTTGTAAGAGTAGGAGTCTAGCTTTTCTAATGTTGGACATCTCATTTTGGAATGAAACTCTTTTTTGAATAGACTCTCACGCAGTCTAAGTGGTAAGACTTGGAGCTAGGCCAACGCAATATTGAGACAGTAGCACTTGCAAATAGTTTTAATGCCGGAATACTTCTATGAATCCTGTCCTGATTCTCTCTCTCTCTCTCTCTCTCTCTCTCTCTCTCTGTCTCATCTCTGTCAGGGTATTGCGGGGACAGACGTGGCTAAAGAGGCGTCCGACATCATCCTGACTGACGATAACTTCAGCAGCATCGTCAAGGCGGTGATGTGGGGCCGAAACGTCTACGACAGCATCTCCAAGTTCCTGCAGTTCCAGCTCACTGTCAACGTGGTGGCCGTCATCGTGGCCTTCACCGGGGCCTGCATCACTCAGGTAGACGGATAGCACTGTGAAACATGCAGACACATGCTGACACGTGTTAAGTTGTATAAAGTGGAAGTATGATGGCTTTTCATGCATACGCACATGCAGACGCATACTGACACACGTGGACACACATATATGCCTACACTCTCCTATGCATGATTCACAAGGAATATCCACTTGCATATTATTATTATTATTTTTGTCGTTATTATTGTTGTTGTTGCTATTTTTGTTATTATTATTATTATTATTATTGGTTTGTTCACTTTTTAAATTATATTATAATATTTGGTTTTTATTTACTCATGTGTAAAGCTTTTTGTAACTGTTAATAATAATAATAATAATAATAATAATAATAATAATAATTATAATAACATCAATGTAGTTATAAAAAACTTTAAAACTGCAAAACAAGACAGCAGAGCAAGAAACATAAAAGTAAAACATAAAAAGGGAGGTCAGGGTCAGTTAATAAAAGAGCATTACATAAAAGCAAATCTATAAAAGTGAGTTTTAAGAGGTGATTTAAAAGGTGATATTCAGACTAAGCGTTTCAGCCAGGTCGCTTCAAAGTCCTGGTAGCAAATGTCCGATCGATCACCTCTTGTTTTCAGTCTAAACTTTACATACACACTGACACACTGATACCCTGCCACCAGAAAACCATTCATGACTGAAACCACAAACATCACTAACCATCACTATGTCTTATTCCATCCCTCCTCTCTCTCTCTCTCTCTCTCTCTCTCTCTGCAGGATTCTCCACTGAAGGCGGTGCAGATGTTATGGGTGAATCTGATCATGGACACGTTCGCCTCTCTGGCCCTGGCCACCGAGCCCCCCACCGAGGACCTGTTGCTACGGAAACCCTACGGCCGAAACAACCCGCTCATATCCCTGACCATGATGAAGAACATCCTGGGCCACGGAGTCTACCAGCTGGTCATCATCTTCACCCTGCTGTTCATAGGTATAGACACACACACACACACACACACACACGCACACACACACCCACACACACACACACACACACAGAGCAGCAGGCATGAAGTTTCACCTACCATTGAAATACCATGAAATACTATTTGTATCATTGATATTGGTTTCAATGGATAGTTTCAGTCTGGATTTAGTAGGTTTAGATGCTGTTTAGGGAGTGCAGAGTCATTTCCATTTCCCAGTCAAGAAAATATTTAGGGGGAAACACACACACACACACACATACTAGGCTAGTGTTTCCCTTACCACTGAAATAGTGTGGAATAGTATTTGTATCTGTACCAATAAATAGATTTAGCGTGGATTTAGCTGGTTTAGATGCAGAGTCCTTTCCATCTTATCAAGAAAATATTCAGGGGGAAACACTGATGTGCACCCACACACACACTCACACACTCACACACACACACACACACACACACACAAACACCTGAAAGCACTTGAGTGACTACTTTGTTCAGAGGCCTCTTTGTCCTGCAGCAGATCAAACACACAAACAGCGCACCCACTGAAGAACACAGCAGATTCTCTCACTTTCTCCAACCTCTCATCCGCTCTTTCCTCCTCTTCCTCCACTCCTCTTCCTCCCTCCCTAAAATCGCTCCATCCCTCCAGGCGAGCGCATCTTCAACATCGACAGCGGCCGCAACGCTCCGCTCCACTCCCCTCCGTCCGAGCACTACACCATCATCTTCAACACCTTCGTGCTCATGCAGCTTTTCAACGAGATCAACGCGCGCAAGATCCACGGAGAGAGAAACGTGTTTGACGGCATATTCGGCAACCCCATCTTCTGCTCCATCGTTCTGGGGACCTTCGCCGTGCAGGTAAGATGAAAGGCGAAAGGGAGGTTGGAAAGCGGAGAGGGAGAAAAGAGAAAAGTGGCTGTTACTCAGTGATTTTGGTGATTATGGTGACTGTATTTCTAAAGCAACACATAGCATGAATGTCGTCTACTGATGGAAACTGTGTTTTGCTGATGGCCTAGGCTGTTTTCACCACCTTCTGTAGTTTGGGTTATGACGCAGATCTGGAAAGTGTCTGGGAAAAGTATAGAAAATGAATGTCATGATCATTTCCAGGTCTTGAAAAGAAGAGAAGGGAATTGCACAGAGCTAGTTGATAGTCATATTGTCCTGCTGCTATCAGCATACATCACTCTCCAACCCCATTTTCTGTCCTATGGTACTAGGGACCTTTGCTGTGCACATAAGAATGAACAATGAGGAGATTCAAGATTCAAAACTTTACCATCTCAACCACAGTATGTAAGGGATGTTTGCTGATTCTACTCACAGTGAATACAGAAGAGGTTTGCATTGAAGAGGGAATTGTCAGCACACAAACACAGAGGCAAGCAAACAGAGAACAGCCGAGGCAGAGTTAGAGATGGGGATAGAGAGAAGAAGAGGGATATTCTCTCTTTCTTGCTCTGTGGTACTGGAGGGAGAAGCGAGAGAATAGAGAGAGCTAAAGGGGGATGGGTGATTTTGGAGTGAGAGAGCGAGGGAAGAGAGTGGAAAGATACAGTTCAGAGGGATTTAAAAAGGGAGAGATGACAGATGAGTGGAGGCAGCCTGAGAGGTGGAATAGAGAGAGAGAGAGAGATCAGTAAGAAAGATTGATCTGCCCTCTCTGTAGGATATTATTACAGTACGTGATACACTATATCATACTCCCAATGAAAGTTATGACTGTGCAGTATAGTGTTACGATGATACTGACTCTGATAAGCCTTGTTCCTGGTGTAAATGATCATGTTACTGTTTAAAATGCTGTCCCTACAACCACAAGCAAACAGACCTTGTGTACTGTAGAGATTTTTGTCACTGCGGTCCGGGTTTAAAGAACCACAGTGAAAACAAGCCTCAGGATTGTGCTTATTATATTGGAACTCTTCTTATTCCTAAACATGAACTTGTCAAACAAATTCAATCAATCATTTGTACGGAGTGTCAAATGAGTTAGAGTGGAAGTTGCAATGCTTACTGTGGCTGACGTCATTTGTTCCCAGCTTAGTATTTCCCCTGTAGGAAGTTACACAAATAACGCTTCATAACACTAATTTGTGACATTTCAGTGTGCTGCCTTTCCAGTGGAGACTGCAGTAGACGCAATAGATAGCAAAAAGGGATATGGGCATCATGTTATCCTGTAATGGTTCTAGTATGGATACACATAATATAACATTTTTATATTATATTAAAACATTTTATGTTGCCATGCCATGCCAAATTCTGCATATTGTGACCAGACTTAAAGAAGTAATGTCTTTATAATGCGAACAGGCATTAAGAGAGACTGGTAACATTGGTAATGAGTTAGCTGTACCCATAAATACTCTGTATCTATAGATCGTAATAGATAAAAAATGTCTGCCTGTGATAATGCGCCTCTCCTGTAGATTGTTTTAGATGCAGCAGGGATCGGCGTTACAGTGATAACATCTTGTATTTCCTATTTCAGGTCGTGATAGAGTAGAAGGGAGAGGTGTTCACTGATGACGCATCCCGGTGGTTTTGTTTTTACAGTACAGATTGCGATCGATACAGCAGGAATAGATGGCGCAGTGATGATTTTCTCCCCTGACGTCGTGTTTCTCGGTGCGACAGTAACCCCCCCCCTCTCTGTGTTTCTGCTGTAGGTCGTGATCGTGCAGTGGGGAGGGAAGCCCTTCAGCTGTGCCCCTCTCAACGTGGAGCAGTGGCTCTGGTGTCTGTTTGTGGGAGTTGGAGAGTTGCTCTGGGGGCAGGTGAGTAGCTCTTCAAGCTGCTGAGTCAAACCACACCGAGCTTGTGTGGGCTGACAGGCCTGCTTTACACACACTATAGCTTTTCCCCTGAGATGAAGCCAAGGAAACATTTTCACACTGACCTAGATAATTCTATTCTATTATATTATATTCAATCTGTTCTGAAATTGACAATTTAAATGATCTGGTATTATCTGATCCAACTTGTAAAAGTACACTTTTGGATGGACATACTATATAATTGGAGGAAGACACAACTTCCCAGTAAAACGGTACAATAGCGTCTGCTGGTCAAATGACTAGTGTTTCCATGTGTGTTACCTGGGCGACAGCTGATCGCCACGGTGCCGACGGAGCGGTTGCCATGCCTGAAGGAGGCGGGGCTGGGCCTGGAGCCCGGGGAGGAGGAAGGGGAGGAGATGGCGGAGGACGAGGAGGAGATTGACTGCGCTGAGAGAGAGCTGCGCCGCGGACAGATCCTCTGGTTCAGAGGCCTCAACCGCATCCAGACCCAGGTACTGTTGGATTGGACCACCAACACAAACCATGACCCAAACACTCTCAGTTAGATACACCCAAAGGTGTCCAGATACCACTACAGCTCAACCAGCAGTCCTATCAATCAGAGGCTTCACATGGTCATGGTACACACGCAGTTTGTTTAAGGTGATTTATAAGTAGATGGGGAATGTGCAGAAACATCAAAACCAGTGACAATGTCAGAATAATAATGCCAGTATTGTTACTGAATTGCATAGCAACACTGCCCAAATAAATTGCCAGTACATTATGGCCTTTACACACATATTGGGCCTTCAATCTGCTGCAATACTGTGTAGTTCATCACTAAAAACTGTTTTGCATTTCATCGTGATTCCTCTTTGACAGATATGCCATAGTAGATAAGTCAAGGTATTTTGCCTCCTTTCTTCTTGCTCTTCAAAAGTCAATCTCTCTCCTTCTTTCTGTCCTGTTCCTCCAACTTGTGCCAAACATAATGATTCAAGTTTTTCTCTCCAGCACAGCTAACTTTTCTGTTCTGCTCAAATGTCTTGAAATGGCTTTCTTTAACTCTGTTGCTGGAAGTGTATTTTAGACACTCGTAAAGTAGTGTGAGAGACTATTGTGTGAGAGTGTGTGTGTGTGTGTGTGTGTGTGTGTTCGGCTGTGCGTGCTCAGCTGCACGCGTGTGTGCGTGGTTGTGTTTACACATACAAGCCAGGCTAAGTAGACAGGCTGTTGACTTGCTTGATTACTTTAATTGATCGATTCTCACACTGCTTTATGTGAGAGTGTCTGCAGCACGGACATTAAGTCAGCAAAACAACAAAACATCAACATGAACATTAAGGGTGATCACTATCTACTAACAGCCTCCTAGCAGGGTTAAAGAGGCAGTCCAGACTCTCTGCTTAAGTGCCTATCTTTGCGTAAAGTGGTCAATTTTTCATTAAGAGGGTTTGGTCTGAGTGTGTGGACAGACACACACATACACACACACACACACACACATACACACACACATACACATTCATTACACTGTCAAATCTCTTCACTTTTTCTATTTTGTACATATTTATTTACACTCCCATTATTTATACAATTCTGAAGTCAGTAACATCCAGAAAGAAAAGAACATCTTCCATCATAGGGGGTTTGGATGCTGTTTCAGAGTCCTTTCTACTGTGCCATGAAAAACACACACACACACACACACACACACACACACCCAGACCGGGCTTTTCCTACCCTCACTGAGTGTTGCTGTTTTGTCTCTGTCCTACAGATGGAGGTAGTGAGCACGTTCAAGCGAAGCGGTTCGTTTCAGGGAGCGGTGAGACGGCGCTCCTCTGTGCTCAGTCAGCTCCACGACGTAAACACTATCTCTACCCCCTCTCACGTAGCTCTCTCCACCGCAACAGCCAATACCAGCCCAGCCCCCGGGAGTGAGTCCGCCGAACGCACGTACACACATACACACACACACACACACATACACGCATAC
Organism: Centroberyx gerrardi; assembly: GCF_048128805.1. NCBI lineage: Eukaryota > Metazoa > Chordata > Actinopteri > Beryciformes > Berycidae > Centroberyx > Centroberyx gerrardi. Next base: position 22,572,150 of record NC_136010.1, on the reverse strand, counting down.
ATTCACGCATGCAGTCAGTCACTCACTTCCTCTCTCTCACACACACACTTTCATAGACACACACACACACACACACGCACACTGCTGCACGGCACGTGGACTGCAGTATTACTCTCTATGGTTGTGTTCCCTCCGGCTCGCTCGCTGCTCGTGTGTGTGCATTGTCTCCTCTCTTCTCTACTCTCCCTTTTCAAACAGCACCCAGTCCCGACCGGCTGTGTCCCGGTCTATTCTGGTCTGGTCTGGTCTGGTCTGGTCCCATTCCAGTCCAGTCCCAGTCCCAGAGTCTTGTTTTGTTGTTCTGTGTCGGTTGGTGCGGGAGGTCGGCTCGCCGTTCTCTTTCTGCCTGAGAGGCCAGTGTCCTGACAGGAGAGGAGCAGCACGGAGATAGTTTTCACTTACACCTTGAAACTATTTGGGGTTTCCAAAGTTGAATGAAATGAAAGAAGGTGATTTGAGGGGACTTGAGCATTGAAAAGAGCTTGATTTGCTCTAAGAAAGCATGGGTAGAGAATTTGGACGCAGCCCGAAGTTCAGAAAGAAAATGGCGGCTCTTCCTGCACTGTGTGTTATCTCCTGTCTGTGAATGAGGTCAAGCGTGGTTACTGTGGTTGACATTTATCTCCAACTCAGAAATGTGAAGGAGTGGTGTGATTATTTAATAAGCAACCTGTGATTATAGTACTGCTGTAGCGCTAACAGTTCTATAGTTTCTATTTAGAAAACACTATGATTTGATTCCCACTATGCTACAGAATGCATACTCATGACCAAATGGCTTTCACATGGCTTCTGCAGTTCTCCGTTAAACTGTAAACCTTCGAGTATAAAAGCCCCGTAATGCACTGCTGTTTCCAAGACTGTTACCTGTAAAGTGTCCTCTTCCTCTATCGCTCTAGCCTTCTTTCTCACTTCCTTCTGTTCCTCTCCTTTTAGTTCAGTGCTGCCATTGTTGTCAACTGTTTTTTTTTTTTTTTTTCTGTAACAGTATTTCCAGCTCTGATGTCACAAGTTTGGCTCGCTCCTCCCTGATGTCTCCAAACGTACTGATTTCTCCCTCTCATGTCTGTTTCTTTCTCTCTCTCTCGCTCTCTCTCTCTCTCCATCACGGTTGTCACTCTCTCCTCTTTCCTCCATATTTGTGAGGTATTACAGGTTCCCCGTTTGCTTCAAGTCAACAGAAATATTCTCTGAAATGTGTTATAATTGTTCTTCATAAGTAGAGTTGTTCTTTTGTAGACACTTTAGAGGTATTTAGATTCTACCAGATCTAAATACAGGCTCTTGTGTAGCATACTGATAAGATTTCTTTAGTCGGTTTCTCTTCATTTTATTTTCTAATTCTATTTATTTGTGTCTTTCTTTGTCCTTTTCCTCATCCCTCTTTTTACTGTCATCCTTCCATCTCCTTAGTAGGGTAGCGTCCATCCCTCATGTTTTAACTTTATTTCTTTGTATGTCAGTTCTGCGTGCGTCTGTGTGTGCGAGTGTGTGTTTGCGTGCGTGCACGTGGACTTGCTGAGCCGTAGATTGGTTTCTGTGTGTTCTGTGTTTCCTCTGTCGGCGTGCGAGTGCATCTGTGTATGTGTATGTGTACGTGCGCGCACCTGTGCTTGTATGCTTGTGTATGTGTGCGTGTGCCTGTGTGTGCATGCATGTGTGTGTTTGTGCTGTCTCTTCATTTGCTCGTCTCATCAGTCTACTCACGGTTCCTCCTCAGTTGCTTCTCCTTACCTTCCTTGCTCCCTTCCTTCCTTCCTTCCTTCCTTCCACCCTGCCTTCCTCCCCACTTTGCTTCATCACCAGTAGGTGTAGTTACAGAGAGAGGCTCACGTCGGCGCTGCTGACACCATATTGTTGGCTGTTTCCATCCTCTATAGACACTAGGAGTTACCTGGGCTTTGGTTAAATACTTTGGAAACACATCCTTCTCTCCATCACTTATAGCACAATTGCTTATATTCAGGGGAGCCCGAGCTTTGACGTAATCTGCAGCATTAGCTGACTGATGGAAGGGGAGAATAAAAGGTAACATAGCTCATCTGAAGAAGGTGTGGAAGGAGGGATGTATTGTCAAAGTATTGGAAAAGGGTTCAGGTGCCGCCACTCAACAGGGGTGCTTTTAGTTTCAAGTTCATTGCTTGCTTTTTCTATTCTTTTCCCTTGATTTGAAGGGCTTGTCGTGTCCAAATCTGTTACTCAACAGTAGCATGACACATACTTGCATTTTGACCCTAAGTCATCCTCTTGTGGTTCAGTTCCTGGGAATGTGAAGGAGCAAGCATTTAACTTGGAATTGAATGTACCCCAGGTTTGCTTTTCTTAATCACTTCATGTGGTTTGGAGGCAGCCCTGGGTCAAATGAAATTTGCAAATAATTATTTGCATTTGCTTTAAACTTCAGGAATCAGATGGGTGGGGTTTACACATGAGGAGAATTCACATGTCAAATAAACTTTCAGTCACAGAAAAGTCTACCAGACTGTCAAGTACTTCCTATGATTGCCTCAACTCTCTGCTCACCTACTTATTGTATGCTTCTATGTGGCAAACCCCACCCCTCTGGTACTCCCAGCAACAAACAAATGCTACAAATTACTTGCAACTGCTGTTTGACCCTGGTCTAGTTTGAGGAAGTGATCAAGTGTGTTACCAAGGCAAACTGACCTCTCCCCCTCCCATGCTGCTCGGCTGCAGAGAGCCTCAAGGTCATTACTGAACTCCACTACCCAGAGTTCATTGCAAAGCAGACACAGCCCCCACACTTGGCACTGTGCCCCATTGCAGTATGGTGTGCGTAGTTCTGACGTGGACACCATCACCTCCCTGATTCTTACAGCCAAATCTGTCATCATTTGGTAAGGAAAGAGCCTAGAGAAAACTCAAATAATAAATATAATATTTGATAGAAATATCACTAAACAAGTAAGTGTATATGTTCCATATAACGTTGCTTTCGTCCACCTGAGCTGTGCTGGGCCCTAGCGATGCCTCTGGATCATTTGGACCGATCGATGGATCCAGTTTGTTTTCATTTCAGACTGGGCTTCCTAGTTTCATTTACCCACACATACATGGAAGGTTTCACAGGTGCTAGACTTGGGTGGGATTCAGGACAGAGATGGATATAGAGAGTTTGCTTTGGTCAGGAGGGATGGAGGGGAAGTAGAAAGGCTTTATGGGTTGAATCTCAAATCCATCCTCAGTTCCTCAATTCTTTGCTCACACTCATATTCAAAAAGAAGATTTCATCCTTCTCCCTCAGTTTCTACTCCTTATACATGATGTGAATAGGAGGCATGAAGAGGGTATGCAATGAATTGAGGAAAATTTGTTCAGATAATGCTATGGATTGGAGTGCGGCCATCTTCAAAGCTTCAGCCACAGCTATCTAGGGTGGGTGCTACTCAGTGTTGGGCCGCACGGCGGGAAACGGGAGCCATTAACCAGTCATCTACCTCACAGCTTCTCCCTGTGTTTCTGTTGCCGTTTCTTCTCATCAGCATTTGTTTTGCACACAGCAGCCTCTACCTCCCAGCGCCTATTTCCTTCTCGTTCTTTAACCATCACGTTTTTCCATCAAGCACTGCTGAAAGAGCCGGCAGGGAGAGAGAGAGAGAGAGAGCGAGAAAAAGCAAGAGAGAGAGAGAGAGAGAGTGGGTGAGAGAAATAAGTAACTCAGCAGTGCCCTGGCCTACAGGCCTCTCTGGTCACACCGTGGGCGTTATATACTCGAAAGTTTACTCTTTCCACGGAGACAAAATGAAAACAAACCAAGCGCTGACGAAGTGAGCAAGTAACATTCTGAAACCTTCTCAGGCTGCATGAGGTGTTTTTCTACTGTCTGACAGGCTCTTTGGAAAAACAGATAAGCACTGAACCTACTGCTTGACCGTCTGTCTGTCTGTCTGTCTGTCTGTCTATCTGTTTGTCTCTCTGTCCGTCTGTCTGTCTGTCTGTCCTGTATGCCAGAGTCATATATAGAGACTCTCCTCCTAGTTTGGCCAACTGCAGCACCGGGCCCCATTCTGCTGCCTGACCATTCATCCATTCATAACCACAATTTGGATTCCGATCGGTGTTGCAGTTGACATAATGCTTCTCTGTTGATCTCATGTGGCCAAACTGTCTCTATGTACGGCTCTGTCTGCTCGTGCCTGTCAGTGTGTCTGTTTGCACTGGATTGTTTCTGTTTCTTTTTGAGCTCATGCTGCTTCTTTTCCTCTGTTTGGGCTTGGGGGAAGGGTGCATGGACTGACTGCCGTGGCAAAAGAATGTGTTGACGCACGCATACACCATACACTGCATAATATACCTTGAAGTGCACTCATAGACCTCACTCTGGAGTGTGTGTGTGTGTGTGTGTGTGTGTGAGAGAGAGAGAGAGAGCACGTAAGTGACAAAGATCTGATTCAGCATGACCTGGCTGCCTCTCTGTGTGTGACAGGGCTGACGCCTGCGTTGCGCTCCAACCTTTAAACCAATCACCTTCTGTTTCTAATAATCTAACCAATCACACACTGTTCTAACCTGCTGATTCTCTGTGATGTCACTTTTCTGTTTTGCAAGACTTGTTTTTTTTTTTTTATCCTGCAGCAACTTCATCAGCATCATCATCATCATTACAATCTTCCTGTCTCTCCTTTGTCTCTCTCACTGCTGCATGGCTGCAGTACATTTTGCGTGTGCGTGTGTGTGTGTGTGGAGTGGCTGACTGGCTGACTCACTGTCTGGATGTATGTGTGTTTGTACTTATGAACTAGCTTTCTTGAATAATCAGCACCCATGAATGACAGCTTGACAATGCATGTGGACGTCAACCTCCAAGTCACATGATGTGGAAACAGCTCATCCATTGGTTCACTCCCAGTTACGACCACTGCTGCATGTATGTTCGTGTGCGTGTGTGTGTGTGTGTGTGTGTGTGTGTGTGTGGTCACTGCTATAGGTTCTTGCTGATTTCTTTTTCATTGTACATTAAACTAACACACTCACCCTCCATGCTTCTTCTTCATCTGTGTCTAACAACCATCCACATCTGTGTGTGTGCATGCGTGTGTTCCAGTGTGCTAATGTATGCGTGTTTGAGTGTTTTTCCCACTCATATCACCCCCCCTCCTCCCCCTCTAGCACACACACACACACACACACACACACATGCCACGTGTGTATGATGCGGATGGTCTGCAGCTTCTGTGGTCTTTGTGATGGTGGCTCCTGAATGCTCTCGTCTTGTTTGGTCTGGTTGATCGTGTGGGAACTGACAAAAAACATGTGTCATTAGCCAACTCATTTTGGAACAGTTTGCTCATTGATTTTCTTTTCACTCTTGTCTTTAAGAGACACACAGGATCAGGTGGACGCTTGCTTAATAGTGTATTAGTCGAGATATTTGCTCATCTTATTTGTGTTATCAAGGTTAAGGTGATTGCAGATTGAGTCTTCCAAAATTTCGTAATAATGTCTTAAAATGCAAATATGTGCTCCAAAAATGTATTTCCCCATCACGAAAGGATTACATGAAAGAGACATGACTAGAAACAGGCAGCACTTTGATATTGAAATAGCGCAGAGTGGTGGATGGGTGTATATACTTGCCTACAACTCTGGCGACCCTGGTCATACCAAGAAGTTTCCTACTGTGAGTGAAGTTTCATTTGTAGAGAAGGCGTTTCTCATGTAACCATGACCAAAGCCTTACTCTAACCTTAACCAAAGTTTTAGCTGCCTAAACCTAACCCTAACCTTCACCAAGTTGTTTTAGTTGCCTAAACGTAACCATTAGCTAACCTTCTCATATGACAAACAGGTTAAAGTGGCATGCCCAATACGTGCTATTGTCACATAATCCCTTTGTGGTGGAGGAATGTAATCTTCACATTAGCCGTGTCCAGAACACATAATCTGTGTTTCAGAGTTCCGTCTTTGCCATTAAAGTTTGCCAGTTAGCCAACTTCCGCTCCCAAAAACTGTGGCTCTTTGAGGTTTAACTCAACCAATACGATTATTTCTGCGTCCAGAGCAGCTCTGACTCAATGTTTGTATAACTAAAGCTCTAGTCTGCACAATGACTGTACCTATCAGTCCTATCAGGATTCCCTATCAGGAATACTGCTCACCAATGTGACCTTTGGGAGTCAGGAAGCTACCTTGAGAGGAGTTGTTGGTATAAACTCTGCCTGTAGCCACCTGGCCCTGAGTGTCCATCTGTCTGTCAGTTAGTCTGTCTGTCTGCCGGAGGACGCGTCTGTCTGTCTCTGGGTTTCCCTTGCCTCCCTCTCTCCCTTTCTTCCGTCTCACTTTCTCTTCTTTCTTTCTTGTACTCTCTCCCTCGTCCTCCCTCCTGTCCGGCAGATGCGAGTGGTGAAAGCGTTCCGTAGTTCGCTGTACGAGGGCCGGGAGAAACCGGAATCCCGAAACTCCATCCACAACTTCATGGCCCACCCGGAGTTCCTCATCAATGACCTCATCCACAACATCCCGCTGATCGACGACACCGACGTGGACGACGAATCGGAGCTCAGCAGATACCAGCACCTGCACCCGGCCCTCCGCAAGCCGCCGCCCCCTCCCACCCAGCCCCAGCCCCCGGCCCGCACCCGCCCCACCCGACCCTACCGCCAGTACAGCCTCCCGGTGACCCCTTGCAACAGGAACAACAACAACAACAGCAGCAGCAGCAGCAGCAGCAGCATCAGTTCAACGGTCGCCCACGGCAACAGAAACAGCAGCACCGCAGTAACTCCTAGCAACCGGAACCCCCACCACTATCACCACCACCAACACCACCACAACCATCATGGCAGGGACAGGCTGGCGAAACCCTCTCCCTTTCCCTCTCCCCCTCACCTGGCCCATCTCTACTGCGTGGAGACCTCCTTATAACTGAGCTGCAGGGGGTGGGAGAGAGGGGGGGAGGGGAGGGGGGCAGAGGAGAAGGGGAACGGAGTCATGGGGAGGGGAGGAGAGGGGAAGAGAGGGCTGAGGACACACAGAAGACATTTTCATCATATCCGATCTCCCTTATAACAAGCGAGGAGGAGGGAGCGAAGGATGAGGGAGGTGCAGGAGGGAGTGGACAATGGTTGACAACTCCCTGAGAACATTGCGACTTTCCCTCCCTTTGCCCTTGCTCCGGCCCTCTCAGTCTGACCCCCCACTCCCCCCCACCCCCCCACCCATCCGACCTCCCCGAGCCCACCACCTCTCTACCGCCTCCTCCCCTCCAAAACGACGTCCCTCCCACCCAGCCCACCCTGACCTCTCACACACACACTCGTCATACACGCACAGATCTGCTCTGGCTGCGGTTGTTGGAGCAACGGTGGGGTGGGGAGGGAAGGGAACGGGCACCGTCGGGTCAAAACTACACATCCCACAATGCATCAGCAGAACAGGGCCGTGTGGCTATGGGGGCTGACTCACTCTGTTTCTATTGGTGTTCATCATTAGCGTTCGTGTCACTCCCTACCCACCGACCTACCTGCCGTGACACCATTGTCATCATCATCATCATTTATCTGGTTATGATCGACAGCCACTTTGAAATCACTACTTTGCTTGCGATATAACTGACGCTTTGTTAAAGCTTTAACTACAGTTCAGTAATTTCCATTTATTTATTGATTTGATTTATTTCTCTATTTATTGGTGCTCATTCATTTCTTTCTTTGACATTTGTTTATTCATCTTTTTTCTCTCTGCTCTCATGCAAAAACTTTTACATCAAACAATAATTTTTTTAATCTGTTAAATTTTTTTTAGGTTTCATTCCTCTCTCTTTCTCTCTTTCTATGTGTGTACGTGTATTGTCTTGTCTCTTCTGAAAAAAACTGACAAAAAACATAACAAAAACAGAAATTGCAAACAAGGATACTGTTCATTTAAACCTAATAGTAATTAAATAATAGAATGGCTGCAAAAAAAACAAGAAAAGGAGGGGGAAAATATATATATAGATATATATATATAATTTCAATGTCTGGGAAGCGACAACACAGAACAATTCATGGCCATCACTGTTCTTTCTCCAACCCAGCCAATCCTTGAATGCCGCCCCATGAGTCCACATGACCTGTTACCTGTAATCCCACCTGCCCGGCTCTGACATGATGCAGTGGGCGGGACCTGATATTGATTTGACTCTGTGGTGTGCACCTGTATACATACACTCACCCCATACAGTGCTAACTTAATTTGCAGCCTCCCACCACGTCGATGAACTGAGTATGTATGATTACCGTTTATGGACTTCACCTGGGACGAGCCCGAGACGCGTCCCTCTTCCAGTCTTCTTATCTCTCTGTTACTCGCTCCATCATCTTCTCTCTTGCTGTTCCTCGGTCCGGTCGTCGTTTCGAAATCTTTTTCCTCAGCTCCCTTTCTCTCGTCCGTCTCTCTTCTGGTCTCGTCGTTGGGTGTGTCGGCGTCTTTCAGTTGGTTTAAAAGCTGAATGCTTGTGAAGCATTAACCCTTTAAATGGCATCAATCACACAATGCACAGGCGATGGCCCTTTAAGACTGACATGCACTCACTCACACGTCCGCCCGCTCCTGCTCACGCGCCATCGGGTCGTCTCCATCGCGTAGCGTTGTCCTCTACTCATCTCCGTGTGTATTGTGGATATAAGGCGACAGAGATTCTGTTTCGTTTCACCTGTTCAGTCCAGCCATTTTGAAGGAGAAGGAATCACTGTACACTGTTGAGAAGCAACCGACCACTTCAGCAATCAGACCCATGTCTGATTATGTCAACGATCCCCTTCAGTGGCCAGTCTTTGCTCCGGCCATCAGGCTCAAAGCCCACTCAGATCAGCAATCTGGCCAGTGAAAGCTTGTGTGTCATGTCCTTGTTTCATTATTTCAGCAAATACTGTGCATTCCCCTTCACTATGGTGTACAGTTTGCTGATTGGGAACCTTAAGATGCCGTATTATCTTGGAGCCGTCCAAAATAACAGGGCAACACATATTGCATGAGCAGCAGGTCCCAGCGAAACAGTCACAGAGAACATGTTGATAGCCGCCCATACGACAGCGGGCGTAGCGTTCATGACATTACATTCCACCCACATCTCGCCTATTCCACCTCAACATTCCATGGAACATACAACATTCCAAATGACCTCATCACATTCCAGACTGGGTGTGAGAGTGCCCTCCTGTATCCCATGTTGCACTAGGTGTGGGCGAACCGCTGACGTCATCTTGCCTCGGAGCGTGACTGCAATGCAATGCAACCTCGGAGCCCCCCCCCTCCCCCCCACCGCTGCCCCCCTCCCGCTCCCCTCTCCCCCTCCCTCCCCTCCTTCAGTTATCTCCCGACGAGCCCGAAATCCCCGAGTTATCGACGGGTCCCACCACCAGAGCGAGGCAGGGGCAGACAATATGCAACAGACTGCCATGTCAACAGCTGTACCCAGACATAGAATTAGACAAAATGTACAACACGGACGTTCAATACATGCAAATACGGCGAGAGAAACATGTCTGTCCTGCTAGTTCTATTTCTGGATGCGCGCGGGGCTCTCTGGGAAACACCCTTACCTGTATAGAACTCTGTCTTCTTGAATGCCCATCATCATCGCCGCCGCCCAAAACCGGCCTGTCAGAGGGCAGGTGGGTGGCGGCATTGTATTGGTCTGTCTGTTTTGAAGCATGCATTTGGTATCATTAATGTCACTCTTTATGTGTTGGTAAATCATTTAGGCTACTGTCACTACTGTGTGCTATGATCTCTCCACATCTGCGCTCTCCTCTCTCTGACACACACACACACACACACACAAACACACCCATATCCTGTTCTCAGTCTAACCTGATCTATTCTATTTCAGCACCTCTTAGCACAGCTCTATCAATGCTTTCTACAGTCTACAAAACACACACGCATACACACACACACACACACACACACACACACACACACCAACAGGCAGATAATCTACAATGGTGTAAATTCGACTGTCCAGTTCCAGCCATCTCTGTCCATCTGTCCAGCCACGTTACATCATGATGTTGTGAGCCAATTTCACAGGAGGGAAAACACAATGTGAAAAAGAATATATTATAATATATTTACTATCAAAGTTATAAACTAGAAAAACAGTTCCTGGAGAAACTGTGTGGGCTTGCTGCAAACAGCTGGAAGTAAAGGGATACAGGTCAGTCAGTTAGACGGGTGATCATTTTAGACAGGTAGTTATACAGGTCAGTGAGACAGGTGGTCAGTTAGAGAGTTTGTCAGTGAGACAGGTAGTTGTACAGGTCAGTGAGACAGGTGGTCAGTTAGAGAGTTTGTCAGTGAGACAGGTAGTTGTACAGGTCAGTGAGACAGGTGGTCAGTTAGAGAGTTTGTCAGTGAGACAGGTAGTTGTACAGGTCAGTGAGACAGGTGGTCAGTGAGACAGGTAGTTATACAGGTCAGTCAGACAGGTGGTCAGTGAGACAGGTAGTTATACAGGTCAGTGAGACAGGTGGTCAGTGAGACAGGTAGTTATACAGGTCAGTCAGACAGGTGGTCAGTTAGAGAGTTTGTCAGTGAGACAGGTAGTTATACAGGTCAGTCAGACAGGTGGTCAGTTAGACAGGTGGTCAGTGAGACAGGTAGTTATACAGGTCAGTGAGACAGGTGGTCAGTGAGACAGGTAGTTATACAGGTCAGTCAGACAGGTGGTCAGTTAGAGAGTTTGTCAGTGAGACAGGTAGTTATACAGGTCAGTCAGACAGGTGGTCAGTTAGACAGGTGGTCAGTTAGACAGGTGGTCAGTGAGACAGGTAGTTATACAGGTCAGTCAGACAGGTGGTCAGTTAGACAGGTGGTCAGTGAGACAGGTAGTTATACAGGTCAGTCAGACAGGTGGTCAGTGAGACAGGTAGTTATACAGGTCAGTCAGACAGGTGGTCAGTGAGACAGGTAGTTATACAGGTCAGTCAGACAGGTGGTCAGTGAGACAGGTAGTTATACAGGTCAGTGAGACAGGTGGTCAGTTAGACAGTTTGTCAGTGAGACAGGTAGTTATACAGGTCAGTCAGACAGGTGGTCAGTTAGACAGTTTGTCAGTGAGACAGGTAGTTATACAGGTCAGTCAGACAGGTGGTCAGTGAGACAGGTAGTTATACAGGTCAGTCAGACAGGTGGTCAGTTAGACAGTTTGTCAGTGAGACAGGTAGTTATACAGGTCAGTCAGACAGGTGGTCAGTTAGACAGGTAGTTATACAGGTCAGTCAGACAGGTGGTCAGTCAGACAGGTGGTCAGTTAGACAGGTGATTAGACAGGTGGTTAGTGCTTGCAGCAAGCCCACTGATTATTGTACAACTGCACCACTACTGTACAGATCGCCCAAATGTGCACATGTGCATCTTTGATTTACAGGTACTAAGTTCCTGTTACACTTTTATTTATTTTTTTGATGTTTCTTTCTTTCTTTTAATCCTATTGCTTTTTGTAAAGAGAGGAACAACAAAATGGAAGCGCTTGTATATTATGATTATTATTATTATTATTATTATTGATTTTCTCCACCGGTGCTCCCACTGATGGAAAAAAAAAAAAAAAAAAGACAGTTGCACATTCTCCTGAGCATATTCTGAGGGCTGTGTTTTCTGTCCACTGAACAGCCCCTGAAGTGTGCAGAGGTGTGGAGAAGCTTAGTCTCTCTTAAGACCAGAGACACCACTCTGTAAATAGAGACCAGGAGATACAAAGTGTACCTCATTATGATCTACAGGACTGGACAAAGAGGGGACCCAGGGAGGATGGAGAACTGGAGGGTGACGCAGAGCTAGAGACTGCAGAAGTGCAGCGCATCCGTGGCGTGCGTTGTTTAGGCTGCTCTTTTAGATCTGCTCCAAGTATTTTACTGCCATGTCACGACGGGAAGAAATTAAGGTTTTACATTATTCATTATACATACTGTTGTAAATATTGTGTGTGGAATGGTCCCCCTTCTTGCACATTGCAGTGCTGTTCCGCAGACAGAAAATGCAGCCTTAACTGTGCTGAAATGAAAAAAGACCAAAAAAAAAAAAGAAGAAAAAAATAATATAAAGACTATTGAATATATTAAAGAGTTACCTGCCTGTTATTTAAGCGAATAAATATCTATATATGAGGAAGAACACACCTGTATACTGTAGACTAAAACTGTATGGAAATCTAAGAGAATTTAATGGGAATAAGTCCAACACCTTTTGTCTGTATGAAAGAAAAAATACATCAAAGTATTCTACAATAATAACTTTGACAAAGTCTGTGTGGCTCTGTGTTGTTTGTTCACACTGGTGCAAGGCTGCACCAAGGAGAGTTTATTTTATCCTTCTGAAACTGCTAACGACCAACTTCAACAGCAGAGGGCAGTGTGGCTACACTGCTAAAGTTGAACATAAAACACTCATAATCTATCGGGAAGCCATGTGTCTGATTACAATCTTAAATAAGAGACTAAAAAACGTATTTACAAGCTTCTGTTTCGCAGCCTATCCTGAAGGTGGCCGTGTTCCAGGTAAAGTTGCCAGATATTGCAGAAGGAAGCAATGTAAGGAGAAATCCTTTACAGGCCACCCCACTACAACTAGCGATAATCAAATATAAGCTCAAGCAAATCCGCATGTTTGTTAAGGAAAACGTCACAGCTTTTTGTTGCTTATTGTGTTGTGAATATGCTTTTGTCACAAATAGGCTTGTGGCATTATGGGCAACTGTATAGCCTAAACCAAATGAATAGACGTAAATCTAATTGCTCGTTTCCTACATGAGCATTATTATCCACTCCTTCCATATCCAGGTCCGGTACTGTTCATTCATCCTCCTGCTTCAGAAAGCGCTGCTGGCCACTTCATAACGAAGTCTCATCCATACATTTCTATCTCACCTTAGAGGGACTTCTGAGGACGTTTGTAGTGACCTTAATGCGCTTGTCTTTTCATCTCTTATGTATAATTTTAATATTCCTATATGGATTTAGTTTATATCATATGTGTATAGTACCATTCCAAACTTTACAATGGGATTACTTTTTTGTAAATGGTGTTACACAGTGAGGAAATTGGATTCTCCTAAACCTTCTATAGCTTGTTTCTCATGTTTCAGTTCATTTCAGTGTTTTTGTGGTAGTTCAGTTGATAATGGTCATATTTGATATGTAGCAATGTATTACAGGCATGTTAGTGACAGCCTGTGTGTTTAATGCTTGCGGAGACTGTACTTTCCTGTAGCAGCCGTCTCGAGCCGGACTTGAAGCCTCCGAGTCCTCTGCCAGACAGCATGGCAGCCATGGGCCAAAAGACAACATAACTCATCTAGTGAGTTGGACAGTTACATCACATTGGCATCATTATGGTCAATGGAGACTTGCATGGGCCTTTATGCCTGACCCAAGTGAAATTTTCATTCGGATAATCCTAAATAATCCTAAATAAATTCAACCCAAGTAAACTTAAAATGCTCAACATCTAACAAAATCTGGTCAAAATTATGTAAAATATGGCAATAATTGAGTCCAGCTGAGGACCTTTGTTGATTAGCCCATGATGGATTCAGGGCATGGAGTATTTCAAACAGTTCAACAAAATTAGTGCTGCATTAATTGCAATACAATACCATCTTCTAAAGTAGATTCACCAAGCTTCTTTTTAAACCTGTAGCAAGTTTTATGGTTTGTTGGCTTCAAGTGGACATAACCATATTTTATAAGTGCCAGCCACATCATTTGAGTGGGGAACCTACATTAGTAAACCCTACATTTCTAAGTGTTTTGATGCTGAAGTTGGAGTGAAAAGTTTTGCAATTTAGTAATCAAGTGGTGCCTAAACTGAGCACTGAAGCAAAACTCTCCACCTGGACATGGCATCATGGGTGTCTACACCCACTCAACACCAAAAATAAAACTCCATTATTATTAAAACATTAATTCCATGATATAAATGTTTGGAGGTGAACTTGGTGATCCCTACTGTGCCTTGCTATGGCAAAGTATCCACTGAATGTTAAAAAAAAAAACAGGTAACAACCAGAATCTAATGTCGTGAACATGACATGAAATGTGATAAATTCCTGCAGTTTTGTCAAATGACCTTGACCCCGTTGTAAAATCCCCAAATATTTCAAGCCATTACAAATGGATCAATATCAATCGGAGGGCTCTTGCTCCCCGACTGAAACATACCTCAAAACCCAATATTTCAAGACCAGCTGGAACCTAACTTCGCTATCACTGAAGGATTCAGCATCCAGTGTATCTGAAAAAGTTGCCTAGACATTCCTGAATTCACTGAAGAAAACAATCACGACAATGCTATTAAAATCTGAAGTCATTTCTTGATTAGTTGCTACATGGTAGCATATAAAACAGACATCACCAAAAAAAGAAATCTCCATTTCATTTTTTTTTAAGCACCAAGAAGTCATATCACAGCTTACAATGGCATTCTTTAGGCAACATTTTCAGATACACTGGATGCTTATGGCAATGCCCAGTCAGCACCAAATGGACACCATATATCTTGGTGAAAAAAGAAGAGCCCATCTGAGGTGTAAACTCTTATGAAGGCAAAAACTGCAGAGGACCCACATCTAAAACACTGGTGCTGCATAATGTCTCCCAAGTAAAAAGGAAATGAAAACAAAGAGCTGAGTAAAACATTAAAATGTTTTCACAACTTGGACTTGATACACTATTTATGATTTATTGGTAGTATTAAAGAAATGAAAGAGGACTACCACTTGATTTAAGAATTCACATGTTACTCCAATGGTCTGGGACCAACCACGCAGCATCTGTGCACATGGCTCTTCCAACACTAGAAACCAGAGCCTCCTAACCTGTGATGTCACAGCGATGTATAGGCTAGGGCTGCTAAACTCGTCAGCAACACTAATTTGGCTGACTCTGAACACCGTCTTAACTTTAACTTCCACAAGTGTCACATTCTGAAGGAGAACTACAAAATTATCACAGGCGCCGTCAGCTGCCTATTCCTTCCAGAATAATTTGCTGTTACGCATCATGTACATTGGTGAGGCTTCACAGCTCAGGACAAAGCTAAGAGGATAAAAGCAAATGTTCACAAAAACAGATGGAACAACCCACCTTAAAGCAGCGCTGACAGTTGTTTGTTCAAATGAGGCATGTAAAAATGCACAAGTCTCTCATAAAACTAGAGCCCAGTGAGCAAAACCACCATCTGCTAAGTCAAGCAACACTTGTGGATTTCATTTGTGGAGGAACCTGCTCCACAAATTATCACTACATGACATCACAGAATAGTGTCTTGGCTAGAGACTTGCTCATGTACATAAACCTTGGCTAAGCTATCTAAAAGTGATGTTGAACTTTGGTAGTAGCTTGGGTTGTGTAGCTTCCTGGCTATGATAAAACAAAATTGGCGATTCAGTTATCTGTTGCTCTGGCAAAGGCAACTGGAGGTGTGTTATTTTCTCTCTCCATTCACTGCCATTGAATGGCAAAACAAGTCTCAAAATCACACTTCCAGCACATTAACAAGCACAAAGCAGATTCTGATTATATAGAATTTAAAAAAAAACTAGTAATGCTGCTGAATTGCTGTTCTTGTGCAAACTGAAAGGTTTAATAAACAGAAAGAAAGCAAAACAATTCAGCAGCATGACTAGTTTTTTTTAATATTTTGTCAGATTCCGCTTTGTTCATGCTTGTTTATGTGCTAGAAGTGTGATTTTGAGACCTGTTCCTCCATACAATGGCAGTGAACGGAGAGAGAGAAAAACACAATTCTCCAATTGCCTTCACAGGAGCAACAGATAACAGAATTGCTGATTTTGGGGTTATATCATGGCCAGGGAGCTACACAACTTAACGTACTACCAAAGTTCAACATCTTTTCAGATCATGGGGACAATATGCACATTCTGTTTTAGTGTGTTTTTCACTTTGAGGCATTGGAATAACATCTGAATTCAGTGGTGTCTGCCTTTAACCATGATGGGCCCTCTCCTAGCGCTTTGGGCTTCCATTCAAATGAGGTCTTGGTCATTTGTTTTGAGAACCTTTACCAGACTCGACCCAAATGTTCAGGAATAGTAAGACCTTTATCTGCAGAGCTTGCTGTTTAGAAAGAGAAAAAGAGATGCATTAATATCAACAGCACAGAACAAGACGCAGAGTAGATATTGTTAACTGAAAGCATACTGAAAATATGATTTATTTGTCAAACATTTCCCCAAACCCATGTTCCTCAAACAATGCTTATTCAGATCAAAATTATATATACACATATTAACATTCTGTTACACACTTTCATATACAAATCTGGCGTTTTCACCACATCAACCAGATCATTTTGGAAGAGTTAAGCAATTACATTCCAAAATGTCAATATATACAAGACATAATTATGAGACCATTAAGCCTCAGTTATCATTGCTACCAGTAATGGAGCAGTTGTAGTCACCCCCAGATATATGCTGCATGAGCTACACTGCTGAGAGCTAAGGATGTTGTGGAGTATTGGTAAAATGCAGTCACTTACACCATTTGTTACCGATACTACCTTTAAAAAAATACCAGGCCACGTTGGCAGCAGCTTGTCCAGCCTCTTCAACTTCCAACAGCAGAATCCACTTTAGCATAAAGAAAAATAGGCGGCGCTAAATGAAAGTATTCTTTTGTACAATGGTGCTGGTTCACAAAGAGACCAATTTTAACCAAAAGACAGTATTTTAAGATTATTTTTTCCCTGGATCACTTTAATTCCAGTTTGAAAGCCAATTTACTCTCAACTAAATCACTCCTTGTGAACCTTCACCTTCATCTTAACAGCTTCTTGTCATTACATTTAGGATACTTTGACTTAAGTCTTATTTACAGTTTAACTGCTAAGAGGATTTCATTATAAATGAAACATAAACATCCAAAAGAAACAATTATATAAGTACTCAAAATCAACTAACTGGGAACAAGGACAACTGTCTGTGGGGAAAACAAAAGTACTAAGATCACTGCAGAACGCCTCAAGCCTGTGAGAAAAACAAAACAAGCATCTTTTCTTGTCTGATCCTTACCATGGAGTCAAGGAGGCAAAGGTGTTCTGAAAGCCACTCATCCCGCATGGTAGATCAACCCATTACCTAGAAGAAAACTGTCAACAAGGTTTAGCAGTAACGAGTATTCATCGGCTTCATCACACTTCACAACATGCACATTTGTAGGATCTTAGGTAATCATAACTAATTCAACAGTGTTCATCAAGCCCCATGAAGTTCATTACACTGAGCCATATCAAGTTCAGTCTCAATATCTGAAAACAGAGAGAAGTACTTGACCCTACATTTTGAGTGATGTGCTTGCACTCTCTGCACACTTAGTGCAGAACTCCACTGAGACGTGGTTCTTGTCCACGTGCAGACACACGCCACCAGATGTCTCTTTCTCCTCCACTTTCACACGTTTCCTGGGCAGCGCGTAGTCGTGGTCGTTGGAGTCGGGCCCCTGGAAAAGCGAGGAAGATAATTTCATCCCATTCACACCGCTCAGCCTGGACAAGAGCTGGGCTAACATGCTCTCGTTGGCCAGCACGGCCCTCAGGTACCTGGTCTCATCTTCCAACTCCTCCACCCTCTTGGTCAACTGAGAGTTTTCCTGCTTGAGCGAGCGGTTCTCCGTCGACAGAAACCCGACTTTCTTCTCCAAGTCGCTGACATATTCTTTCTTCTTGAGACGATTCAACCTAGCGGCGATGGCATTTTTGTTGATCATGTGGCTGGACTGGTTGTGCTTGCTCTTGATCGTCAGGTCAGAAGACATTCTCTCTGGAGACGGGGTTGCTGATGCTTCAATCCCGGAATCAGGATCCTTGACACTGCACACACCCAAGTCTTCCAACCCAATATCGAAGAGCGGGGAGGCTGCATCTCTTTCAAATGTCCATTTTAGGTCTTCAATTCCAAAGAAGTCATCTAGATCTAATCCAGCTGCGTCGATATCCTCAGTTGGCAAGCACTCTGATGGACTTGGGAGATCTTCTATTGTTTCCACAGCATCTGTGACTTCAACTTCGAGAGACTGCACCTCAATGTTGTTGATCGCACGGCCTCTTCTTCTGGTGATCATTGTGGCTTGTGGATGGGAGCACAAGCACGCTCTCCACAAGATATGTTGGAATTCCTTACCTGTGAAGACAGACAAGTGATATTTGTAGTGTGACACAAACAATTAATAGGTTAACTTGACATGGTTCATGATTTCAAATTAACTCATCAGTTCACTCAAGATATTCAGATATGTAATAAGAATAAAAAAATGCATGAAATAATGGCATGAATACAAGAGAACATTTATTTAAAATGTGTATGTGGAATATTGTCTAATATATGTCTAAACATTTGAAAAGATCTTCAGTGGGTTTCATCTACCCGAATAAAGTGTGCTCAAAATAACTGGCAGCCACCATTTTCTTTCAGACTGCAGCTAAACCTCCTTGAGCTAATACAGTTGAGAAAGGGCGCGTTAAATGTATTACCAACGTAACTCAAACGTTGAAGCAGGCCAACAGCCCAGACCGAAATTTTAGCAATGGACGGTTATCTAATGTTGCTTTATAATTCACTTTATGTCCCACCTTAACCTCGCGTTAATAATGCAATCCAAAATAGTTACGAGTGGCAACTGTTTGACAAGTTAGCATTATCGAAGTAGTAGCTAACATTAGCTCGCAAACTAACGCTAGGCCCCAAAAAGCTAATACAGCTAGGTTAGTTTGTTAATAGATAAATGTTCCAAATGTTCCTGAATGCGTGTAGTTATTCCGAAAGGTGTTCAGATATAGAAAACACAAATTGTTCAGAACTTAATCCAAACTAAGAATGTTTTAAAGGGTTTTGCAATTAATTACAGAACTATCTTTACCAAGCTTACTAAAGACACGCGGCTCTAGCTAACAAAACCAATCTAGGATGACGCAGCATTTTGCAACCGATAACCTCACTCTTTAAAACAGTACTTACCGTCTTGTATGAAAAAAAAATGCTTTGATAAATATCAGTATGGAGTCTTTCGATGGAGGCGTGTTGATTTGCAAATCGTCCTGCAGCTTGAACACAAAAATGAGAACAATCGAGCGGTCAGACGGTTTTCGTTGAGACCGACGTCAAGCGAGCCAGAATTGTAAACACTTCCGGTCAAAACATTCAAAATAAAAGCCTTATTGACGAACATGCGTCACAGCCATAAATAAAGTGAAATAGATAATACATTTAGGAAGGTATCTGTAGTGAATGAATATAAAATTGTCTTGTTTTCAAATGACATTTTCACAGCATATATTCTGTTTTAGACAAGAGTTGGTTTACCACACACACAGTCAAGGTCTGAGTGTTAGGCAAACCTACGCCTCAGCTTTCATGCGCGCCCCCTACTGTAGAGGAGTATAAAGGTAAATGTTCTTTACATAATGGTGACGTGATAACCTTATAACATTACGTGAATATTATCACTGAGCTAGTAAGTTCCCTTTTGATTCCTTCAGACCTTGTGTTCCTACAATATGCCACTTCTCATGCCCATTTTAATAAGCAATTATATTTTCACCATAGTTCATTTCTTTCCGTGAAAAGATAATCATGCAGTTTACACCTGTCTGGCACTATAATGTATACTGTGAATCTATTGAATAAGGATTTAGCTCAGCATTAAAAATAGAAGGTAAACTGTTTCACAAGTAAGAAGTGGGAGTTTAGGTGGATTTATCCTCCGCTGCATCCATTATCATTGCTATCCAGAAACTACTGTCATTTATCACCATTTCTATCCTTGGACTTTCTCACTTCTTCCATTGCAAAATTAAATTCATTACAGTAAATAAAATACATTTTGCTTTACCTAAATGAATATACTAATCATGTATTTTTTTTTATGCTTGTCTTTATGCTTTCTTGCCTGTGATTCCCTTCACAGTGTAAACATTTTGCCTGCTCATGCTGCATTGGCTGTTCTCCACATTAGACATCCTTTCCAAACCAACACTTCTCTTCTTACTTACAGCTGCAGCCTTTCTCCTCATGACAGCATCTAAGAGAACAATCATATGGCAACAGACATGATGACATGAACATAAATCCTAACTCTCAAAGCACAACACCATCATCTCACTTTAGTTGAAAAAGGTTTTATTGGACAATTAAGTGTGTAGAAGAAATTATATATTACACTGAACTACTTCGCCCTACTGGCCTTGCAATATCATCTCTTTTGGCAGGATTTCCAATTGAACTTCTCTGCAAAGAGATTCACAATTGCATTAACAGTGAAAACAGAACAGGTGTAAGGTGTAAGAAAACAAATCCTGCTGCACTCAACCATCAATGAATGAACCAATTCCCAATTCCACCTCACAAACTTTTCTTATTAAGTAGAGTACATGCTGTTTTTTTTAACATAGGCTGTGTTAAATATGTCTGCACCATAGCTCTACTTTGATCATAGTCACATACTGGAAATAGTATAGACACAGCACTTGGCATGGAGGCTTTTGCATTTGCTTTACATATAATGGTTTGCGTTATTCAGCAACTATGTACATTCAACAACAGGCTGTAAATACTTTTAGTTGTGAAGTATATTTATTTTCACCAATATGTTTTTTTTTCTTTTTGTCTTTTTCTAGCAAGTGTCAAAACAACAGAAAGCAATAACTCATCAATGTGCCAGCAGTTGAAGGCTTATGTTTCACAGTATCACATCATGACTTAAAAGAGCTGCAGTCCAGATTTCAATTTGTTGACATCGCTGTGGGTCCAAAGAGGGCCATCGGTCGGTCTCAGCGGCGCCAGGACTCCTGGGACATTGTGCGGTGTGGCGCTCTCCACCGGCTGGTCAAACACAGTCATTGTTGAGTAGTTGTCCACCATGAGGCACGAAGGGTCTTCTGATTGTCCTGGGACTTTACCAAGAGGATAGTTCTTCCACAGAACTCTATCAGTGCAAACCTGCCATGGAGAACCCCTGAGCAACTTGGCCTTTTTCGCCTGAGCGTCGGCCCCGTGGTGCTCTTGAAAAGACTCGCTCCTCTCCGAGTCGTTCCTAGAGCGCCGAGTATGGACCGGGCGTCTGGAGTGCTGCAGCTTCTCGTGTAAGCTCTCCAGTGTGTACACAGGCTGCTCCCTCTGCTCTGGAGTAGGATCGTCTCCTGAGTTTGCAGTCTGTGTGTAGATGGAGCAGAGCTGCAGTAGCCTCTGTCGGGTTTCCAAAGGCAAAGGATGCTCCATGTCGTCCAGGATCAGCTGGAGCAGGTGAGGCGTGCTGAAACAGGGAGCATCCAGACAGGCGGAGAGAAGCTGCTGCCACCGCAGCTGGATGCGGTTGACAAAAATCCTGTCCTTCATTCTGGCTTTCTTCTGACCTTTTGTTTCAAAGTGGTATTCAAATCTGTTGCTGTTGCAGAGGATGACCTCTGAGATCCAAGCTGAAATGTAGAAGGACCTCTGATTATTGGGCTCTCTGGAAAGCTGCTGAAGTTCGACGAAGAGCTTCTCCAGGAGGAGGTGAATGAAGGATGGCGAGTTGAGCATCTTCAGGAGGGGCAGCCAAAAACGCAGAAACACTTGAGGAAGTTGGGGGACAGTGGAACTGGCATCGTAAGCAGTGTCACAGCCTAATGACTCCAGCTGTTCATTGGTGGGAACTAGAAATCCATCTTCCATCAACACATCAATCAGTGTCTCACTAGACTCTAAAGCAAACTGCTTGATCTCAGCTAGAATCCAGCTCATGTCTGCAAAGGGGGCGGGCCACAGGCTCTGCTGTTTGTCGTCAGGCAGTCCATCAAAAGCCTGGTACTGTTCCTTTTCGAAAGATATCAACAGTTCCCTTGCGCCCTTGTAGGCTTCCATTTCTTTTTGCCTTGCAATGAGCTCATCCTCTCTGCGTTTCAGGTCATTCTCTTCATCCTCTCCATCTGACTGTGACTCCCAGTCCTCATTTAGCCCCCCTCCCAGCTGTCTGGACCAGTACTCCTGCTGCAGCCACTCCAGAACAACCTTACAGCCCTTCCGACACCAGTTCAAGGTAGGGAGCTTGCGGTGTGTAAAATCATGCCTGAGGTCTACGATCCACTCCGGGATGTTCAAGTTCCCAGCCAGCAATCTCAACGGACGAGCGGTTCTCCCCTGTTGACGCTCTGTGATTAAATTAACAAACCTGACCAGCGCTGTCCCGTACAGCAGGACCAGGTCGTCCCCGTCCAGCTGTCCGGACCGGTCCAATACCTGGCACCGCACCAGGTCCGCCGTGCTCTCCACGGCCACAGGAGTGCTGTTGGCGTACCTGCCTTTCCAGGCCGATATTCTCTGCAGGGCATACTTCTGCAAGGCGCAGTCCTTGGAGTACAAATACTCCAGCACCTGGTCCCACTCAGCCTTGTTGACCCACGCTACCACATGGCGTTTTTTCTCGGAGCTCTTCTTCTTCATTTTTAACAGTAGATGAACCGTACGCTAAACTTAACCTAGACCTAACGCACTTATATGTCGAGAAAATGCTGCCTTCTGTCTCAAATATGTAGCGAAATATATATTCACCAGCGCCAAAGTGTTTGGAGCCTGAATCTGTCGGAGCTAGCGATTGTATTGCATAGCGGAAATGATATAATAACTCGTCGCCCTTACCTCTGTAACGTCATTTTTCTGAGACGGACTATATTTGGAAAATGGCGGGTGCTTTGAAAGAAAAACAACTTACACAAAATATTTACGTCGCCTTGCAGGTAAATTAACATAAAATAATACAAAAATTAAGTTCGAATAATATGAAACATAAAGTTACTCCCCAGAGTCCCAAGAGCTTTGTTGTTAATGTAATCTGCATGTCAGCTAAATGAGTCTATCTTTCCTGAGTGTAGATAAAAGATTGTTAGCTTTAGCCTCGGCTCCTCTACGTGACGCACAGGCTCGTGCAGCTCTGATTTAGAGTCTAAACAGACGACGGTATGAGTCCAGGCTGCTCTGCATGCATCTAACACCATGTTTAAACCGTGTTTGTGTGACCTAATGTCGCATCTGTGTTTGTGGTTCAGGCTGCGTCCTGTCCCTTGGTGGAGGGTCTGTATCTACAAGAAGCAGACAGTATGCAGCAGCTGCTGTGTGCTCCCTCCCAGCACCGCACCGACATACTAGCTTGGATCTGCAGCAGGTACTTAAAGCCTTGCTCCTATTCTCATCAAAACTGAAATCATTTGTAGCGTGAAATATAAGATAACCCCCTCCTCTCTTTCTTTATCCAACACTTGACAGCATCAATCCAAACCTTGCCAGTTTGAAGGCGTCCTCCCTGAGATCCAAAGACCCAGATGTTTTGAGTAAAGGTAACATGGATTAACATCCTTGGTATATTCACATGGTTCATTGTCTAGCATGTCTTTTGATGGAAAACCTTATGGAAGGGAAAGTAAATCTCAGTGACAGTGGATATGCGCTTTCATTCTTGTTTCCCTGAGGCTGTTATAAGCTATATCCCTGCTATTGTTTTTGTTGTTTTCTTATGTTCAAGCAGAGATGGCTATGCTTGGGCAGGAGTTGACGCTGTGCAAAGCAGACGACTTGGACCTGATCGGGGTGAGAGAGGCTGTGTAAAGCTGGTGTAGATGGGGCTGCAGAACAATGGGATGCAGCCCGTTCTGTCTGTCTAATCTGTGTTTCTGCCCCCCACCCAGGGCCATGCGAGCCCTCGCCGGCAGCTCCAGTTCCTGCAGCAGCTCTTGACTCTGGTCCCAGGCTGTGGGGGGTCTGCTGAACACAAAACGGACGAAGAGGGGCTCCTGAATGAGCTCTTCGCTGCTGACAATCTGCCCCACCTCACGCACGCGCTCAACCCCGCATTCGACCCCTGGCCTGCACACATCAAGTACACACACTTTCTGTCTTTGTCTTCCAAAACATGTTCTCCCTCTGTTTTTATGTTTTCCTTCTTACCTTTCCTTCCAATATGAAACAAAACTGTAGGGGTTTGGGGGCTGTGTTGTTTTCATGAGTTACTGTCTTTATATCATTATACTCTTTACCTGCTCTGTTTCCTCTTTTCACCTCTCTTACTCCTTCTCCTCACCTTATAGGGCTTTACGTAAGGGCCACAAGTCGTCTTTCCACAGGCCAAGTAGGGAAGAGGTTGCTGATGTTGCAGTCCTTCTGCAGGCGACTCAGTCAGCGTTGGAGCAGCTTCAGTCAGAGGTACGGTGTATGTGTGGCTGGTTGTGCCAGCAGTACTGAAGAGCTTTCAATGGGAATAGGCTGACAGCACTAAAAACAGCCTCATGAATTGAAGAGAGTTTGTAATTTCAGTCCAGTCTTATGATTTTCTGCCCACCTTCTCTGAATTATTATTTTTTTTTTTTTACTGTATGTGTAATGGGAGTAGTAATAAACATTTGAGACATGTTTGCTTGCACATTATTCTTACACTTGTAAATGACATGAGCATGGTTATTTTAAAATGGAATTATATTGTTTCTCATAGCCTTAAAGGTATTTTACTAATGTGATTTGGAATATGAACCTCTTATGCACCTAATTGTATATTACCAGGCCTAGGCACAGACCCCAGGGATTTGGTTGAATATACAGTATGTATTAGTACTAATGAGTTCTATTATTTTGCTTTTTCCTTCTCTTTCTCCCTCCATTTTCCTCAGTGTGAATTCCTGCACAGCGAAGCTCAGAGTCCTGGCGTCTTCTCTCCGTGTGCGTTGCGTGTGGCGGTGTGTGACCTCCAACAGCTGATGGCTGCCTTCAGCCACGTCTACGAAACAGACTTCAGAGCCTACTGCAGCAGAGACCCGCCCAGCCTCAGCACAGAGACACACACCTTCCACAGAGTGCACCAGCTGCTGCTGGCCTGCAACACGGTAGGTACACATATGTACATGTACGCACGATGTTAGTTATACCACATGCAAAAATCTGTCTCCCCCTAAGAATGACATGTAGAAGCAAGTCACACTGACATGTTTTTGTGTTGCTCTCCTTTGTTTCTCAGGAGTTGGAAATGCTAAATGAGGTATCAGAAGCGTCTGTGTCCGTGACTGACAGAGTGAGGCAGCTACAAACACAGCCTCGCTACTGGAGTCGTGGAGAGAAGCGCACATTACGTAAGTGAGCATTCTCTTTCTCACACACACACACGTTGTATGTTGCATAGTTAAATGTTTCTCTTTTGTTTTTTTTCTTCCAGCGGACCAATTGGAGGAACTTACCCGCCGATACAGAGACTTCCTTTCCCTGCTTCATGCCTAGCAAAGCATATACAGTACATATTGATAGCAACTCTGGCATTTGCATAACCATGCATAGCATAGATGCCTCCAGAAAAACCTCCAACCATGATCAAGGTTAATATTGAGGTGGCACTTAACCCCCACCTGCACCAGTACAGCACCTCAGTGGCTCACAGTGAAAGAATATGGTTATAATGTGGAGGTCTGATTTATCGGTGTGTTAAGACTTTTGAGTGTCAAGTGGAGAACTGTGGAAAAATGAGCCAGTGTGCTCAGACAGCTGCTGCTGTTGTGGTTAAATAAAGGTTAACCCTCGACAGCCACCATTGTTGTTCTGTGGCACATTTTAGCAACACTGCACCCATCACCTTTGTGTGCTATCTCAGAGAGGAAACTAACACTGTTGGATGCAGCTACTGTATGTCCACCCTGTTTATTATTTACATTTTTGTAGGACTGAGGTGTTGGGCAGGAGTTGAGCTTGTCACCTTTGTAGTTATTCACATCATAATGGGTGCAAAAATTGCTACATATCTCTTACATAAAGTGTAAATGTTACTAATTGCATTGTAAATGAGTGATCAGGAAAGGGGGGGGGGGGGGAGCAGCATCCCTCCTGTTTATACTTGGCTAATCCTAAATTTTTATTTTCCTTTGCACTACCCAGTGTATTTTATATACTTTTAATATGCCTAATTGTCTGAATAAATAAAAGACTGTAATTTAAGTTGCAGACTTTAATCCCACCAGGTTTGACACACTACCATGTCATTTCTCATTCTTCTGCTTTTTCTTTGCATTTGTCAGATGAGGCTGAACCAGTGTTCATGTCGACTCTTTCAATGGCTATTTCACACTTATCTTCTTTGTAACAATAACACGTACACTAGTAGTTTGTTGGAGGTTTTTTTATTTACCAGGTACCAATCTCAAGTATGTATATGCAGTCACTCCACTGTTACCTCAATGGCTGCAGAGATTTCAAGCTTTCTAAACAAGCAGTCAAGGTGAAAATGTCCCCCCCATACACATTTGTGTATCACAGTTGCTTTGATCAGCCACACAGGAGCCATAACAGACACACTTGACACAGCGCTCTGGTTTTCTATTTAATGTTATGATATTCAGCAAGTATGTACAGTTATACACCCTATGATCAATAATTTCAGCACGTTCCTGGTGTCAAAAGAGTTCAATAATGTGTCAGCAGTCAAAGGCCTTCATTTCACATTAACTGTTTTCAAGTTGTTGGCATGTCAGTGGGTCCAGAGGCCATCAGCTGCTGTTCTGACACCAAATAGTCCTCTCCATCACCAAATCCTGTTGTTCTGGCATAGCTCTCCACCATCAGAAGATGCTCCGACAGTCCCGGCAGCTCCGTGCCTCCACATAACCTCAGCTAGAAGCCTTTCTTCGCCAGCCAGTCCTTCAGCTCTGCATCAAAGTGACCTTTGACCCGCAGGGTCATGGTGACCTCGTTGACCTGTGTGGGCAGGTCTGTCCCCGTCACCTCCTTCAGATACTGCTTCACGTCGTTCTCCAGAGCCCAGATGTCCCCTTCCACTTTCCGTACGAGGGTTGTCTTGCGGCTGCCCTGGGTCAGGTCGGTGTAGACGGGGATATTGTGCATTCGGGAGCGGCGGATCATATACGGTAACGCCGGCGGTACGTCTGCCGGAGGGACCCAGCCGGACGGGGCAGGGCCGTCGTGTTTAGGAGGAATGGGGACTCGTGTCGGCGGGATGAGTCGCTCCACAAACTTGTATTCCTCTGTCGACTCCAATATTACAGCCGTTTTTTCCTCTGGAGCAGCGCTACACACCGACCGGAGCCCGGCAGCGGGGGCTCGCGGTGCCCGGCGGTGCAGGCTAGAAACCCTCAGCGCCCCGCGGAGCATTGAGGACTGAAGGGTGAAGCGGGCCGCCATGTTGTCTGGTCTGAGAGGGAGCAGGAAGTGACCTCTCTAACACTTCTTCATGAACCTTGCGGTAGAATAGACTCTGGAGTGTTGCTGCCCCCTACTGGTCAACATTATACTGCAGCCTATGACGAAGATAATCTTTTAATGTCACCAAACTGACACATAATTAGTTCACAGACCCTTTAATGTTGAATTGTATTACACTGTAGGCTAGCACGTATGGAGATGCTGATAGTGAAATCTATTATTAGAATAGACATTCTCATGCATTCTCTATTTAGGATCATTTCTAGTGAATTAAATGACGATGATTAAATGATAAGGTCAGCTATTCCTGACAGTCCCAGGACGCCACTTGAGGAACCACTGACTAGAGTGGGAGTGAACGGTCCATAATAATATGATGAAATTGCCAAGATAATGAAAACGGAGCCGGTGATCAGGCCAGGCTGCGTTCGGTACGAGCTGAGCTCATCACTTTTATGTAGTTACTCATTCACCAGTCATAATTATGGAAAGTATTTGGCCCATTTCCCTTTTTTATATTCATAAAGTGAATGACCAATGACGATGGAGAAGGAGGTGTGGCCTATGTGTTATTTTGGGGTGAAAAATAAAAACAATCTAAAACCTTCCTGCTTTTGTCGATCTGTTTTTTTCCCTACAAAAGTCAAATCTCCGTTGTTTGATTGTATGAATAAACTGAAAGTAGCATCAAACTTACGGCGATGTTTTAGGACAGTAGAGAGAGAGAGAGAGAGAGAGAGAGAGAGAGAGAGGAGGAGGAGGAGGAGGAGGACGAGGACGAGGACGAGGGGGAGGACGAGGGGGAGGGAGGGGTCGTTTTGAATGTCCCGGCAACTCAAGCTGCATAATTTGTCAGTCCTGTCTACCCAGTTCACTTTTTGTTTGGCCCGTAGCCTACAGTGAACTTTAGGTCCGTATTTCAGTGAATTCCGTCACATTTCAGCCGACAGAAGACTTGTGTTGTAACTTGAGTGAAGTCAGCCGACCGGACGAGATGGACAGCGGGTACAGGATGAACGGAGAGGACCTGGCTCTGAATAAGATGGACGACGTAGAGGTGAGTGACGGAACAGACAGGCCGCGGCCCCTTTAAACTGTAACACATCTGCTATAGGTTCTGTGGATATTGAGATTTTTCTATTCTATTCGTTTCTATTCTATTCTATTTGTTTCTATTCTATTAGTTTCTATTCTTTTCTCCTTGTTTCTATTAACGCCTCTCTTGTTCTCTATTCTATTGTGTTATGTCCTGTTCTATTTATTTCATTTCATGTGGTAAACATGTTGTTTTTTCATAAGTTGCTTATTCTGTTCTGTTCTATTCTACCCGTACAGTAAGCAGTGTTCTTTTTGATTGTGTATTCTATTCTATTCTATTCTATTCTATTCTATTCTATTCTATTCTATTCTATACAGTCTACCTACAGGAATGTTGGGGCTGACATAACTCATAACTGTGAAACCTGGCTCCTTGCCGAAGTCGCCACCTGTCAGTAGAAGTGAATGAAAGCTTTGTGAACCTGTCAGTTGCACCCAGGTGTGACGTCTCCTCTACTTGTGCAACAGGGTTGCTCAAACCCCTGAGAAAACGCCGCTGCCACTGATGTGGTTTACGTCAGGCAAACACAGCAGAGACTTTCCCTCAGTGGTGTAGTGACACTGTGACCCTCACCTTAGACTGATGGGAGGGTCCTCCTGTACACGCCTTCAGTGAAACTAGACCTACTGCTTTTCAATAGAGTCTCACCTTTAGAAACCCCCCCCTCACTTACAGTATGGATTTCCATTCACTCTCATTGCTCTACATGCATGTATAATCCCATCAATTGATGTGACAAATTGTGTGGTTTCTGTGGTTCCCCACTTCAGCTTAAATTGGCAGTGTGTGCATATTAGTTGCAGAGAGAGAATGTCTTAGAGCATGTTGTGTCTTGTCCTCTCTCTCTTTCTTTCTATTTCCCTCCCTCCCTCCAGCCCAGGTGAGCCAACACCCATCCGTCTGCCACTCCCTCCTCTTCTCCTCTTACAGCCACACCTGAGTACATAGCAACAGGACACACAACACCTCTGTGTGTAGGGGACAGACCCTAGTGACACAAGAATGACCTGTTAGCACTTGTCTGCCTAGACAGACTTGACCAGGCAGACACAGAATGCAATGAGACTCGTGAAATAGAAGAAAAGAATAACACTGTTCTTTAGGAGGATTAAGTTTATACAAAGTTTAAACTTAATGCACCACCCTTATAGCTCAAGGCCTAACCGCTCCTCTCTGACCTGGCAGGCAGCCACAAACCCCTCCGGAAAGGTGTACCGGCCCATCAACCTAAATCACTACGCCACGAAGAAGAGTGCCGCTCAGAGCATGCTGGACGTGGCGCTGCTGATGGCCAACTCCTCCCAGATGAAGACCGTGCTGTACGTCGGGCCTCGCTACCGCTTCTACATCCCCCTCATCGTGCTGCTGTCTCTGTCCATCACGCTGCAAGTCGTGGTGGGGCTGCTGCTTGTTTTTATTGGTGAGTGACTCTGGGTTTTCTCCTCCTCCTCCATTATCTCTCACACTTTTGACCCTGTGCAGAACCACAAAGCAGGAATACGACTGCATTTATAGAGGTTTATTGATTCTGATGCATCGAGAGAGAACAAGCCAACTTACAAACAAGCATCAGCCTTGTCTGCCTGTCCAAGGCCAGCCAGTCTGTTGTGTAGCCTCTTGTTATGAGAACATGAGATGCTTTGGGTTTCTCCATCTCTGTCATGTCTGCCCTCCCAGCCCCATCCTGCATACAATCAATGCATTCCAAGCTGTAAGGTCAAAGGTACAGAGGCATATATGCGTCAGATGGCCTTTATTCTGTAACTAAAATGTAGACCTCTTCCTTCCTAAGGGAGAGGTGGGAGAGTTTCCTTAGATGGCCACTAATTGTTTTTTCTGCAGTGAAGTATGATCTGAACGACGCGAGGAAACACGCCAAGTTGAACAGGATGAACAACGTAGCGACAGTGTTCGTCTTCTTCACGGTCCTCATCAACATCTTCATCACAGCGCTCGGCTTCGACGTGCAAACACTCAGGTACAGGCTATACTGTATAACACACACTTGGCTACATAGGCTGAGTGAGCTACACACACACATAGAGAGATATGAAGACTCACAAGCACAACATTCGTTACTATGACTGTTGTAAACTCTGACTTGTGACCTTCTTCCTGTGTTTCTGCTCAGGCCGCCCTCGGTATCTGATGTGATGTCGATGCCACAGCCACAGTCTTTCCCTATGGCCATTGACCAGAACCTGACTGGAAGCATCTAGACCAGCCGTTGGACCAAAATTAGAAATTTACTCTCTCACCCTGGGACCCAGGGCTTTGGAATCTTAAGGATTTTGGGGCAATAGCCTCTCTGTAACATCTACTGTATAAAAGCCACAATTCAAAGTATGACTTGTAAGGACAAATGACCACTAGCTGGAACTAAATTTCCATTCTTGAATGGATTTAATGGAACTAACATTATCTTAGTGCTGAGAGGCTTTTGAGCAACCAGCCCAGACTTCACTCTGACAAAAGCCACCTATCAGCTGCACCCTTGATCCCAGCCTGGAACTGGCCAGAGATTAATCCTTCATCCAAGGACCAACGAGTTAAACCTCAACCTCAGAGTGACCAAAGACCTCAGCCTCAGTTCTGGATCGCAGTCCCAATGATCAAAACCTCAGCTCAACCAAAGACTGCCATGCTCTTTCAACTGAAAACCTCAGTCTGAAGTCTACCACTGCCACATCCCCAAACAAAACCCAACAAACAGACTTTGTTTTGTCTCCCACCATTGAACCTTTACTGCTGACCTCTGACCTCTAGTGTAACCTTGGCCTTAACAGTTTTCATCTATTGTGTTTGTACCATGTGACTGGAGCCTTAGAGCTATTCTGTTACCAAGTGCGCAGAATTTGCACATTTTATAAAATGAACTATTTAAATTTTCTATCCTGTAAATATAGCGAGACTTAAAATGTTCAGCTGATGGAAGTAAGCTGGCTCATAGTTTTGTATGCAAGCGAATAAATGAATTCACTGAATGAATCACTGCTTGTGTCAGTAGAGAAGCTGACAGTTTGTGTCTTTGGAAAACGCTCACTTCTCTTTTCTCTTAATGTCAAAATGTAACTCTTCTGTCCTCCACGTCATATCTGCACTCCTTTCCTCCTCTTTCACATCCTGCTTTAAGATTTCTCTCCGCTGTCATTTCCTACTCAAGTAGAGCTGATCTCTTTGATATCATTAAACTTATTCTAGTCTGTTTTAGTGACCTGAGCTCCTTTTCTAAAACATACTGGAAACTGAACTAATTTTCATTTATTCATTTATTAACATTTGCCATACAGACAAAAATCTTTGGCTTTGATAAGACATGATGTGGGAGACAGGTGTAAAACATGCTGAATGCAGGCCACAATTCACAAAAGTGATCCAAGTTATGTTACATTACATCATCCCGTATATCCCACAAATGAGAACAAATCACATCTATTAGAAAAAAGCTGCATAAATGCAATCAAAACACAAGCATTCAGCACACTTAAGAGATCATAGTGCAACAGTTTAGGCAAGCAAGCAAAGACTTTTATCTAAATCTTATGGAATGTCGTATTTCTGTTCTATTTCTGTCGAACGTGTGTATTGGAATAAAGAAATAAACAGTAATCTCCAAAAAGAAATCAATGGAGTTGTGTATTAAAAAAACCTGACATCCTAAAAAAAAAAACACAAACAGAAAAATCACATCTGTGGATCATAGAAGATTGCCAAAAGGGTTTTCTGCGTTGTTCTCCATGCAGCAGTAGACGTAGTAGAGGAAAGCTGCTACCAGAGCCAACAGCAGCAGCCGGATCAGCATTGACATGCAGCCGCCGGACTTTTTGATCGGCTCTCTGGATCGTACTGCGCTGTGATTGGCTGCCGTGGTGCTCTGGATGGGGGGCCTGGAGGAGAAGAAGAAAGAGGAAATCAACTCATACATTCTCAGAAATTGACTGACACTCAGATTCCCTTTACGACTTTACTCACTCTGAGTGAGACACACACACACACACACACACACACACACACACACACACACAACTTTATATTGGAAGACTCAAGACTCACTCTGTATAATGGTCGGATTCCTCGTCTTTATCTGGCTCAGTGTTTCCTCTTCGTTTTAACCTGAGTGGAGGAATACTTTGTGCTTAGTTTGCTGATTTTATTTATTTAATTTACCAAACTAACAGTGGTGTAGCTGAAGGGAAACATACACAGGAGTAACACCAACCTTTACCCTGCCTTCAACTGCTGTCTGAAGTACTGTAATTATGAGTTGAGCGTGCAGGAATGACCCAGTCAAGTGGTAAATATCGCTAACTATAGCAACTTCCTTGTTGTTTCTACGATGGTAAACACCAATGCCATGCTGTGCCTTAGAAAAATCTGACTGGTTTGAATTATGATGACAAGCCACAGCGTTGCCGCCCTTTTCTAACCAACTATTGTGTTTAAATTTCTCCAGACCTCTGTTGTTTGAGCCTGAGGCGTGGCTACGCGAGATTAATTACATGCCTGAAAATGGATTTTCTCCTCTTCATTGTGCCAATGCAGCACAAAGCAACACTGTGCCGCTTGATTCCTAAAGTAAAACTTTTGTTATGCAGCCGATTTTGTTATTATTCCTCGCCAGAAGCTCTTGATTACATCACAAGTCATATTTACGACTTCTGATGTCGGAATTCGGAGCTTACGAGGAGCACCTGAAGGCAGCATTACTCTCCGGGCATACAGAATATAACACTAACCAGCCTTGTGTCACATGGAGGGATGGTGGGGACACAGTATACCCAACTACAACTACCACTGCACCACTGCAATCTTGCATCAACAGAGTTTATATGCCTTAACAACGTGTGTGTGTGTGCGTGTGTGTGTTAAAGCTGTACTCACATGTCCCCATAACCTTCATGTCTAACCTGTGGATATGAAAGCAGGCAGAGTTGTGAGGTTATTTACACAGTTACAGATAAAGAGAAGGCAGGCAGACAGTCAGGACTCACCGGGTTGTGGTACGTGACGTAGGTAATCTCCTCCTCTGTAATGAAAGAAAACCCCACTGATATCAGCATTAACATTAATTCATATCGGGCCTCATTTATAAAAAGATTAGCTGACTTTGCTCACAATTCCATTTTACGCTCATTTCAAAGAATAAGATAAGAAGTTACAGTTACATGGCATTCACACAATGGAAACAATAAAAATGTGTGAGAGAGAACATTTTCTAGCCAAAGTATCTCATCAGTGCTTTCAACACTGAGGATGAACACTAGATGGCAGCTTTGACAATGAAAGTGCCTGGTCTGGAAGTTTGTGGTTCCCAATACAAGGCTGTGATTTCAATTGTCTGATTTACAACAGTCTTGTTGTGAAAGATCAACTCCACTATTGTTTGTGTTGTTTGGTGCTGGAGAGCAGCAAAGAATATGGATGACACAAAAAGAAAGACTGGTGTATAGTAGATTTCAGGGTTGGGGTAGATTTAATTTTAAATCAGCAGCCAGCATCAAACTCAGGTACCATGTCAAGCATCATATTGTTTTGTGGTGGCTACTGGATTCTGCTTCCACTAGGAAAGTATGCACCGCTGTGGAAGGAGCAGCAATTTACCTAGTGGTCACAGCGCATTCATTCACAATCATTTCTTTAAAGAATGGACCCACAATGACAAAAGTTGCACAGTTTCTGAATTCCTTGGAAAATCTGCTTCCTGACTTCACTGAACTGAAAGTGACATGATCCCTTTTGGGGTCTTGGCTACAGATGCCTTGGCATTATTGTGGTTGATTATTCTGTAGTTGGTATGGTTGTACAAAGTACAAAGTACAAAGTATTACAAGCCTTACTAGGTGTAAACACAGTGATCATTATCTTTGTTTGGATTAAATTCACTTAGTTTTGATCAAGTAATAATCCGCCACATTTTCATATAAACAAATGTCCATTTATTCCACCTATACCCAGTTCAGGAAAGCTTTTACATTTACTGATCTAAACATCTGTTGCCTGGTAGTTCTTTCCCAAGACAAATTCCTCTGGTGCACAGGAAGTGATGCGTTTTATGTTTCCCGTAAAAGCAAAAGCAATTTGTTTGGAATAAACAGAAGTAGAACTGGGTAGTTAGCATGAGCAGTGATAGCCACCATGGCTGAACAGACAAAGAAAAGAGCGCCACCTACAGAAACTCAAACTGCATCAACAGAAAATCCAAGGAAAAAGTACTGGTGACACTGTTTGATGGACAAGTGATCTCTGGGAAGAGCAGTGAAAAAAACACTGCAGCAATGAGCGCTTCGCACCAAAGATGGAGACAAAATTAAAAACAACAAAAAGGATCTTGCAGTTTGCCTCTTAGTTTTAACATTAGTTGCATTTACAGTGGTGGAACATGGAAGTAGCTTTAACTACTTTCAAAGAAAACAGTCCAGCCAAAAGTTTGAAATGACAAAGTCTGAAATAACTTTCAAATATGAGAGTGATTTATGAAGCTCTCAAAGGAATAATCAAGCTACTGAAACACCAACAGCCTGTCCTACCTTCCTCTCTGTAGTAGGTCTTGTCAGGTGAAGTTTTCTGTGGCGCTGAGGCTGAGGCTTCGTCCATGGCTGCTTTAAGCTTCTTCTCATACAGCCTTCGAGTTGAGCCTACACACACAAACACATCAGCAGATTATTTCAGCAGCCTTCTAACCTGCCATGACAATCCCAATAAAAAAGACAGTGTGTGTGCATTGCTCATACCGACTATGGGTCCATGTTTGATGCCATACTCAGCAAGCAACTCGCTGATCTCCTCATCACTTTTGTCACTCAAAGACATCTGCAAAGAGAGAAAGAAACACAGATAGACAAATAGATAGATAGATAGATAGATAGATAGATAGATAGATAGATAGATAGATAGATGCAGACTGAGGTGCAGAAGTTTGAGAGCAACAGCATGCAGAGGGAAGGAAGGGGAGGAGACTCCGCAAGTATGCTGCCTGCCTGGATATACAGGCTGCCAAAACCCATAACTCTTGTAAAACTGCTCTAAATTCAGCCTTGGGTCGGTCAGAAATACATTCAAGACTCAGCAATGGTTGAGAGTACAGGCAAAGTTTATATCGGCGAAAGTCAGCAGAAGGAAAAACCAAGTGAAATCTGCTACTGTAAGGTTAGCTAACTGGTATGTCGATACTGAGTGCCTTCGTCAAAAACTTTGCTCTCGGCAGCTCAAAGTCAGGGAATAGCAAGTCTTCGCGACCTATTTTAGCAGGCAAAGTTTCTTACCGAGGAAATGTTTATGTTAGGCTGAAATAAAATGGTTTCGCTTACCTTTGAAACAGACAAGAGTGTGGAGTTGAAAATGTGGCTGATTGCAGGGCGAGGTTGTGTAAACAGCAGCAGGCTAGAGTGAGTGGGCGTGGCGCCAGGCCACATCTGGATGACGTCACATGACACACCTTGGCCTCCACCACGCCTTAAATAGGCCAAAACTACTACTACTACTGCTGCTGCTAATACTATTACTACTACTGCTACTACTGCTGATAGCACAACTGATACTACTACTAGTACTGCTGCTGTTGCTACTACTACTACTACTACTATTACTACTACTACTACTACTGCTGCTAATACTATTACTACTACTGCTACTACTGCTGATAGTACAACTGATACTACTACTAGTACTGCTGCTGCTAATACTATTACTACTACTGCTACTACTGCTGATAGTACAACTGATACTACTACTAGTACTGCTGCTGTTGCTACTACTACTACTACTACTACTATTACTACTACTACTACTACTGCTGCTAATACTATTACTACTACTTCTGCTAATAGTAGTACTACTACTGCTGCTAATACTATTACTATTACTGCTACTACTGCTGATACTACAACTGATACTACTACTACTGCTACCACTACTATTACTAGTACTGCTGCTGCCACTACTACTACTACTACTAGGCCTACTACTACTACTACTACTAATAATAATAATAATAATACAATGACCCTTATTTATATAGCACCAAAATAAAGTTACAAATTGCTTTACCACCGATACCTTTACCTCTCCTGTCAAATGACCATAATATTCCTATAATATTCCTCTGGGGACTTATAGTGTGTCTGTGGTACTAAATAGTGAGTCTATAGTGACCTTATTGTACTTTATGGTATTTTATATCTACTATGGTATCTCTTTAATAATACTATAATATTATTATAGACTTAGCCTATAGTGTTTGTGGCACTCTTTGGTGACTTTATTTTACTTTATGGTATTTATCTCCCATGGAATCACTATATAATTCCTAATACTAATAATATAATTTTTTGCTGCAATATATTTATAGTAATCCCTCTGAAACTTATTATAGGATTACTATAGTTTTTTTCAGTATATAGACTGTGATCACCATACAGCTGGTTTTAATTATATAATTTAACCAAACAATTTTATGAATAAGGCAAGGTAGGTCTGGTTTATTAGTTGTTTAAGCCTCGGCATGTACATGTAAAACAGTGTTATGGAGTTATTATGTAAGTCTTTCCATGGGATTTTGTCTCCTGCAGCGGCCTCTGGAGGTTGTGTGTGTGTGTGTGTGTGTGTGTGTGTGTGTGTGTGTGTGTGTGTTGGGAGGGGGGTCATCAGGCCTAATAAGGAGATTTTCTTCCTTGGAGTTTTCCGGGAAGGGCGTTGGCTGCAGTCTGTAGTAATGTAGGCTACACATTTTCCACTCAATGGAAGGATCTGTAGGTAACTACCATTTCTTCCATGCTTAGTATATATACAATGAACTTTATCAAAGTTACTGATGAGAGCAACATCTTAAGAACAAATTGTTATTGACAACTGCATCCATGCATGCCACACAAAACTTCCCTTACAAAAAGAGGCTGTTATAATATTCTATACAATACCATATGAGATTAAAAAAATACAATACATAGAAAATAGTATGATACGGTCACTATAAACTCGATATTGAGCACCAGACACACCTTAAGTCCCTATAGGAATATTATAGTGTTTTTTCACTAAGGTTATATCATATATTTCTGACTTGTGCTGCATTTGTCATGATATATAGAATGTTCTTCTATCCATTCGTGGTTCATTCAGTGTGAATCAGACAAAGCCTGGGTATGTTAAATAAATCTTTTTCTGGTGCAAATTTAAGAGACACAAAAGACACAGCCATTAGATTGACAGAAAAATACTTAGACAACTTTATTGTGTATCAAAATACTGTAAGTCTTACAAACACTTTTAAAGCCTTTTTTTTTAATTTTTTTTTTATTTAAGACAAGATTCATTTTTAGCTCTGAAATACTGAGTACACACAAAGCCAGAGAGCTGGAAGGATGAAGGGAGAGGTGGGTGGATGAGGGGCGAGTTACAGACATTGAGCAGAAAAACAAAGCAACATTTGTTCTCATTTGTTTTTTGGTCATTGCGTATTTAAGGACGTGACAATTCACAATCTTCAGCCCTTCTGTCCAGCACAGCTCTAGAAACTTCCCTTTTTGAACCAGTTCATTTATATGCAACAATTCCATATTCAAAGTGGACCACCACAACACCACATATCTTCAGTTTCAGCTTAATGGATGTTATTCTGAGTCAGAGGCTTTCTGTATTTGAAGAGTGAGTTTAAGGACCTAATGTATATGCATGGCACATGTTTGGATCACGCGTAAAACACACAGAAAGCCTAAGCATGGTTTTCGGGCAGCAGTGCTAGGAGAGCATGTGTGAGACAAACCACGAGTGACGGTAAGCTACTGCGAGTGCGTTACCATCTCTAACCTAGGCCGACACTAACTTTCTCCTGTCACTAGCCTCTCTATTCACATGTCACCATACCTCTAAGCCTTTGTAATCATCACTCTAATCCATATTATGGTTTTAAGAACAGCAGTGCCTAAAACTGGATCACACTAGCAGCAGGTAAAACAACTGGGTTAGTTAAAGAGCATCATGAACAACACACACTGGAGTGGACTGGGCATTTACTGGGTGTCAACACTACAAAAACTACCCCCTTATAAATAAGAGAGCCTTTCATCAATCATAGGACTAATATCAAAGTGTGTCAAAGTGTGTGTAAGGCATGCATATGGGTACTTTTACACATTGTGCACACATAAAATCATAGGTAAGGGAGGTATAAGAGTCTTGGATACGTCACATCACCTTTCTGACACTCTTTGGTTTAGGTCCAATGATTGTTTGTATAAAAGTCTATCCACTCTTTATATAAGGGTAGCTCTTCCAGTGTAACGCATAACCCTCCATCCCACGCTAGGCAAGGCTGGGCCAATATCTACGCTGCTACACTATGCTAAGCTATCCTATCATTCTACACTCCAAACTAGTTCAGACAAAACTACAGGCTAAACCAGCCACTAATGTCCACTAGTGTCCACGATTGAACATGTAAAAAGCCTAAGGCACAATTCACTGCTAGTTTACAGTAATAAAAAGGTGCATCTTTCCCCTCTCTAAATATACTTACGGGTGTAATTAGGGGAGGGATGAAGAGAGAAATGGAGTGCGTGACTG
Organism: Centroberyx gerrardi; assembly: GCF_048128805.1. Lineage (NCBI taxonomy): Eukaryota > Metazoa > Chordata > Actinopteri > Beryciformes > Berycidae > Centroberyx > Centroberyx gerrardi. The sequence goes on along the minus strand of NC_136010.1, from coordinate 22,533,307 downwards.
ATGAAGAGAGGGATATTCAGTGTCTATGCATTCATCTTTGGGAGATTTTGCATTGGGTTTACAATAAGACTGATTGGTTACAGTAAAGTGTAATGGGTTGGTTTACAAATTCAGAAGGAAATCTGGCTACGGGTAAACACTGACGTTTGTTTTCTAGTTGGTTAAACAGCAATAAAATAAGAAGTAAAAAGCCAGATATCTTATTGGATCAATTTTTACTGTGGAAGGGTTTGGATTTGTAAACAATGATTGGTTAGATTCTAGACAGAATTTCAGTTGTTTTAAACAGTGGTACTATAGGTTTCTTTATTCTGATCTATGGTGTTGGGTTTTAGACAGTGATGTGGTAGGGGCTGCCAGGGATGTGCTCGTCCCCCCACTTGACCACCAGGATGTACTCTCCCTTCTCTTTCAGCTGGTAGCTGACGTTGTACATCCGGTTGCCCAGGTGCTTCACTAGGATCTCCTCGCAGGGAACCTTGGGACCATCCACGCCAACCAGGAGCATGTTACGCCCTGTGGATGGAGACAGAACAGGGTTAAAAACAAAACACACTCACATTAAAAAGGTACTACGAGTGGCATTTTTAAACATCAATATCACTGTCGAATTAACTGTGAAACCTGGGTATAATTACCATAAACCAATGAGACTACAGTTGAGACGATTGGTAGCCTCTATCTCATGTCAGTGGTATTGTTAGTGCTTCTCAAAATTAAGACCATATTTCCCCATACACCCCGTTGCTTGTATGGTTAAAGGTTTTCTCTTTGGCTTTTCTGAAGAGAATAAACATGTTGGAAGCGATTCTTCCCTTGGCCTTTCACTCCTTCCACCATCTGCCATTGTGAGAAACTCTGAAAGCTTCCTGTTTTGTGCCATAAAGCAATCCAGCAGATTTCCTGCCAAATGTGACCCAGTGACACATAATGTAAAATGCAGCATTGAGGCCAGTAGAGGCTGACAATCTTCTCAGTGATGGCCTTATTAATTTACAGTAATTTAGACAAGTGTTTCTCCCAGATATATTTCTTGATGGGGTGCAGAAGGCCAGTACACACATTCCTTAACACCGCGACCACACACACACACCTGCTTTGCTGCAGTCGACGCTGAAGCTGTTCTTCTGTCCGATGAAGCCCTTGGTCAAGCCCAGGCCCTTGGCCGTGACCTTGCTGGCGTCTGACTGGGCGGGAGCGCCCTGCTGGGAACAGCTGATGGCGCGGGTCACAGGGTCAACCATCACAGAAGAGGTTTCATGCATACTGTGGCTGGACACCAACTTGGAACCTGGAAGGTGGAGACAGAGAGAGACATGAGATAGAGGGGTGAGAGGGAGAGAAAGTGTATGAGAGACTGAGAGGAGATAAAAGACAATGTGGAATTGCTGAAGCCACATTATAAGTTTGTGCCATGGCAGCAGGACTGAAGTCATCTCCACTAATCTTCAGCCTGGACAGTGTATGCCATTTATGAAAATTGAAGATCCTCCTCACCAGTGATCTTGGCCTTGAAGGGGCTTCCGACGATGTGGTATGGTCCACCGTATTTGATGGAGATGAGATAGTTGCCAGGGGCCATCGGGGTGTAGGTGACCCTGTAGCCCTCGGAGCACTCCACACAGTCCATCTTCACCTTGGAGGGCCCGTCGATGGTCACGGCCAAGGCCCCGGGGCCTGCGTTGCTGGTGTTCACCACAAATTCACATGCAGTTCCTGGGAAGTAAGAAAGCAGCAGAGAGGTGAGACAAAGGGGACAGAAAGAGAAGGAGCCTCACTATCCAGCATGGATGAGTGAGGTAGAAAGGCAGTGTGTTACCTGTGGTGCCTCTCTCCAGGCCTGCTCCGTAAGCCGACACCATCCCAGGGTCCCCAGCCTGGCCCGTCTCTCCAACACGGATCTTAAATGGACTACCAGGGATGTGACTGCCGTTGAACTTCACATCAATTAGATAGAGACCGTTCTCTCTGGGAATGAACCGTACTGCGTATTTATCTAGAGGAACGGAGAGTAAGGGGAAAGGTAAGGTAAGGGGAAAGGCGGAGGAGCATTTTGATGTCCCGCAACATCGACTCAGCTCTCCCAACAATGTCCCATCAATTCAACGTATACCAGATGAGTCCAGGACGCCGTGTCTGTGGTTTACCTTGGTCGATCTCAGTGACGCAGCATTCCTCCAGCGCTCCAGAGGGGCTGTGGACCTTGGCGTCGATCACGCCCTTCGCCCCGTTCAGACTGACGGCAAACGACGCCGGCTGGTTCACCTTCAAGCCCGACTCCTGCTCGACAACACATACTCACACGCTCAACACTACAACACTACAGCGCTATTATTCAACACTAACCAAAGTGCTACGCTCCCCTACCAGCCACAACGTTCATCATTCTTACACAAGACAATCTACTTTATATATCACCAAAGTCACCACAACATCATATTCAGACAAACCTTAAGATCTATGCTACCGTTTGCCTTACCTGGAGGTCGCTAACAGGGCTAAAGAGGAGGGCTGCACAGTAAAAGGCAGAGGAAAGCAGATTTTTGTGGACGTTTAACAAAGATAGAAAAGGTCGGTGAAAGGAGAAGAGAGTCAGTGTGCAAGTTTGACAGTGTATTTGTACACGAGTGTACGTGTGTGAGAGTAATTTTGCATGCATGTGTGAGCGCTTATGTCTTCATGTGTGAGAGTCAGTACTGTATGTACTTGTTTGAGTGCGACCAGAGACACAGATAGAGAAGGAAACAGCCCATGTCAGACCTCTTTAACCCTTTAGCGCCCGGTAAAAGTCTTAGAGGCGGGAGGCTGTTGAGAGCCTTTAGAATGAGGCACGAGAAACACACACAGTCCTCTAATATCCCAGAAGCCTTTGCACCGCCCAACAATGCAGCAGCTGCTGATCCTATACCTAGTCTTACACCTCTGAACTCTCATCACAACCAACCTGAACCATCCCGGGTTAACAAAACCCTCACTATAGCACTTTAATAGCACTCTGCTATATCTTTCAAGTTAAAGTTATTCTTAACTGTCCAATTCTATCAGTATAGGAAAAATGAAGTTATCTGACTGACATGTATGCTGATGCTGTCTATCTCAGCTACTTACTCCACAGTATAATTTGTCCTGTTGCCCTTTGTTAGTCTGTCTGCCTTGAGAAATGTTTGTCTGTCTATTCTGTAAATCTATTGTTTAAATGTAAATGGCCTACTTTAATCTGGTATAGCCTCTATATTACTCCCGCCACTAGCTGCAGCTGCTGCATTGTGGGTAGTGTCGTGTGGCCTGGTCTTTGCGCACACGGATGTGTGTGTGTCTCAGAGCCTCACCTGAAGACTGGCAACAGTGAGGCGGCGGGCGTCGTCCGACGGCGAGGCCACGGGGACGACAAAGGGGCTGTCGGGGATGTGCTCGTCGTTGAAACGGATCGACACCTCGTAGTCTCCTGCAGTGGAACGGGCACAATATCAGAAAGTTGCTAAACACGCACACACCCAAAAACACTAACAGGCACATACACAATGTAGTTTCCCACAGTAAAAAACACACAAACTAATATAGAGACAAACTTTTATGCTACTATTACCTTCAACTGACAAACAATGAAAATATGAAAAAAGCTGCAATAAAAAGATAAGTAGAACTATTTGGAGTAGAGAATAATTAAACAGTATTGAAGAATAGACATTTATTGAATTTCTATCATTTTCATGTCCAGCACATGGTCCTCATGGGACATTCTCACTCATCTCTCATCCATCCACAAACCCTTCCCCCTCTCCTCTCTCACCAGGCTCCTGTACGATGTAGGACACTCCGCTGGAGCCGTCCTTGCGGTCCTCAAAGGCGATTTCAGCCTTGCTCGGCCCCTCCACAGCAATACTGAGGCCTCCGGCTCCAGCCTCCCTCGTCCAGATACTGAACTCGGCTACACAGAGTACAGGGACCGATACAGAGTCAGGCACAGTGCAAACTAAGAAATCATCGCACACACACACACATTAATCCAGCCAAACACAGACCTGGTACTCCAGCCTCGGCTCTCTCCAGGCCCGGCCCTCCGGCGCGAACCTTATGCGCCCCTCCCTCTCCCAGGGGGCCCACGGTGAACTGGAAGGGGCTGCCGGGCACGTGCACGCCGTTGTACTTCACACACACGGTGTGCACGCCTGTCTCGGTGGGGACGAAGCGGATGCAGTAGGTGTTGTTCTCTCCCTCCATGATGTCAGCCTTGTGGATCTGGCCGGACGGGCTGGTGACCTGGGCTGTCATGTCCGCTATGCTGATCTCTGAAGAGGCAGGCAGATAGGAATACACATGAAGCATTGAATACACACATACAGTACTACAAATTATACACAAAAGGTAGCAATTGTAGAAGTCTCCCTGACTCTGCAACAACAGAATTTTACACACTATCCTGAGAGTGAAAAAGTAATTTCTATGACCGCTACACAGCTGACAAGTCACACAAACTGCATTATGATGTGCAGTTTGACTTCTAACATGAGCATAGAGGGATATATTTTATATTATATTGTCACAACTTTCTGTTTCAGTCACCTGGGATCTTGAGGCTGAGGTCACACTGGCTGCCGACGTTGGCGACCGACGCTGCTCTCCTCTTCCTGGTAATGCTCTCCTTCATCCTGCCCTCGCCTGTTACCTTCACTGTGAACGCACTCCCTATACACACACACACACACACACACACACACACACACACACACACACAGAATGGTAGAGAGTTATTCAGAGGACAAATTATTTCATTATTATGGAGACAAACAAGCTCACATCTGAACTCTTATCACTAGTCAAATAGTAAGGTGCCTGAAGTCCACGGTAGTGCAGTTTGATAGTGCTTTAGAAAACTGTTATATGCTTTTAGGATAGAAAAGGAGCTATTGCCATTAACTTCTATCACTATAGCTGATCTTGAGTCTCAAGCTTACTGATGGACTCATTAGTTTGATATGATGATTTGATGGTAGCTCTAATAAGATTTTTATTGTAGGTTGGCAAACTGTATAAAAACCACTGAAGGCCATGAACGATCTGAGTGATCTTGCACTGCTCTGTAATCCCCGGCCATCTGATTATTAGAGGGAAGTACCTGGCACGTGTTGGTCAGCGAACTTGATGTTGATGATGTAATTTCCTGGTTCAGTAGGGCAGTAGGTGACCTTGCAGGTGCCGTCCTCCTGGTCCTCAGTGTTGATGTCCACTTTACTGGGGCCCTCAATGGACAGGCTCAGGCCGCCGTAGCCTGCATGGACAGACACAAGTAATAAATACTAAATCTGGATGTAAAGAACTGAAGTGAAACGTAACAAATCACCACATGTAGAAGTCTGTCACCATCATCTGAAAGTATCAAATAGTTGCACATAGTTGGTCATTCACTGTCTTTACCTGCATCGCGGGTGTCGATGATGAACTCAGCGGGCTCGAAGGTCCGGGCCTCGCTCAGGCCCTGGCCGCTCACACGCACGCGGCTGGCGTCGCCGATCTCCGATTGGCTGATCATCACGGCGATGGGGCTGCTGGGAATGTGTCGGCCGTTCTTCTTGATGTTCACCAGGTGCTCTCCGATCTCCTTGGGAACAAAGGAGATGCCTGCGACGGACACACACATACATACGAGCAGGAGGAGAGGCTTAAAAACAAGGCAGATTATTGCTAAGAATAGTCTTTTCAGTACTAAAAAGATCAGTCGATTTCCCCTTGGTTACAGCAGCGACTCACGCACAGACGAACACTCACCGACATGTCCGTTACGCAGCATCTTCAGCAGGCAGGGCTCCTCGCGGCCCGAGGGCGTGGTCAGGGAGGCGGTCAGCTGGCTGAGGTCCAACTCTCCGATGTCCAGCGGGATATCAGCGGCCGATCCCACCTTCAGATGGGACATCCTCATGGAGTCGTCACCTGGAAACACAGCAGTGACAGTGGGGGTTAGGGCGGGCGCACACTGATGACATGACACATGCTAACAAATTCAAACAGGAGAGGATAGAGTGAGCTTCTATTGGGTCTTTGTGCGTGGAGGCATTTGCTGAAGGTGCTCTTTGTTTTGGAGTTGGAGTTTCCCCCGATCCACAGAGAGGTCAGAGGTCAGGGTCAGCTACAGAACAGCAGCCCTGCAAGTGGCTACTGATGGTTCACCAGAAATCATCTTTCAACTTACAATGAATCAAAGGAAAATATACTCAAACTCAATTGTCACATTTACCTCTGCTAATTGGACTGAATTCAGTGTATAAAAAGTGAGGATCTCTGAACTGATGATCCCCTAAGATCTTTATATTGAATGGATTTGATAAATGTGATCAGCAGAATGGAGTGTATGTTTGTGAGCGTGTGTATTACCAGTAATCCTAGCAGAGAAGGGGCTGCCGGGGATGTGCTTGTCATTGTATTTGACCAGGATGCTGTAGTCTCCGGGCAGGACAGGCAGGTAGGACACGGTGCAGGTCCCATCCTGGTTGTCCAAACAGCTGATGTCTGCCTTGGACGGGCCCTCGATGGCCAGGGACAGACCGCCTGGAGGGACATGATGTGAACACACTGGTCAGAGAGGAAGGGAAGGAGGGACGTGGTTTGTGTGCCTAGGTTTTTGCCTTTCATCACCAATTTTGCCTTATCTTCTGCTTGGCATTTGTCATTTATTTTACTCCCACCTCCACCAAGAGGCCTTTTGCTCTTTTTCCCAGGCTATCAGTGCAAATACTACATTAATTATGAGTAATAAATGTATACATCTCCACAGATTCTACCTCTTTCTATATACAGACACTGTGTACAGTCATGTCTATGTCAGTATGAGTGCAGCCTACCCTCTCCGGCATCTTTAGTGTTAACAGTGAAGACAGCAGGCTTGTTGACAGTCCCATGGATGAGGCCAGGGCCGTAGGCACTGACATTACCACTGTTCATGTAGTCCACAAAGAACTGCAGGGGGCTGCCTGTAAATGACAAAGAAGAGTAGAAGGAGAGAGAGAAAGAGACAGAAAATAACATCAGTGAACCAGTCAGAGCAATGTTAACTTGTCAGTGCCCTACTTTGCCGTTTCTTTTATTCTTTTCTAATTTTTCATGCAACATGACCATGTCCCAGCACATCTCACCACATGAAATGATACGTTTTAATTCATCAGTGCAAAATCACAGAATTCTCTTGTATTTTTGCAAAACAGAGTCAAATCCTACCAGGGATGTGGATGCCGTCGTACTTGATGTCCATCTCGTGCAGACCGGCCTCGGTGGGGGCGTACTTGACAGTAACGGTGCCGTCCTTGTTGTCTGTGATGTCAGGCTTGGCCACCTTGCCTGATGGCATACGGACATCACCTACAGGGAAGGATAGGCACATACTGTGAGATACAGGCACCCTGGAATACATAATATAATAAATCACCTCTAAAGACTCAAATCTGTTTTTGTTCAAAAATGTGCAGTATCAAACAAAATGTAAATGAGAGATGACCACATCTGCATGTTTATGTGTGTGTGTGTGTGTGTGTGTGTGTGTGTGTGTGTACCTGTGATCTCTCCCTTCTGGATGGTGAAGGGGATGACCAGGTCAAACGGTCTCAGCCCTGCCACATCCAGGCCGTTCATTCCCATTGGCCTGTCCGTTGCCTAGGAGACAGAGGGCAGAGGTCAGAAACACTATCTGGGAAAGGGTTGTGGTGATGGGCGAGGGGCAAGCATGAGTATTTATTACACATTATATTCTATTCTAATTATATCTATTATATTGTAAGCATTTGAAGCAATGATATGGGTAGGGGAGAGATATAAGTAAAGGATGAGGGCCGATGAGTAGAGGATGAGTCAACAACAACAACAACAAGCGACACCAACAATATGTCAACAACAGATGCAATGAACACAGTGCTGGACAGAGGGGGTAAAAGGTTCCAAACACCAACATAGGATGAGATGAGATGATTGACAATGGAGATGACGATGGTGATCATGATCATGATGATGACACCGACACAAACTGCGAGAGAGAATGACATGAGGACAAAACCACACGGTGGCCGGGGGAGAACGAGGAAACACAAAACAAACCCAGGGCAGCCATTTTGCAAAATGTGGAGCAGCTGACGTGCCCACATTGATGATTCTCAAAATGGCTGCTTCCCCTTCCTAAGTGAGTGGTATGAGTTTACATGGAAGGTCGCTGCACAGTAGGGCTGCACAATGAATTGAAAATATCTGATATCCAAATTGCAATGGGCTGCAGAGGGTAAGGTGTACATGTTTAAGTGCTGAAAAACAAACTATGCTGAAAAAAAGCTGTGTCCACATGTATTGCAATTGCAACAAAAAATGCTATAGATGTTTTGGTGGATATTGTGCAGCCCTATTGCACTGTCCATGTGTTTAAGGAATCCTGTATATGAGATGGAGGGAGTGAAACGGAGAGAAAAACCCTCTCAGAGATGAAAACACCTGCAATGAGAGACAGCAGCCATGGAGACCAGACACTGGATGCAGGGTGAAGAAGGGAGACCATGAGAGATGACAAGATCATAAATAACCCGAGGCATGATTGCCAGGGTTTGTGAATATGATGGAGATGAGAGGAAGAAAGAGAGAAAAGGAAAGAGGGAGGAGACGGAGCTATAGCACCCAGGGATGTTGAACACAATGCCGTTAATGCTAATGAGAGAGGGATGAGAGAGAGGGTGGAGACAGAGGTCTAGGTACCCAGGGTTGTTGAGCGTAGTACTGGGGCATTTGGCTCTGCTGCATGAGCTGGTCTGAGGGAGCTCCTTCCAGCGCCTGAGAGGGGGAGGGAGGGATGGATGGATGGAGGTAGGGAGGTACAGGGGACGATAGGGAGGCGTATACAGATTGGGAGGAGATTGGGGGAGGTGGGGAAAGGGAGGAGGAGGAGGAGGCCAGGGGTTGGTATAAGGGATGGGGAGGGTGATGGGGATGGAGGAGATTGGAGGGGAATAAAACAGTAGTTAGAGTCATTAAAAATTCTGGAGTAACCAGGATCCAATCAGGAAGCTGCTGTGGAGGGAAACAGGGTCAAGGATCTTTGATAATCCACTGAGGACAAGTTTCTTTATAAGTCTGGGTGAGTTCAGTCAAGAAATAATGGGTGAAGCAGTGGTTTTCATTGCAACCAAACACTACACCAGCTGATTTCACGCACAAGCAAGGGGGGAAAAACTAGTGAAATCAGCTGGTGTAGCGTCTGGTTGGAATGAAAACCTGCATACTCTTGGCCCTCCATGGCACATGATTGGACACCACTAGGCTCAAGTACAGAATATTACAGTGGTGTGTGTGTGTGTGTGTGTGTGGTTGTTGCTCTGTCCATTTCTATAAATAGATGTACACCACTCACCGTGACCTGGAAGGGACTATTGGGGATGTGCTCCCCTCCGAAGCGGACACAGATGACATACTCGCCGGGCTGCGGCGCCGTGTAGAAGATGTCGAACGTGCCGTCCTCGTTCTCCACCACGTCCACGTCGAGCTCCGCCCCCTCGGGCGTGCACACGCTGCACGTCACCTTGCCTTTCCCGGCAGCCTTAGCGTCCACCGTGATCACCGTCTGCTCGCCGATCTGGATGGTTGGACCGACACCGGCGCCTGAGGGATTGAGACGAAAAAGCCGGTATTAGCGAGATGAAAATGTTACGATGCGGTAATGTTCAAGCATGCAGACGCACACACTCGCATACATAAAAGACACAAACAAGCATTCAAACACACTCACTCTCACACACACACCATCCAACATGCACATTCCACATCCATGAGACCGGGTTTGAGTGGGATGAGATCCAGTCATGACCATGTTATTTTTCCAGCTGTTATTACCAATAAATCGTACGTTATTATCATACAGTTTCCATGTAGTACTTGAAGCTAGATTAGCCAGAGTGCCATTCCACCATGCCATCAACTACCGACTCCGTTAGTCCATTAGTCTGTCCAGTAGATGTGAGAGGGAGACGGACAGTTATGAGAGAGGAACCAGAAAACAAGATAGGGAAACAGAGAGAGGAGAGAGAGAAATGGAAAAGGGAGAAGAGGCAGCAGAGAGAGAAAGAGAGGGAGAACCTGTTGAAAGGTGGTGCCACTATCCTGCATGCGGAGAGACAGAGAGAGAGAGAGAGAGAGAGAGCAAAGTAGTTCCTCTACAGTACAAACTCGTTCTTTAGGCTTACCTAAACCGTGACCGCCGATTGAGACTGAGAATAGGAACGGTGAGAAGCAGGGGAGCGGAAAAAAACAAAAGTGACAAATAAAAGACAGTCAGGTGGGGGTGTGGAGGGCGGTGAGAGGCAATCACTGTGCTCCAAACGGTGGTGGAGGAGTGTGAAGCAGGGAGGGAGGGGGGGCGTATGTGTGTGTGTACAGCGGGGACCGGGCTCGGGGTGGGAGGGGGGGGGGGGGTAGGGGGTGTCACTGAGGAGCACAGCGTGAGGAACACAACATACCAATGCACGAAAAAAAATGACAAGATATGAGCGTCAAGTACGCTGAGGGATGGAATATCAAAATGGCTAGGCCGACATTTTCCACTACTGTGTGATTTATCTTCTCTCCCTCTTTCAGGGATACAAGTTGTTTTTCCACACACAAGTCCAATTGATTTATAATGGCAGATTTGCCTTTTCTGTGTTGTCTGTGAATCGTATCCCTGCTCTTGAGTGGCTTTCTCTATGTAATTCTTAACTTGTATTAGAATTGTGACATTCATTATAACCCATTATAATTGTTAACAGTGTTTCTTGTGTGTAATTGTAACTGTAACATTCATCATTGCATATCATTGCATTATGCTATAATTCTTTCAAGACTGAAGAGAAAGGCACCAACAAAATGATGAGTTTTCAGTCAGTTGTAGTGGAAGCCAACATTATATAAAAGTGGGAGAATTATTACCTTTGCAAGGACTTCTGTGGCTCAGAAAATGAATAATTGGTGTATGAACAATATTGAGTAGGACTTCTGTGTAGCCACATTTTTATTTGTTCATTCTACAAACACACTTAACCAACAAAAACATGTATATATATTGCACAACACTCCTGTCCTGTATATGGTATATATATTAACTGTGTGTGTCCTGCGCTGTTCGTACCTGTGACGGTGCACTTGCTGGCATCTCCGGTGGGCAGGGCCCTGATGCGGTAGGGAGAATATGGGATCTCGTCCCCGCCGTACTTGATGAGGATGGTGTAGCGGCCGGTCATGTCCGGCACATAGGACACCAGGTAGGTCCCGTCGTGGTTGTCGCGGATGTTGGCCTTCTTAGGCTTCCCCTCTGGGTCCTGAGGGGCGAGAGAGGGAGGATGAGAGTGGGACCCCATGAGAGTGGGACTGTGTTGGAGGGAGAGGTGTTACGCTGTGGTCTGGCTGCCTGAGAGCGTGTGCATGTATCATTTATGTAAATGTGTGTGTGTGATAGTGAGTGTGTGTGATAGCGAGAGAATAGGGCTGCACAATTAATCATAATTCTGACGATATAAGATGCATCAGGAATAATAATTGTGATTACAATCTCCAATTGCTCAGCCGTAAAAATGTGCATGTGTGGCTGTATGTACATAAGTGTATTTATGCATAGATGTATATGTCCATATACAGTATATACAGTATACATATGTGATTGCATGTGTACTCACAGTGATCTGCACAGCCAGCAGTCCCTCCCCAGCGTCTTTAGCGTCGATGGTGAACTCGACGGGCAGAGAGGCGGGCACCCCGGTGGTGTTGAGGCCCGGTCCGCTGGCACGCACCTTACTGGCATCATGGGTGGGCAGCACCTTCACCTTGTAGGGACTGACGGAGGGAGGGAGGGAGACAGACAGAAGAGACATGTTGAAACAAAAACAAAGAAACTGGAGAGTGATAAATATTCAGATGTTAGAGAATGTTGAATGTTAATGATTGTATATTGCCTCCGTATGTACTGAACACTGAAAGAGGTTGTGTGTGTGTGTGTGTGTGTGTTACCTGCGTGGGATCTCCTCGTCAGCATATAGTACGTTGATAGAATAGGGGCCCTCTCTGGTGGGAACGTAGTTGACTGTGTGAGTCTGGTCGCCATTATCCACCACCTCCACAGGCTCCACCACTCCTACACACACACACACACACACACACACACACACACACACACAAAGAAACAAGTTAAATACCAAGCAGTGCTTAGATGCTTGTGTAAAAACATTATTTTTTTTACGTGACTGTCACAGAAACATAGACACACAGCCTTACCTTTGGGGCCCTGTACGCGGACCTGCAGCGGGGCCACTCCAGCTTTGGAGGCGTCCACTGTGAATGCCTGAGGAATATTGGCTCTGACGTTGTTGCCCAGGCCGGGACCCTGGCACTTCACCTTGGTGCTGTCCACTGTGTCACTGACTGGCACCGAGAATGGACTGCCTGCACAGACAGAGAGAGAGAGGAGTTAGAAAACATCACACTCAAGTGTCCTGGCAGCTCAGCAGGCAGTGTGGAGCATGTATTCGCAAAGTTCAAATCTGCCTCATGACCTTTGTCACATGTTGTACCTTCTCTCTCTCATCTTTCCTGTCACTCTCAACTGTACACTCCTCTCTATTATCTAAGAAAGCACAAATGCCTTAAAGATAATCTAAGAAAAGTATCCTACTCTTTCCATCTTTACCAGAATCCTAACAGTCTTTCCTCTGTCTTCGCTACCCTGCGTCCTTCTTAGTATTTCTATCATCTCAATAAAATAAAGATACCATGGAGAAATGGGAGAAGCTCCTTTAACAAAGAATATAATGGCATACAAGACATTAAACATACACAGATTGACATTTCAGTACCTGTGATGGGCTGTCCTCCGTAGGTGATGTTGAGGTTGTATGTGCCAGGCTCATAGGGGATGTACTCCACGCTGCAGCTGCCATCCTTATTATCAGTGCAGGACATTTTGGCCTCTGATGGACCCTCCACTGCCAGGCCAAGACCACCAGTACCTGCCCCCCTGCAGAGAGAGAAGGAGGTCATTATAGAGACACACAGAGGTGAAGAAACACCTGCTAGGAGGGGACAGATTTGTCTCCCGTTGGTAACCCACATACTTTTAAATGTTCAGTAAACCAGATTTAAGCATCTATTTTCTACTTTTGTTAGGTTGCCAAGTTTTACATATTTGGCTGGTGTATTAGTTACCCTCTGCAGGAAGCTGAATATCTCCTGTATATTAATCACAATGACTTAAATTGGTATGGCAAATTAATTTATCACCCAAATTTCATCACAATGCTCCCAAAGATTTCAGATGTGTTTGTGTCACTTACCGGGTTTCCACTGTGAACTTGTTGGGTTTGTTGGTGATGCCGCCCTTCAGGCCAGGGCCGTGCACACGCACACGTCCCGGGTCGCAGCCCTCGGTCACAGGAACGCGGAACGGACTCTTAGGCACTGGAGAGCCATCGTAGGCAACCTCCACATTGTGGGGTCCTGAAGCACGCACACAAAGTAACACAGATCAAACGCATGTCTTGGACAACACAAATTATGGACAATTAATCATGTAGAACTGTATAATTCATAATCTTAGAATACTGTTATATTGGTAATATTGAAACATTTTATTTCACTTAGAGGGGGGGCCTCTGTAGCTGAAAGTCTGGATGTTGAGGTAAGATGCAAAAAGTGCAGCGAAATTTGTTCCTCAAATCATAATCGTGCAGCCCTAACATAAACGACAGATAAGTGATTACATGTACCGACTCCGCCAAACCTCTCAACTCTACAGACATCGGTACATTCTGTCGACGTCCACTCACCTTCCTCATAGGGAGTGTACTCCACGTTGTAGGTTCCATCTCCGAGGTCGGTGATCATGGCGTCCGTACGGCTGCCGGAGGGGTTGCTGATGAGGGTTTTGATGTGGTCGCCTCCCTTCTGTGTGAGAGCGCGAGCGTCCACAGTGAAGTCCGTGGTCGCCTCGCGGAAAACACCTGAAAACACAGGACAGGGAATATCCAGCGTGACTACAGGTGGAAACAACCTAAAAAATAACACAGCAGGAGATATCGAATGAAGAGCGGATGAAATTAAATGAAAGCAGAAAATGTTTGTTGGTAAACTAATTGCTTATGCATGAGCTGGTGGAGGTTTGAGTTTATAGATGAAGATTTAGATTAGATGAAATTTTAATGTTTCCCCGTGGGGAAATTGGGTCGTTGCAGCAGCAATATAGTCAGATATATGAGAATGTGTTTTCATTTAGACTATTTTTGTGGATATTTGAGTTATTCAAAGCCCCAGTAGCAGGTTATACACTAACAAACAATGACACAAACATAATCCTACCCCCTTACCTTTGCCCTCCACTCCGGGTCCGAACACACGGACTCCGCTGGCGTCGACTGCGGGCTCCACGTTGAGCCGAGCGGGGAAGTTTGGCACATCCTGGCCACCGTAGCGGATGGTGAGAGTGTAGGAGCCGGGGTAGAGAGGGATATAGGTGATGGTGTAGGTGCCGTCTCCGTTGTCTTGGATGTGGACCTCGGCCTCTGTCCCGCTGTCAGAGATGATCTCAATGGTCAGCTCAGCCGGACCGGCGTTGGTACAGTCCACCACGAACTCCCCCGTCTCCCCGACCTTGGCGCGCTCCAGACCTGGGCCAGAGCAACGCACCTGGGAGGAGAGAGATGAATGATTAAGGAGAGGATATCTGATAGGTTGAGGTCTTGTGATACAACTATCAGTGCAAGCAAACCAGAATGCTGGTGAACACTTATAGCAAGAAAGTGACACGATTCAATTTTACAACATCAATATAATAAACTAAAACCATTTCAAACATACAGACTATTGTAGCATACAGACATTGTCAGTGTCTTGCAGATGCCTTGTATCTACAAAATGCTATTTTCCATTTATTAACAGAATCCACAGTAGATGCCGTCAATATACAGAAAATGTTTCATGATCCTGACACTGAGCCAAACCATTATAAATGCATAAAAAAAGACGTAAAATGTCAAAAATGTATGGGTGTCAATGGCAAAATTATCCAGTTTTTCAATCACTCAAAAGTCTATTTTTATGGATGCTCGGTTTGTAGGAAAGCTACAAGGCAAATTTGTATATTATGCATTGTGTGATAATATTAACAGTAAGCAGTAATTGTAGCTGACCTTGGAGGGGTCTGTGGCAGGGTAGGCTGTGGGGCTGTAGGGGGATCCGGGGATCGGAACTCCATCATAGGTCAGCTCAACCTGGTATGGCCCCGCCTCCCGGGGGATGAACTTCACCTGACTGGTCTCTGGGCTCAGCCCCGGCTCCACCTGGAACAGGAAATATCAGTGGATTTTGACGATTAAAAATAAAACATTTGCCTTAACTTTAGCATTCTGCATCCCTCCTGCATTATAGTGCTGCAGGAACTTTCAGACAGTTCCTCTTTGAGATGGAGCAAAGGTGCAGCAAGCATGCAAAAAAAACCTTCTATATCTGCAAGATTTTAGACAATTAGTAAGTCATCTACACACTATTCAATTGAAATGCTTCTGAGGAAATAAGATGCCGTACCTTGCTGGTCACTGGCTTGCCTGCTGGACCAGTCACCTTGGCGCCGACCTTGCCCTGACCGCCAGCACCCTTTGTCTTCACAGTCACTTCCTGGTCCTTGCCTACAGTCATCTCTACAGAGAGAGACACACAGAGAGGCAGTTTAGGAGCAGACACATTGATTTAATGTAGATGCAGACATTCCAGAGAGAGAGGAAATACTGTTTAGGGGTTTTTGAAGGCCAATACTGATACCAATGTTTTATGCCAATATGCAAATTTGATCATTTTCATGCCAAAAAATTACAAGTGTTCAGTTTTTCCCCCTGAATTTTATTCTTGGAAGGTTGGAAGGATAGACCAGGATAGTAACAACATATTGATGCATACTTGTGTGGATCAATTCAGATTAAGGGCTTCTAATAGACAACCAGTGTAATATTAATCAACAAATATGTAATCAAACTGATATCATATCCATCATATCGGAGGTCGATGACAATGACTGGTCGATTTTTAATAAAAGGCCAATATCGGACCGATGTATTGATCCAATAGTGGTTGTGTTAACTACATTCATGCAAGAGAGTGAAGACAGGGAGGACGTACTGTCTCCCAGGCCCGTGACATTGATCTTGCTGAGGTCCAGTGTGGGCGCCACACCAACGTTGAAGGGGCTCTTGGGGATGTGATCTCCTCCGTAGGTCACAGCCAGTCCCAGAGGACCCTGGGACAGGAAGGGGAGGAGTTACACTGCTGTGGTCACACAATTCATTATGTAGGAAAAGGTGGATGAAGTGATTATCAGGCTATCTGCAGGTTTCAGAAAGCCAAATTTAAGCCCTTTTGTTATCCATCTTACCTGCTGCACAGGAGTGTATTTAACAGTGTGTGTGTTGTCGTGGTTGTTGATGATTTCAAAGTCCTTGACGGCCTCAGCTTTGGTCGGGCCGCTGAAGTTGCAGTCCAGCTTCGCCTTGCCTGCTCCCTTGGTGTTCACAGTGAAATGAGTCGGCTTGTTCAACTCAACACCTGAGAGAGAGAGAGAGAGAGAGAGAGAGAGAGAGAGAGAGAGAGAGAGAGAGAGAGAGAGAGAGAGAGAGAGAGAGAGAGAGAGAGAGAAAGAAAGAGAGAATTAATGTGAGTTTAATTGTTGAGTTGAGGTCTTAACACAATAACACAACAGTTATTCAGCCTAGCTCTTTCCTGGGAAAAATCCTCTCACATACAGGAAGTGATGTGCTTTACATTTCCAGCAGCAGCAACAGCGGTTTGTTTGGAATAAACAGAAGAAGAACTGGGTAGTAACATGAGCAGTGATAGCCAGAGACAAAGAAATTAGCCAAAATAAAACAAACAAGCAAATAGTAAACATGTTGTCCCCCACCAGTGATGTAGTTCCACCCTTGGGTCAGTCAGTGATTGCTGAGTGTACTTGAAATATGAGTGAAATTGTATAAGCATTTTCGTATGGGACAATGAAAGGACAGATTGACCATATATTTCTGTTGCCTACTCTCGTAGTAACTGTAATTGTCCTGTTTTTACTCAATACAGTACAAAATATAAGAACTACAATACGCAATAAATACAATCCATACATTACACAATGTACACTACAATACAATTTATAATACAATATACAATATAACATACAACACCAGAAGTGTGAGTGTTATGAATAATATAAATGCTAAATGATAAGTGATATATGGTATTGCACAGTAGGTAAGTGGTAATATGATATAAGTAGTCAACAACTAGTCAACACTGACGGCACAGTGGTAGTGCAGTGATGAGTGCAATAACAGTACAACAGTCCAACAACTGTACAATAACTACAGTGTCTTGTGGTTAGAGGTTTGCCCAAAAATTCTCCATTGACTCTCACTTCAACACATCAACCCAGTCTGATGTCTCCAAGTGTGTAGCGTGTGTAGACTATTATGTTACCTATGATAACTTTAACTGTATTGCTTTACCACTGAGTCCCCATTCATTGTCCCCCACATTGTATGATAACTTTAACTGTACTAGTGCAGTGCCCGTTTAAAACATGCCTGTTTGGAACGGGCCGATTGCTTGGCCTCCGGTATTGCTGCTTGCAGCTTTCTCGAGAACCGCTCATCCAAACAACTTCACACTCGACACTGCGTTTCCAGTTGCTTGCTTTGAGCCCCGCTGCTGCACAGAGCGCTGTTCGCTTGTTTATTCAAAGTTTATTAATATTGAACGTGTCGCGTGTCCAATCTGACACTGCACGTCCTTGGGTCCCCAGCAATACACCCGCCAAGTGTGAAGTAGATCGGACGAACGGTTCTCGAGATATGCAAAGGACACACATACAGACAGAGATTCCTTGCTTTATAGTATGATGATGATGACCTGCTTTACCACTGAGTCCCCATTCACTGTCAATGCCGCCCCCTAGCGGCACAAAGTCAACATTACAGTGTGACTAACAAACTAATGGACGGAGACCGATCCATAGTCCCCCCTTTGGTGGGGGGACAAAAAATTAGGAACTTGCAGAGCTATACAATGAAATATAGTTAGTTTCTTATTACAGTGTGTAGAGTAGATGTTTCACATAGGAGGCTTCATAAACCGATACAGTTGGTGTGTGTGTGTGTGTTCTTACCACTGCGGCTAAGTCCTGGTCCCTCTGCCTTCACTTTGCTGGCATCATGTGAGGGGTCGACCTTGATCCTGATGGGAGTCATTGGAATGGCCTAGACACCACAAACACAAGGAAAACCGTCATCAAACACACATTTTAGCAAACACAAACACTCTGCCATCATGTCACATAAACACAATGCATGATCAAAAGCATATAACACACACACACACACACACCTGGTCAGCAAACAGGACCATGATGGTGTAGCTGCCCGCTCCAGGAGGAGTGTATTTGACGGTGAAGGTGTCATTGTCGTTCCTGATGATGTCGAAGTCGATGTCAGCCTCGGCGGGTCCCACCACACCGGGGGCGCACTTGATCCCTATGCTGATATCACCTGAAGAGGAGAGAGTAAACTCATTTTAATACACTTTATACCAATCCACTGTCCCTCTACAGCCATTTTGCTTCTACTGTTGTAACCATTCATTACATTAAATTCAAATGGGGACAAAAACTGGTGAAATCAAAGCAGCCCATACTGATGAGAATGAAAGGGCAAAGCTCATTTTTTAAACACACCTGATATGCAATGTGTAATGTAACGTGTAAAGGAGAGAAAACATATTAACCACACACTCCAAAGAAAAAAAACAAGCTTTGTAACTCATGTACACCTGTCAAAATCCTTTTATATAGTTTGTAAACTACCAACAGTTTATTGGAGTGTAGCCTACTGTAGCTTATTGTATGAAAGAGTATAAAACTGACTTTACCTTGACCAGCCTCTGCACAGTCGACAGTGAAGTACGTTGGCTCGAAGGCCTTCAGGCCAGTCTTGGCCACACCAGGTCCTGATACCTTCACCTTGTTAGGATGACAGCCCGCTCCTACAGTCATCTGTTGGCAAAACCATAACAGTAAAAGAGAGGTTTAGTATGATAGAAGGTAAGTTCAGCTTGTGAGCTAGCATTATCCTTCACTGTCTTGCTGATTTGTGCACTAGCTAATTAATCTAGTAGAAGCGTACGTTAGTGCTGGTTGGCCTAGTGACTGCTAGTCGTATTAGTGCTTTGCCAAATTAGCCAGCGAGCTAATTAGTTAGCTAGCTAAAAACACAGCTGTTTGTTTAGGTTAACTGAGCTGACTTTTCCAAGCTACAGCTCAGGGTGTTTTGCAGTAGTAACTAGGACCAGAGGACCAGAGGGGGCCAGCTAAAGACAAGATATAGTTTCCTGTGTCAGTAACCTAAAATCTCTCTTTTTCTAGCCTCATTTTATATTTAGCCATTTGCACACAGCCAATTCTCCAATGGACCTGCATGACGGTGCCAGATGTGGTTGCTAGCAAAGCCTCTCTGAGTATGTATGTATGTATTGTGTGTGTGTGTGTGTGTGTGTGTGTGTGTGTGTGTGTACTCACCCTGAAGGGGCTGTCGGGGATGTTGACTCCTCCCCAGGAGACCATAACAGTGTGTTTGACGGGTTTACGTGGGGTGTAAGTACAGGTGTACGTCCCGTTGCCATTATCTTTCACCTGGACGTCCATAGGAGTGCCGTCACCATCCTGTACAGCCACGGAGAAAGAAAGAGGTAAGTGAAGTAAGGGGGAATGGATAAGAGGAAAGGTTGGTAAAAGCAAGGTACGGGGAAAGAGAGGGTGTAGTCGTACCTGAGCCGCAACCTTCAGAGGGGCCTTCCCTCCCAGCTTGGCATCAACTGTGAACTCAGTTGGCTTTCCAACAGCCAGACCGCTGCTCTGCAGGCCGGGACCGTAGGCCTTCACCTGGAATAAACACATTCACAAAGCTTATCAGAAACACAATTCTACGTTTGAACGGCAGTTAGGGAAACTTCTTTCTGTAACAAAAAAGTTGCACAAAAACTAACACAAATGTCAGTTTTCTGTTGTACATTTGTGTAATCACACATATTGTGTTGTGCAGCTGTGTCCACGTCTTTACTGGGTGTGTGCATACCTTGTCGGGGTGGAAGTCTTTCCCTGGTGGGTTGACGATCTCAGCCATGAAGGGAGAGTGCTGGATGTCTTCGTTGTTGCAGAGCACGTGCACGGCGTACTCCCCAGGCTCTGTCGGCCAGTAGCGCACGTCACAGGAGCCGTCGCCCTTGTCGTCACACTCGATCTTGGCCTGAGACGGACCCTCCACCGAGAAACCTGGGAACAGAGGGAAAACAAAGTTACGAAGAGCTGCAGAAAGCTGAAGTCACCGCTGAGCAGTCTATCAATGAGCAACAGAAGGTACAACTTGGGAAACTTACTAGAACAAATACTTTTAGGATTTTTTATGTGTGTTCACTCTGCCGTCTCCCTGGCTCACTCACCCAGTGTGCCTACGTTGTCTCCGACAGCCTCCACCACAAAGTCGGCAGATTTGCCGACCACGCCTCCGTCCAGCCCGGGACCCCAAGCTCTCACCTTCTGCGGGCCAGCCTCGGCACCGATCTTCACCTCAATGGGACTGAGCAGAGCAGAGCGAGATCAATCACAATGACAGGCTGATATGATTCAGAGGTGAACTGTAATATTTGTTACAGTTTGCAGTGTGAGAGTATGTGTGTGTGTGCATGTGCTTGTGTGTGTTTTACTTCTATAAGATATCTAATTTCCTTCCCCGTTGTTGCTTCCAAAAATGAGCAACTAGATCTAAGTTTGACAAATGAGGGACTTTTGTGTGCATGTGTCCAGTACACCTTTTATCGTTGTTGCTCAAGTTTTTTTTACATATTAGAAGGAAGGAAATGTACTCACTTGTGGATACAGACCTCTAGTTATTAGGTATAAGGTTTAATGATCAATGACATTTTGCAGTCAAACAAGCGAGGCTGTAAGAGAGATAGTGTGTGTGTGTGTGTGTGTGTGTGTGTGTGTGTGTGTGTGTACCTGCGCGGGATGTGCTGTCCTCCCCAGGTGATGGTGATGCTGTATGTTCCAGGTGTGGTGGGGTAATAATCAAAACCGTACACGCCATCTCCTAGATCCTTCCTCTTACATGGCTCCTCAAGACCCTCTGCAAACACGCACACACACACATCAATGCCACATGCTTTTTTTCTCTTTACTCCAACTTGCTCCTAATTTTAAGAGGCAAGTAAGGAAAAGGAAACCAAACATTGAAAAATTTCAAACTCAGGCTTTAAGCTCTGGTTAAACTTTTTCAAACTTTTTTTCCCCCTTTACTGCTTCTTGCTGCTTCTTGCTGTAAGATGGAATTGATAAATAATAATTTGAGACCAAACTTGAGGCTCAGGTTAAAACTGCTGGCATTGGTAAAAAGAAGAATCCTGCTGGTGTTTGTAGCGTCACTCACTGGGGCCCTTGATGGAGACTTTGAGCTCCCCGGTGCCGGCTCCTTTAGTGTAGACCTTAAAGTCTGCGGTCTCCTTCACCCTCAGGCCCTTTGGCTGCAGACCACGACCCTTAGCTCTGCAGAGGCTGGGGTTACATGCTGTGGAGAGGGAGAGAGAGAGAGAGAGAAAGACGGAGAGAGTCAGAAACAGACAGATCAACAGAGACAGAGACAGCTTTGAGTATTTGGATTCCAACATCATGACCACATGTGATAGCAGTGGTTTCAGTGGAGAGAAAAGGAATGAGGTGCGGGGTGAATGATATGAAAACAAAACAATTTCCATCTAAGGCACATCCATCACGCTGAAGGGCTGCTGGAAAGCTTTTAGTGCTTTTCTATTGTCCTTTTCCCCTCTTCCTCCTGCCCCCTCCCATCCCTCCCTCCTCTACTTCTTACCCTCCTATGTATCTGAACCTTAAGAGCGGATTCATAGGCCACAGCGGAGGCGGTGAGCCTTTATCCCCACACAGGAAGTGGGGTGGCCATCGCCCGATTAGAAGTGTATAAATTAGGACTCGCTGAGTCACGGTCGGGTGGCCCTGCTGGCAGCTCAGGAAACCCCACAGGAACAGGACACAAGCGACTGAAAGCGGGCACAAGATATTGTACAGGGGAGTACTAGTACAAAGCATTTTAATGGGATAGAAAAAGTAAATGTACATTTCTATTAAATCAATTTCGATGTCAGTGATACATCTATATACTAAACTTGGCCTAACCATTGTAATCACAAATGATAATTTATGAGAAATGGAGACAGGTGTATGTTAATATGAATATTTATCAGCTAAGTTGAGCAGGGATGTGATCAGGAGCACAAAAAATCAGGAAAAAAAAAAACAGGATATCACTCATCTTGCATTCAAATGTAATGGAAGATGTGTGTAGGCTACAACAACCTGAAAAATACCATCCTTGGTTTCAGGTCACCTTGGCACTTAATTGACCTCCACATCATTACAGCTGCAGTTTGTACAAATTTTAAGCATTAAAATAAATTTAAATGTGATCCTGAATTGAGAGGGATCGATAACTGAATGCATTCTCTGAAAAAAAACAATAATCATAGAGCTAAGTAATTACAGTTATTGGTCTGGAAGATTTGAGAAACAAAACTACAGCAGACATTCTAAATGAAAGCATGTATCATTATGACAAAAAAAAAAATCTGTTAACCATGCAATACAATTATTAATTTTTGTGTTTCATTTAGCCAACTGATACCTAGTAATAAAGCCCAACATGTTCCAGCGGCATTAACTTCCTGGAAACATACAAATTGCAGCTTAATGGTATTCTTCCATCTAAATGTGAGAAAATATTTGTGAATTTCTTCGCCGCACGTAAGAACAAGTATTTCCACATGGGTTTGTTGAAGACTCCTAATAAGGAGACAGAGTGCTGGGGATGTTTGAGTCAGTCTGAGTTTAGAGCTTTACAGGCAGATGACACACGTAAAGCCGTCTACAGAGGGGAATTAGTCACAAGTAAGGACATGCAATTCAATACACACACACACACACACAGAGTAGAGGATAAAACACTTTTGCATGCTCAGACAAACACCCACAAGGGCACACATCGACTCAACTCACCCACACACACACACACACACACAGAGTAGAGGATAAAACACTTTTTCATGCTCAGTCAAACACCCACAAGGGCACACATCGACTCAACTCACCCACTTATACATACACACACACACACACACACACACACAGTGGGTACCCAAGAGAGATCCCAGGAAACAGGAAATGACAGCAGAAGGAAGAGGCTGTTCCAGAGAGAGGACAGATACCACCAGGCCTCTATCAAAGAGAAGGAGAGAAGGAGGGAGAGGGGAGGAGAATAGAGAGAAAACAACATCCAGTACAGTAGCAGAAACAGACAACAAGACATTATACAAAGTTCAACAGAGAACAGCTGAGAAAGTGAGCAAATTGTAAAGGTGTAAAAACTGTCTTCCAAACACTGTCACTGTTATGATCAAGACCCACAGTGGACTTTGTGTCATCCTTGATGAATTTAAGATCCATGTGTTCTATGTGCTTTAATTGGGGTACAAACTAAAAGTTGAATGATCTGTGACTTTGTCTTTCCCTTCACCTGTACCATCTTTTTTATTTCTCTCAGAAGGCTCATCTGTTTTAATCTTCCTTCCCTGCCTTTTTCTACCTCCAAACCTAGTTTTGCTCCATCCATCTTGACTCCTCCTCATTGTTAGTCACTCCACTTTTATCCTCTTGCCCCCAACTTCCCCCCATCCTCCCTCCTTTACTCACTCCTCCATTTTCTTTCATTTTCTACCTTTCTTTTAATTAACTCTCAAACTACTAAGTAACCCATAGGAGCAGAAAATAAGGAGGGGTCACAATGGTGGAGAGGTTTCAATGTAACTCATGGGAGCAGAAGATTGCTCTGATATGAGATTAACATTGGGAAATACTACTGACACGTGGTTGAGAAATCAAGTGTCAAAGTGATTGCAAATATTTTGAACAACCTAAATTACCTGAATGCTAGAGAAATAGTTTGACTAAAAGACTTCCATTCAGGTGATTTTGGTGATATGTAGAGGAAGCATGTTGCATAAAAGCAAAGAATTATGGGATACAAAGCAATTGTTGACCCCTCCTTGCTTACTGCTCCTGTATTATTCCATTACTAGCCTCTATCTTCCATTTACGTTCTATACAGACACCCTATAGGTTTCAGTGTCTTGCTCAGGGACAGGACTTATTTCGACAGGGCTAATGCTGTTGCGGGGTCTAACTCGTGACCTCTTGGCTACAGGACGGCCTTACCCTCTCCCACGTTGACCGTGAAGGGGCTCTTGCTGATCGGTCCCCCAGCGAAGGTGACGTAGATGATGTGCTGGCCCTCCAGGGTGGGTTTGTAGGTGCAGCGGTAGCTGCTGTTGCCCTTGTCCTCAATGCTGCACTCCACCGTGTTCTTCTTACCGGCCGGGTCCATGATCACCACCTCCACCTCCCCGATGCCAGCACCTGGGGGGATCAAGGGGGAGGAGAGGGCAGAGGTGGAGAAGAAGGGCAGGAGGGAGTGTTGAGGGATGAAGGGAAAGGGGAGGTGGAAGAGGAAGAGAGAGAGAGAGGGAGAGAGGAATGAAGGGATAGATGAAGGTGGGTGGGCAAAGGAAGGGTGAGAGGAAGGGGTTAGAGGGAGAGAAGGAGGGGGAGGGGAGAAGCAGGAGAGGGAGAGAAGTGGAACATAGAAGGATGAAAAAAGTTAGTTTCACATGTATTAAAATACATCATGAAACCACATGCATTCAATTTCTAACCTCAACCAACGACACCAGAGAGATGATAGGCTGGTTGATTTATACATTTTTGCAGACGCAAATATATCAATTTTGAGTTACCGTAATGAAGGTAACCTCAACACAACAACTACAAGAGACAAAAACCTCATTGCCATTGTCTGTGTTTTATTACCTGCTGTGTAGACATCGAAGTAGGTGGCCTTGTTGGCAATGTTTCCTGAGGGCTCGAGGCCCGGCCCCTGGGCCGTGGCCTTGCTGGAGTCTCCCTGGGCCATGCCGACCTCCACCTCGAAGGGACTCTTGGAGATGTGCTGCCCCGCAAACAACACTGTCACCTACAAAGCAGATAGGAAAGAGTGAGAACCATGATGGATGGGAATGCTTTACTGCCACTTCTTTCACTGCTGTGAGAGAGCCCACACTGTTAGTCAAGCAATCTAAAACCTAACAAGCTATAGCCTAAAACTATAATTTTATGGTTCTTTAGAGATGCTAATCATTGTCACTTAAAGATCAAAGTGGTAAGCATAAGGAGTACAGCTATAGGTTTACCTTGTGCATGCCTGTAACTTTGGGGATGTAGAAGACTGAGTAGGTACGGTTCTTATCGTTGTTGGCTGTCACTTTAGCCTGGAGGAAATAAAAAAAAAAAAAAAGACACACTATATCACAGGGAACTAAAAACACAGTAACAGAATACCCACACATGGAATTTTTTTAAGGTGCAGGTCCAGAGGTCAATAAATGCAGTGCCTGTATTGTATATGCATAGTATTGTACCTCCTCTCTGTGTCCTGCAGGGTCCTCCACGTAGACCAGCACCTCTCCCATTCCAGCGCTGATGGTCTCGACGGTGAACACAGCCTTCTTCATCACAACGTTACCAACAGGCTCAACACCTGGAAAGAGGAGGGATGGCAGGAGAGTTGAGAGCTGCAGGTACCCACATAAGGCATGAAAGCTGTTTTACATCTATATTTTACATTTAAGCATTTATCTGACAGTGTTATCCAGAACGACTTACAATGGGTGCAAGAGTAGAATAAGCTTAAATTCCTATGTGTTTTAAAGTACCAAGCTTTTGGACTAACTCTTTTGAGTCCATGGCTGTAAACATCTAAATAACCTCTGCTCTTAACCTGATCCAGCTGCTCTAGTGAATGGAACCACATTTGCCTGCTAATAAAGCGTCCCTCCTGAAGTGTAGATGCAGATGTGTTCGTGTGTGTGTACCTGGCCCATAGGCACGGGCCTTCTTGGGGTTGAGTTTGGGTCGGAGTGGTGCGCCAGGCTTCAGTTTGGCCTTGGGGAACTGGGACAGGTAGGTCATGACTGAGTGTTCGTCCACGTTGGGGTCAACGATCTCTTCTGGGGTTATCACCTAAGAGACCAAGGCGAGACAAAAAAAAAAGTTCTCATAATGAAAGGGCTGTTTTTCCCATGGAGAAATCCCTCTTTCGATCTAATCTTGTTCACATATTTGCTCAAGAAAGAGGGAAGGGAGGCTGAGTGAGTGTTTGGTTGGTTACCATGGCACATATTACCCACACAGATCAACTGAGGAGAGCGGCGTGATTTCGTAGTGATCTAAACCACAGTCTAGCGCCTACCACAGCTCAACTCAGACTTCAAAAAGCACCTGAGACGAACACACACGCCAACACACACAAAGACACGCTCTTTGTTTGTCTGATTTTATAAGCCACAGAGACAGCAGGGGAAGGGAGAAAGTTTGTTTCTCAGCAGAAGCAGAGCTGCAGGCGGAAACACCAGCAACCACAGAACCAACTGTCAGCACGCTACGCTGTGCCAGCTGCCAGCTCTGTGCCAATCTTGCCAGCACAATACTGTGAGACATGTCACTTCACCAGCGATGCCCAACCCAGGATAATAGCACAGTAAACTGAAATTTGGTGACTTCCATTCAAAATCTCCCAGTAAAATGTTTGCCTTTCCTTTTTGGACAGACACTAAAGGAGATTAAATGTTTGAATTAAGGACATTCTGTTTCTTATTGTGATGTCCAAGGGAACATCTCTTATTCCGCTGGCACATACCCACACAACTCCGGGAAAATTACATTATAATGTAATTTTGTTGTGTGGGTATGTGCCAGTGTGCCAGTGTGGGTATGTGCCCCCTATACGGGACGGACCCTGATCAACATGTTGATCAGGGTCCGTCCCGTGTAGGGGGTAATTCAGACAAGGCGCTGTGCATGGCAACATCCTGTGGGCTGCAAACTTTTAGCAGCAATGAAAGTAGAAATGTTTACAGTCTGATCAACACGCCGGATGGCATTATGGTTTAACACTGAACCTTCACACCAAGTAGAGCGGAAGGTCGGTCTGGGTCTCAACCCTGATCTTGAACAGGGATGTTTTGGGGAGTCGACTAACCCGTGCACTGATGGCTGACTCATGTATTTTCCAGGTCACTATAGACCGGTGTGAAAGAGGTATAAGAGTAAAGTCTGGCAGGTCTGGAGAGAGGCCAACCCAGCCTAGTTCACAAAGCTGGCCTAGGTTAGGTTACCACAACGCAAAACTACTGTAGGTCAGGGTAAACTAGTTTACAAGGCCAGAGTTGATTAGGATAAAGCCAATGTGTCCAGACTAGGTGTATTTTACCTGTGGGATGCCCAGCCAGTCATCAGCTTGCTGCATGGCCTCACGGGCGTTGTCCACTGGTTTGCTCTGATCCCACTGGTCCCAGTCAGGACACAAACCTGGGGGAAAGAGTGGAGGTGAGTTGGATCCACAAAGACAGACAGACAGACAGCAGCAGAGAGGTACACACACACAAATATTAACTTGCACTTAAACATCATAATCTCCCATTTTCCCTTGCAGCCAATTCAATGCCTGAGAAAGCATCAGGAACTTGCAACACACTTTATCGATATTAAAAAGGAGTTTCAGGGAATGAGGCGCCCACTGTGTAAAATGGTGAAACGGTATCTCCTTGTTGACAGCGTTGGATAACAGAAACATTTAAATGAGCTTGACCTTCTCTGCACAGAGAAGCTGAGAGCTTCATGTGTTACTGCCAAGCGGTCTAATTAGGGGCAATATGTCGACTGCCTGGCTCTCAACTTATAGCCTTGATGACATCCAACAGATATGAGGAGAATTCAAAACGTGTCTCCTCAAGATGGCTGCCCTTGAATTTATACAAGCTAATACAATCAATTATTCGCTTTTGTTCAAGAGGTTCATAATGGACTTTCAAGTCTGGAGGTTGATTTGTTGATTTGTTGTTATTAGACATTCTCTTTCAAGCCGGTGTTGGAAATGTTTCTTTTGCCGGACAGAAATAAAAGCTTTTCCTGTTCCCTTATCTCCCGCTGCAGCCTGTTGGAGATCTACAGGTATGCCAAGCATCCCGAGCATGTAAACAGAAACCTCCTTCATCCCCCGCTCTCCCTCACCTACCTCTCCCACCCCTCCTCCCCTGTTCCTCCTCACCTCCCACCCCGGCCCTCCTCTCTCCTCACTTTCCTATTTAACAAGACCATAATGGGAGGTTTGAGTGCTCCTCCTCTCCTCTCATCGACTCCTCTGTCTCTCCGGCTCTCGGCCTCCTCTGTCGGGCTCGTCGTCGACCTCGCCCTCAGTTTCTCCTCTCACACACAGACGAGCATTACGCACTTACGCTCTCCCTGACCTTGGGTCTGCAGCTGTCTATTACTGTTGTACGCAGAGAGCCGCTTGTTACAGAGAGGTACGATGCTAAAAGACAAACTGATACTTGACATGTACACAAAACACCTCTATCGTCAACCTCTGGTGCCCTACACACACACACACACACACACACACACACGCACACACACACACACACACACACACAGACCTGGAGCACAGCTGTCGACCAGCGCCCCCAGGGCTCGGCCGCTCTGCCAGTCCTTGCTGAAGTTGGTGATGGGAAGCTCGGGCAGTTTGTTCTGGATCCATCCCAGCAGCCTCTGCTTGGGCGTCTTCTGCCTGCCGTCGTCCGCCTCCTCCTCCTCGTCCCACATGGGCATGGAGATGGAGTAGTGCAGGATCAACGTCCAGATCAGACCCAGGATCAGCTTCAGGTTCCCATCCACAATGGCTTTGGAGTCTGGAGATGTCAAAAAGGACAGATTTGGTGTTAACTAACCATCATCCACAGTTTAGAAGAGAGAAAGACAGCGCTAAAACAATTGTAAATAACAAACCAAAACTTCATTCTGAATATGAGTAGGAGAAGAGAGAGGGAGACAGATTTTAGGTCAAGTAACCACGGCGGCAGGGGGAAGATAATTTGAAATTTTCCATACAAATTTTCCTTTCAACACTATAGCTAAAAGGGGAAGGCATTTAAATAATGTGTGCCAACAATGGGGATGCAACCCCCCTTCAAAATGTAATTAGGTCAAAACTACTATAAAGAATCTAGAGGGGAGAAAAGACTGAATGAAAAACAGTCTTTGATAAGAGGAAGAGGAGGACAGATTCAGGATCAGAGTTAATCTTTGGTCCTCTACCTCAACTTCAGTGTTTTGATGAGCTAAGATCTGTGATGATCTGTGGTTCAAATTCTAAATTTCCCTCAGGAATGTCTCTGCTATCTGCTGTACGGCTTTAATCTGTCGGGGGGGGTGAGGACGGCATACCTAGAAATCACCAAGCGTGGCCTGGGGCGAGATAACGATAGTTCATGTTGACATTCAACATGGCACTTCAGCGTTTATACTTTACTATTAAAAGACGGGCATAAAACACACACAGCACAGACTGGGAGTAAAAAGAGGAGGAGAGAAATTGTGAAAGAATCAGTATCAAGACGAGTGGAGAGGGAATTTTCCGGATGAATCATATCGCAAGAGTAATATAGACGTTCACATGAGAGCTGCTCCCGCCCGAGGCACAGAGGACACACCAGCAGCAATATGAACTGTGTCATTACAAAACGCAAAATATCCATGTGTCACCTGATGTTCATCATTCTCAACAAGTACAGACAACCGCATCCTCAAAAATGATGCAATTTTATAAGCTGATATCTTAAGAGAGATAATCATTTCAATGACGCTTCACAGTGAGTTTTACAAAATTCCTGCATGACATAGAGGCACACCGAGTTAAATTATGAGTTGTTCTGAAAGATGTGGGGCCGTGTTGAGACAGAACCACTTGCATGGCTGCAAGCGGAGGAGAAAGTGATGCAACCAGATACTAGTCCAGACACGAGGAAGACAACCACAACACACACGCACACACCCCTAACATCAACACTCCGGGGTGCGCACACATGTTACACAACAAGCAGTTGATCGCGAGGGACGATTGCTCAGGTCCAGCCTTAAGGGAAGGGTGGAGTCGCGTGTGTGTGTGTGTGTGTAGGGGTCTCTCTCTTCCAGCTGAGGGGGATTAGAACAGAGTAAAGGAGGAACTAAGGGTTAAAGTTGTGGTTAGTGTAAGGGGCTGATGGGTATTGGAGGTCTCCACATGGGGCCTGAAACTATGGCTTTAGGCTATCCCACAGAGAATCTGAAAAGTCAACGTTTTGGGTCTCTGAATGGAGGCGTGGGATCGAGTCCCACTTCTGACAAGCAGCTCTGACACCTGTTTCCAGACTTTTGGCACACACTGTGCAGTAAGGCATGCAGGAAGGATGGAAAAAGAGAGGAAGAGGCTTAAAAAATAGAGGAGGTGTTCTGTATACAAGTATGAATTAAAAGAATATCTTTGGACAGGAAAGCTGATCTGATGCTGGTTTTCCTCTTGGGTCATAGTTATGTTTCTGTGGCGATATAACCTGACCAGTGATCCTACATCAGTACTTCTAAGTGGAAAGCACACGGAGCACGTGGCCCACTTGGTTTAAAAAGTATTCTGCTTCTGCAGCGCTGCTCCCTCCGTCTCCAAACTTCCACAACCGTGTCAAAGAGACTTGACTTGTTTTGTTGCCGTTGTCTAGACGGGAATAATTCATGGGAGCGGCAGCTCAACCATGGCAACAATGGAGTCCTCCAATTATTCTAAAGCGAGACCGTTGTGTGCTTCCCCCTTTTTTTTTTCTCTGAGATGTTTTTGCATGCGGGCGCTGAGGCTGTGGTTGGGGGCTGGGGACTAATGAAAGAGGCTGAATATTTAAGGCCTGAAGTAGAAGGCAAGGGGTCTGATGCTGTTTGGCCGAGAGCTGCAGGAATGGTTTGAGGACGGGGCTGTGATGGGGGTCTAAGCCAATGGGGGGGTGGGGGAATTAGATGCGTGAAGAAGAAGAAGAAGAAGAAGAAGAAGAAGAAGAAGAAGAAGAAGAAGAAGAAGAAGAAGAAGAAGAAGAAGAAGAAGAAGAAGAAGAAGAAGAAGAAGAAGAAGAAGAAGAAGAAGAAGAAGAAGAAGAAGAAGAAGAAGAAGAAGAAGAAGAAGAAGAAGAAGAAGAAGAAGAAGAAGAAGGAGGGGGGTGGGGCGGCTAGTCAGCCAGGACAGGAGGTCCAACAACACAGAAAGACACACATGCTACATCCCGGAAGACTTTAAATGACCACAAATTTCCGAGACATAAAACAAGAGAGGAGTGATTTGCCTAGATGCAGAACAACTGTAGCCGGGGACATCTGTTGTCTATCTGCCCGTCTGACTCAGTTGGTTCGGCTTCACTCATGTTCCAACAGAGACGCGCTAGCAAGCTGCCAACCCTGCGATACATGACATGTCAGCTGCTCCCTTGTCAGCGGGGGAAAAATATTTTCCGCATGCTGATAAAGTGAAGCAGAGTCAGAGAGAAGGCCTGTTTGGATGACCCATCACCATGGGAACTCTGACTGGGGTAGATCGCTATGGCAACCGAGTGGCAACTCAGTCGGCTCTGGAATGATAGGAAAGAAGAAGTGGTGAGGGGACGGAGAAGAGCAATGGAGCAAGAGACATGTGAGAGACAGCGAAGACAGATTATATAGGAGAGAGAGAGGCAGAGAAACATTGCCCAAAGACAAAGATAAAACTGATTGCTGTAATTTGTGATTTGCACTGATAGAAGGGTGTGTATCTGTGTGTGTGTGTGTGTGTACCGCAGGTTGGTACATGCTGTAGGAATGCAGCTCAGCATATAAAGGAGGGGTGTGTCACATAGTGGCCTGTAAGCCACTACAGCACCAACACACTGAAACCAGACCACAACATTACCTGAACAAGACCAGAAAAGAGCCACAGTGAAGCCAAGAGCTGGGAAGAGCGGAACTAAAATGGTCTAAAACCGGTCTTTATTTATTTATTTATCTATCTTTCTCTTTTTTTGACTGGTCTGAAGCAAGATTGGGGTCAATTGACTAAGGACACATGCTATAATGTTTAGGTAGGTATGTAATATAATATAAGTGTTAGTGCCTTACTCCACTGACCTACAAAAGGTCTTCAGATTTTCAATAATAATCAAGTGAGTCCAGTATGAAGCATTATCTGAAGGGGAGACAAGTTCAGTGAGGAATCCAGTTTTCAGGTTTAGGGAGCAAGAAAAGCTTGTCCTCATGGGAACTATTAGGACATAAATGCACTTAAATTTTCTGATCACGTGTAAGTGTGTATGTGTGTGTGTGTGTGTGTGTGTGTGTGTGTGTGTGTGTGTGTCTGTATGTGTTGCTATTTGATTCATGTCGCTCACACACAAAGAAAGCCACTAAACATGCGAGGAATCTGCCAGCATTCCCAGCAGACCACAGTGCACCGAGTCCGATGGAGCCCATATACGGACACAGACTGCCGCATTCCCCCTCTGCTGACTCATACCCCCCCTTTGAGTGTGTGTGTGCGCGCGTGCGTGTGTGTGAGAAGGAGAGAGAGAGAGAGAGAGAGAGAGAGAGAGAGAGAGAGAGAGAGAGAGAGAGAGAGAGAGAGAGAGAGAGAAAGAGAGCGAGAGAGAGAGAGAGAGAGAGCGAGTGAGAGAAAAAAAGAGAAAGGGGAAACGAAAGAGAGACACAGACAGAGTCAATGAAGTGTGAAGGCTACTGTATTCAGTGCGTGTGTGTGTGTGTGTGTGTGTGTGTGTATGTATGTATGTGTGTGTGTCTGAGCTCCTTTTACCCCAAAAACTCCCATGACTCATCTCTTTGGCTCGCTGTTGCGACCCCGTATGGCATCGCTATGACATCATCACAACCCCTGACCCCAAGTCTGACCCAAGAACAGCATTGCGGGATGGGAGAGGGAGGGAGGAGAGGATGAAGTGCAGAGAGTAATGAGAGAAGGAGGAAAGGTTCAGCACAAAATTCAGCTTGTATTGCAACATCTGGAGCACATTAATCCTGAGATCTTGTAAGGAAAAGGACAGAAATGTAGATGTGGTCGGGACGTCCTGATAGCCCAGAGGTCTAAGGCATTCACCATTTACTTTCAACATTATGAGTTTGAATCCATATATCATGCCTGGTCAGGAGTCAAACTCATCTCCCCATATATGATCATGAATCTTCCAGCAAGCAATTCAACCATTTCTATGTCTGCAGTCACTTGTCAATTTGCATCATATATTTGGTAGTATCAGAATACTTGGTAAAAGTGTTACATACTCTAAATACAAATAAATGTAACTGTATTCTGTTACATTGCATAAAAAACCCTAATGTATTCTGATTACAGATACTTTAGATTAGAGGATTACTTCTGAGAATACTTTTAAAGTGAAAGAATACAATAATAGAATACATTTTTATTGTAACCTACCCAACCCTGAATAACTAATGCTTTTCACATAACATTTGCCTAGGGCTTGAAATGTATAATGTATAATGTATAATGTATTGAGCATTGAGTCAAGAAGACTATATCATGTTTGAGTCTGAACATACTGAACAAATTTAATTTTGGCTGGCTTCTCGCACATTAAGATAGCCAATGTGTGCTAGGTCAAGCAGGACAAAAGGTGCACACATGCATTCACACACACACACACACACACACACACACACACACACACACACACACACAGAGTTGTGCCTGGAAGAGGGGGAGGGGTTGGAGTGACCACCCTAAAACCCAGTCAGACAGAACACTCTGAGGAAATGTCATACATTCCATACTATCCTTATCACTGACACACACACACAAAAACACCAGTGTGATTTATAAGCCAATATAGCACAGTATATATGCCTTCCTATTATGCTCCTACAACAATAAAAAACAAATTCCCTTTCTATCTTTGCTCAAGAAAGCTCAAAGATGAATTATAGAACATAATATTGAAATAAAACCCAAAAATGAATAATAAAAAAAAGCAGACAAATTCCTCATCCTAAAGATCTTTTACTATCACCTTAGCCTTACAACATGAATTCGACTTGAAGCCTCAACATCCCAAGGCTCAAAAGCCTTAACCTGGACGTCCCGCTCCCTCCCGCCTCTCCCACCTCCCTCTTCCCCTCTCTAGCTCCGACAAGCCACACTAGAGCTACTACACTTCCTCCTCTTCCTTTCTGCTCCTTCCAGTCATCCTCCCTCCCTCCCTCCGCTCTCCCTCTCTTCACTCCCTCCGCTGGAAAAGTTCCTCCTGGTTTTTTAGCCTTAAAAGGGCAGAAGCAAACTGGATCTTGGCAGCCCACCCATTCCCTGGGCTCTGGTTACAGACAGAGGGAGGAGGGAGGAGGGAGGACAGGACAGGGGAAAGGAGGCAGAGGCAGAGAGAGAGGGGGGTGGAGGGGCGAGAAAGAAAAGAGAAAGGCAGAGAAAAGTGCTGTGTGGGACATTTTTAAAGCCCACACTGACAACAGCGCCTGTCGAGGATAGGCCGAGATATGTTCATTCAAGTAAGGAGACGGGATAGGCCCAAAACAAAAAATGAGGATGGAAGGGGATAGGCTAGGGCAGAAATAAAGGAGGAAAAGACGAAGAGGACAGGGAGCGGCGAGAAGGGATAGGCTCTCGGAGTCGTGTGGGAGAGGGGGATGAGGGAGCAGAGGAGGTGAGAAGAGGACATGGGTAAAGTGATGAATGAGGAGGTTTAATACCACGTGGCTTTAATCAGGGGTTCGTTTCCTGGAAGCGTCCGAGAGCAACGACCTACCAGAAGAGCAGAGTTTGACTTTCCTGCTGATTGATGCTTTTTGGCCTGGCAAAAATGATTCAAGTTCGGAAAAGAAAAAGCCCTCCAGACATATTTCTGGCAGAGAAAAAAAAAAAATCATTGTTTGTAGGCAAAATCTTCTAACATAATAATACCAGTGCAGACGGAAAAACCAAATAATCATCCTTTCCAGGACAGTTCCAGAAAAGTTCAACCAGATGAGTTTAGCTGAGGTCAGCCAAGTTCTGCTTGTTTGATTCGGCAGTGTAAAAAACCTTGTTATAGGAAAGCATATTATTAAGTGTATCATTGTATTGTATCAGCAAGGGGCAGTTTCAGTGGGGAAGAGGTGGGTGGGGCACCTTTGGTAGTATTAAATATGCAAATTTTACTTATATAACTATATATTTGTGGGAAAAAGGTAAAGAAAAATGACATTTTATGCCTCCTCTGTCTCCCTTGTTGAGCTGGAACATGAGGCACGGCGTGTAAGGGCACGTTTCCAAGCCTGTGATGTAATGTAATAGCCTGAATGCCATTGTGCTGAATGGGAATGCCCACTCTGCTAATCCTCAGTATCCACTTGACCAGGCTCCTTTCGCCTGTGCAGACAGGAAGTTATGCTAATGATAATGAGCTGGCAGGAAGTGATCCATTTTAACCCGACGGAGAGGCTAAACCCGCTGGCTTCCACACTCCCTGTTATCGCACTCTTTGGCCAACATTCCTCTCCGCACCCCCTCCACCAAACACACACACACACTCACTTTTATCTTGTTTCTGAAAACCTATGATTACATTTCATGCAATATGACATCCCTGCAGACTTTCAGTAAACAATGGAAATATACATTTATATCCCATTTATATTATCTGATGACTGTAGCTGCTGTTACAGTAAAGGACAGCTTTTTGAACAACTGGGGAAACAGTGTTCGAGGAGTTGCCTTATAGCACCGTTGCTTTAATCACATAGGAACATCTACTTTCAAGGAAATATTTGAATACATTTTTTTTTACTTGCTTTGTTGCCTGTTGCTGGGAAAGTTGCCCATCTACCCTGCCCAAACATTGCATATCACCAGCCTCAGGCTTTACAGGGACCCTGACTAACTCTCTTTGGGCCTATAATTCTATAGTCATGTGGTTTAAACCCAACAGGTATGTCAGACTGTTGTCTCACTGCTATTCATTCCTTAATGGTCACTCATGCTCAGATCGAGCAGCTGTGGTAAAGTTAATCTGACTGACACGACATTGGTCAGGATGTGCAGTCAAACTCGCATCATCACGAGTGCATCGCATGTGCCTTTGCCTGAAGATCCACAAAGTGATGAACAGTGAACAACCCAGGCAGTGAGGTGTGGGTGGACCTGGGATTCGCCTCTAGAGTCTGATTCTTGGAAAGATTTCCCCCCTTTGTTAGTGTACATTTGGGTTGTTATTGAACCAAAAGTCCCGCTGAAATTGCAAACCTTCATCTCTGCATCGAGCTGAGCCAAACAGAGCGGGGGCAGTCGGACACGCACTCATCTGGGACATCTTGCTGAGTCTAGCTGGTCCAATCTAATAGACCCATGCAAGTCACTGCAGCTATACACAGTCATGGTGAATCAGTGTCACCCCCCGGCACCCTTGACAATGTAATCCATCATGACTAAAACCAGCTCATCCAGGTCAGTGGTCTTATTCTAAGGCTAGTTTTACACCAGCACTGGGTAATGTTGGAAGCATCAACACTTTTGAGCCGATTTGTCTCCTTGTTTCCATTCCTTTCAGCAGTATATAACACATATCATCATTACATAACAGGTGGAGACAGCCTGGTTGTTGCCAAACAGGCCTCTGTCTCAACCTGTGTGCAGAGAGCAGCCAGGTACAGAGTTGCACCATAGCTCAGTTTATTTCACATCCTGCCTGTGGATGACTTGACGGGGAGAGTCTGGCACTATTACTGCCATCTTATTGTTTTCACTGAGCGATGCAGGCTCAGTCAAGTACAGATCAAGTGTTATGAAAGGTCTTAAAATCCCACTGGGCTGGGCTGCTGAGTGAAGATGCTGCTGACAAGAAGCTGACAAGGCATTCACTTGTCCACAAAGAGCAACTTTAACTGATTAGTAAGATGGTCACCTAGTCCTATTCTGCTGAACCACCAGTGTGTGTTAAAGCTCACACACACACACACACACACACACACACACACACACACACACACACACAGATGAACATGGCAAGATGAACATGCTAAGATGAACATTCACCCAGATGATGCCAAGTGAAATGATTAAACTTGTCCAAACATGGGAGCGATGGGCACAGTGGAATATGCACACAAACAGTCCTAACACACTCTCCTGAATCCCATCACACACACACACACACACACACACACATTCCTCTCCCCGAGTGAACAGAGCAAAGCAGAAATGTCCTGACAGAGCCTCAGCTTTATAGACGAAATAAATCAACTTGGTAGAACAACTCTGGCATACCTAACAACACACTCATCCACCGATCAGCCATTACACACACACACACACACACACACACACACATGCATGACAGAGACTCACACACCTTGCTTTTAAGTCATCATTGTCTGTTTCTCTCTTTGACCTTGTCCCTAATGGGAAATTTGGTTTGCAGGAAGGCGTACAACAGAAAACAAAGTCACAACAAACACATGCAAGACACATTAAAATGAAGACTGGAGAGAGCAGAAGACTGAATGACCAGGGAAATGGAGACAGAGAGTTGATCTGTTATCTTGACAGCATGAGGGATAAATGAGCTTCAGTCTGTTTGATTCAATCAGTGCCACTCAGTGAATTTCTCACCTCATTCACGCCACTGCCGGCTAGGTGGCAGCCTCGTCACTCATGAATCAAGCTATTGACTCAATACATGTGGGTTCTCGTGTGGATTTATCAGTAATCATGTGCCTACTGCCTGGTGCCAGGTCATGTGAGGTTTGGTTTTGTGTCAAAGCTGCACAGAGAGATTACCTGTTGGGGTGGACAGAGCTGCATTACTTAACTACTGAGATCCTCTAAGTTACACCAACAACTTGTTTCAGTCTGCTTAAATGGAAATATGGACAGACGGGTTTTGCAATTTAGTCACAATCTGATTGATCCTATTGTGCCAGACCTGAGCAATCAAACCCAGAACAGAAGATGGACCTATATCAAATAATAATTCAACCCTCATGCGAGTGATGCTCATTTGCACAAAACTGAGCCATTGGCCATTGTACTTTTCATGATAATCATGTTAGCTCTACAGTGCAGCTCCAAGGCCATTGCTAGGTACCTTGCTTGCTTGTGGAGTGGAGAATATTACTGGCTTGTTATTGTTGGGCATCTGACCGTTATCTGAATGTTATGGTGGGCACTGATGCATATCAATACTCGCCAATACTTCTTAATTCTAGATCAAAACATGGAGCCTATAGTACAACCTGCCCAAATCCTCTGTGCAGGGCTCTCAAACAGAGAGAGCAGACATCAGACAAAGAAGGAATAAAGGGACAGAAGAGCGACAGATATAGAAGCACAAGTGCTCTTAGCTAAAGAAAAACAACAAAACTCATTTACTGAGAAAATAAGTTGGAGTGCAGAATGTAGTGGAAAGAAAGTTCAAGATTTAGAAGAAAATTGCTGAAAGAAAAACACACAAAAGACAGAAAGAAAGACAGCAAGAGCTTCAAACCAAAGAGAGAGAGAGACCTCATGCATCATGCTGAGCACTGATGGCAGTTTAGTAATTTGTGGTGAGGGTTGCTGGCTGGGTGTGTCCATTTTCCGCAGTGAAAGGAGGAAGTAGAAGAGGAGAGCGGGCTCCCAACTCATCTCCAGATTAAATGACTCAAAAGGGGTGAGGGTGAGTCAGTGGGAGGCACAGACAGACAGACAGACAGACAGACAGTGCTGACCGGGATGGGTCATCAGCGCCTGGCACCGCAGTCTGAATGCCAGGAGGGCACTGTTTAATTAAAACACACAGTCAGCACAGCAGGAGTGTGATCAGGAATACACACAAAGCAGGAAAAGTAATCTCCCTTTAGAAATGAATGGGAGTTGTGTGGCTCAAAAACTGAAATCCTAAAATAGAAAAGGAAACAAACACATTTCTGGAGGCAGACAAAAAGACCGAAAGATGACAGGAGTGCTGGGAATCTGCCCCACCCCCCATCCCCCATCCCCACCCACACATACACACACACACATTTGCCAGGAACATTAGGTGGCATCTTATATGTAGCGTCCATGAGTTCATGAATAATCAGACACACACAGTTACACGTACGGACCCGAGTCCTACCGCACACACACACACACACACACACAGAGCATGTGGCATGACAATGATACCAACACGATCTCTACTGATCTAATCTAACCAAAGCAGCCGCGCCTGTTCCTCTCTGTGCAGCTGTACATCTATTTTGCGCCCATAAGTTCCTTTTGTGCAGTCCCCTCTGCAGTACGTGGTTTAGACCGGCAACATCTCTGTAGAAATCATGAAGCAAGCACTGAAGCCGACATGCCCCCGGGGATGACTGGGACTCATGTCTGATTCATAGATACTCAGCGACTCAGTCAGTTAGAGGGACGGCTACCTAACTTTTTGTAACACTCTATTGGTAAAGGTTTTGTCACAGGGACCCATGTAAGAAGAGCTTTGTTGTCTGTCTTTATTGTAGGCAGGGTGATAACAGTGGGAGTGAAACCTCTGATCATTATAGACATTCTTACACAATCTCTCCTAGTGGGTGAAATAGTGAAATTGAACTTGGGACCGCCTACAACACCCTCAAGGACTCTTGAGCGTCTTTTGACCCCGGTTTGGGAGCTACTAGAGAGCCACTCATTCACTGCTGTGATGTGGTCTCCTCTTCTGTGTAGGGAGGAATGTTAAAATCTGAACACAATCTATTCTACTATGATATGCCATTACATAATATGTACTCATTCAACTCTAAGTCAGAGACAGAAGTTATGATCCGCTCAGCAGAAAATGATTTTATGTCATTGGCAGTCACATAAACAACTGCAAAATCACTCCGGTGTTATGAGCAGGCAGGCAGCTGCATGTAGGCAAAGCCCATTAAAACCTACCAGTTTATGTCACCAAGTGTGAGCCAAGTAGTGTCTAACGCTGCGGAGACCCAGCCTGGCCCAGCACAGACAATAGGCCTGTGTGTGTGTGTATGTGTGTGTGTTTCAGGATCAGCTCTCCTCGCCTACTAGGCCTGAACTACATCCTGGCCCACAAAGTTTGGCTCGGCCCGGCCCGGCCCGGCCCAGCCCGACCCAAGCGGCAGGGGAACACAGAAAGCCTGGGCCCCCCCAGAAAACAACCCGCCTCAAATCTGGACAGCCGGAGACAAAGCGCTGCGCCCCTGGACACCAGCGAACCAGAAAACGCCTAGTTTCTTATACAAAACACAATCGCTAAAGTTATCAACGCTGGTAACTTTACCGTAGGCTTATTTAAAGCTCGTTCACAGAGGAAAACTGTGGACTCGCGCGTGATTTTTCGCTTACTGGGCGACCGATTTGTATTTCTTCTAGGGAACGCGCAGCAACAACATTGTTCAACTTTATTCCGCTACTCTGCGAGTTGCTGTCAGCGGCTCTGCGTAAAATGAACGCGCAAAAGCAGCTACATCCACGTTTATATGCGCTGTGCTTTAAAAAACGTGTCCCTCTATGACAACGCAGCCCAGTTCAGCTATTACTCTGCTCGTTTCCACTGGGTTTCTTCCAGAAATTCAAGCATGTAGCCTATGCACAAGAGCAGACAGAAGAATGGATGGAAACCCACTAGGGAGCCACCTGTAGCGGGTGCGGATGGGTTACACTGACCAACAATGCACGCCCTTTCATCTGAAGCAGTCGCACACACTACTGGCACTCATTCATTGCACACAACATGGTTTTGCAGAGTCTAGAGGGGCTGATGGGACCCACCTATGGACACCAGCTTGATGTTCTCCTTGTCCAGGAACTCCAGGGCCACCGACACGTTCTCCAGCTGCATCTGGCGGAAGGTGGGCCTCTGGTTGTACTTTCTGAACATCTTCTTCTGGGACAGGACCTCCAGGAGCCCGATGAGCCGCAGCCCGTCCCCGAGGTCCGTCTGCAGGTTGGCGATCCGCTTGTTGACGCATTTCAGATGCTCGTTACACCAGCGGGTGAAGGTGTTCTGCTGGATCTTCTTCCATGGCGCGTCCTCGGCCAGGTCCTTCTCCGTGGCGGGCATTTCTGCGTCCTTGTCCGGGGAGAGAGCGTTGGGAGCGGGCGCGGCGCTCTGGTGGAGCCGGGGGTGGGAACCACTCATTTTTATCGTCTCGGCTGTCTCTCCGTTCGCTGGCTGGCTGGATTTTTTTTAGGGTGGAGTCTGCTCAACTTTGCAGGGCCGCTCCCTCTCTCTCTCTCTCTCTCTCTCTCTCTCTCTCTCTCTGAAGTTTTCCCCCTTGTCTGTAAGAGAGAGAAAAGAGAAAGAAAGAAAGGAGTGAGCATGAGAGAGTGAGAGTTATAGCCTGGAGATAGTGATTTCGCAAAGAAAGTAGGCGTTTATGGCACTGGAAAGGAAAAAAGGGAGTCATTTTGAATAGAAACAGTTCATGACATGTTGAGTGCAGGATAAGTGTTTTCCTCGCTCATAAACAATGAAGCAGCAATGATATTCCCAAAACTTTTCATATATTTGATAAGTTGTGTCCCAGTGAACTTATTGTGAAGTTATTTACGATTTAATACTGACATGCCTGTCTCTACTGTGAGAAGGGAGGTAACTGGAGAAGTAAAGGCAAGATTAACATAGTCATCCTTATACATTCTGTCATTGGGATAAATCAGGTTAGTGACTGAAATAACAGTATAATTTAACTATTCCTCATTCTGCTGTGGACCCCTGGAAACCCCTAAAGGACCCTCAGAGGTCCCCGGACCAAACTTTGGGAACCACTGATGCGGTGTACATCCAAGCCACAAACCCATACCAACTTATACCAAGCTCTAACCACTGGGAAAGCAGCCCGGATCACAGAAATAAGTGGGGCAAATGTGCTTTACTTGCAGATGACTGACCCTGAATAAAGTGTGTTTTAGCCTTTTTCATGTTTGCCTAAAAGATAACAGATGCTGCTGTGTCTGCAGACTGCAAACAAGGTCAAACCTTTAACAGCAACACTGAGAAAACTTGATCAGCAATCATGCTCACTATGTTCTAAAACACATTTTGCCACTTTTCCTCTCTCTCTCTCTCTCTCTCTCTCTCACACACACACACACACACACACACACCATTGCCCAGGGCTCTTTTCTACCTGTATATACATTACCTGAGGGGTAGATGGGAAGACACTCCCACATTCTAGCTGCCTGATTTGCCCTGAGGGATCAGAAATATCTGGGGACTTTCATACCACAACCCCTCCTCTCTCTCTGTCTTTCTTTCTTTCTTTCTTTCTTTCTTTCTTTCTTTCTCTCTCTCTCTCTCTTTCTCTCTCTCTGTCTCGTAATCCTTAAACAAAACGACAAAAAAGAAACTAGCCCACAAATTGTGCTCTCGCATTGAAGCAACCCTTAATATTTTTCAAATTTTGAAATGAACAAGCAATTTAAGAAACACACAATTATCCTTAATCCCCCTCATTTGTTTCCATCCATCATTTGTCAAAGTAATTGCTCAAGGATTCAACACAAGGGTGCCGCTATTGGGGGAAGAGGGGATCATTTTCCAAGCTGGAGAGGGCCTTCAGAGAGGCAAGGTGATCCTGTACTAGAGGTACTGGGGTGGGAGGGCCCACTGACTGGGGACCCAGAGTTCCTAGCTGCACCCGTGGGTCTGTATGAGGCGATCAAGTGCTCTTGTGGAAGGCGGAGGTCATGGGTCCCAGGCCGCAGTGAAATAAATATTTGTGTATGAGACGCGGACAAACGCACTCTTCCAGGCATGACTTCAGCTGGGAGATATCCAGAGGGGGAGGGGCATCAGTCAATCCTCATAAGGTCATGGGTGTATGGTTGTTTGTGTTTGTGCACATGTCTGCATATGTGTGCGCATATGTGTGTGTGTGTGTCAGTTTGTGTGACATCATGCTGTGTGTAGAGTCTTATCTCCAAAGAGGTCGTAGTGCAGATGGGCCAGACAGTGAGTGTGTCTAGACGCCAGCCTCACCCACCTCCCCTCTGTCTCTCAGCTGTACTATACTGCCCAAACAGCCAGATGAGATCATACACTAAGTATGCGCTATACTCATGACAAATTGTGTGTTTTATGACAGGTTATATAGACGTCAACAGCAGGCATTTTCTCAAAATGTAGTAATGGTGGGGTGGTGAATCTGTGTTTCTTCTCATGTTTTCCTTAAAATCTCTATCCATGAGGAGTGTGTATTTCATAATTTGTGTTGACAAGGACACCTTTCCTCAAGTTTCCCTCCATACATCACAGATGTATGTTTAGGATTATTTTGAAGATATTTCTGCTTTAGAGAACCACAGGACAAAGGTCATGATGCAGATTCGCACAGTCCGCTCCCTCTGTCACTAATCCAGCAGGAAGCCCCAGGGAAACATAGCTAAATATCTATTTTGTTAATCAAATTTTGTAAGCATCTCTGAGGAAGCTCAAGGATGATCAAGTAATTTAATCTCATTTGTTTATCTCAACACGCAGCGAGCTGAGATCGTTCTAGATGTTTCTGTCTGTGAGTTCGGCTAACAGACCAGCAGTGGCTGTAAAGACAGGGGGAGATGCGACTCTGCAGCTTTGACTAAATAAGGAGCTCAGTGCCAGGAGCCACAGTGTGGCCGGCAGCCATCTAAGAATGCTTTCCCTTTGTGTGTGTGTGTGTGTGTGCGTGCATGCGTGTGCGTGCGTGCGTGTGCATCTGGTCGAGGGAGAATCTGAAGAATGCCCTCCCCACACCCCCATAACAACCCTGCAACCCCCCGCCTTAATAACCCCCCAATAAAAGAACCCTATTAACGTAACACACACACACACACATGCACGCACACACACACACACACACACACGCACACACACACACATACACACACAATCCAGCACCGGCGTGCTTTTGCATTCACTGGGCCATTTAAAAACAATGGAACAATAGACTTAGGCAGTTTTAAGCAATTCAACTCTGGTCCCTAGATGCATAATCTGCTGCATTTCACAACTTTCATTACGTACAATCTTGCCTCAGTACACTACAGGTATTGACCTTAATTAAAGCTAAAAGCTATGAATGCTGTGGGAGGAGAACAAGACAGATTAGCAGTGAAAACTAAGACAGAGAACATATTAAAAAGGAGAAGAAATTAGGCACATAGAGATACAGCAAAAGACTGTAAGTAAGTGGATGGATACAGTGACATAGAAATTATATTATAAAGTGGATTATCCTAAGGCTGTTTTCCTGTTAGAGGGGATCACCCATGTTCCTCACACACTACATAGTCATATATTTAT
This sequence comes from Centroberyx gerrardi, assembly GCF_048128805.1. Taxonomy (NCBI): domain Eukaryota; kingdom Metazoa; phylum Chordata; class Actinopteri; order Beryciformes; family Berycidae; genus Centroberyx; species Centroberyx gerrardi. The sequence goes on along the minus strand of NC_136010.1, from coordinate 22,488,961 downwards.
GGATAACCTGCCATAGGAGCAGTTATTGGCACTGGAAAATCTTCTAGTGTTTTGAATCGTATTGAACTTCAGACAGCGCAACACACTGCTGCCTGCAAGTCAGTGAAAGCGGTTGAAGTTGGTGCAAACGTCTCATATTCACTGTGTTGTGCCCTTCACAGGCCCCTATTGTCTGACTGGAATTTGTCCTAGGACACATAAAGAAAACGTCTCGATATCCGAGGACTGAACTCATACCTCTGCCTTGTCTTTTGGCGCACTCTAGTGATGATTTATGGTTCTGCACTCTGTCCGCATACTCCTCTCTCCTCTTTTCTCCCCCTCTCCTTCTTCTAATTTCCTGCTTTCTCCTTCACGTTCCCTCTTTTCCTCTCCCCCCTCGGCTTTCTACCTCCTCTTCCGCTCTTGTCATGCCATCTCTTCACCTTGGCTCTTCTCTCATTGCTTTGCTCTGCTCCTCTCTCCCCTTCTCTCCTCTTAATGTATCTCCTCTTCTTACTTCCCCCTCCAGTCATCTCCTCTGCTTTGCCTGTATGACTGGTAAGTAACCCCATGCACTGTAACAAGCTCACCTAATTGGATAATGGGAATACAAATTCAGCTCTGTACTTGATCCTGGAGGTCTATGGCTTGGCACTGACATGACAAGAGCTGATGTGTAGATCCTCCTCCACATCGGTTTCAAAGGGCAAAGAGAAGCTTCCTACTGACTACTGACATAATTTTCCATTTGAGCCTACGCCAGTGATGAAAGGCCTTAGTACCAATAAGGTTTGGGGAAACCTAGCCCAAATCAAGGGTGAGCAGGGCGCTGAGGAACGAATCCTGTGCTGTTATTGTGCAATTACTGTCATTGCACATTGACACTTTAGGCATTTAGCTGATGCTTGCAATGGGTGTAACAGTAGAATAAGCTTCAGTTCCTGGATCAACAAAAGTACAAGCAACCAATAATGAGGAGTGCAAAGGTCAGGGTGAAAGTGTCAGGGCTAAGGAGAGAGACAGAGGGGATTTTTTTGAGAGCAATTAGACGGAGTAGAAGTGCTGTTTTGATACTATACAACTTCTCACCAGAGGAAACTATGAAAAACTACTATGAATGAATAGCTGTAATGCTGGTGATGTAATGCTGATCTGGTGAAGATTAGATATTACATTAGACAACGTCAGATTAGATTAGATAGACTGTTGTTGACATTACAGAACAGTAATAGCCAAACTGTCCCTCTCTCCTCTGTTCCACTGATACTGTTGTTGCTGCTGTGCCAGCCATGCAGATACCAATAGCTTCTCATCATCGCCCACCACACCCCATCAGCCGCAAGCCCAGCAGAGCAGAACTGAGCAGAGGAAGTCAGATGAACACTGCACACAAGGCCGTTAACCACAGCACACACACACACACACGCCCACACACACACATTTACAGTAGTGAGAGAAAGTGAACCGCACAGATTACAGCAAAGTTACAGCTTTGTGCTTTGCTGCAGAGAGAGAGAGAGAGAGCGTGTGTGTGTGTGTGTGTTTCAGTGGCACTGGGTAGGTGAAAATATAGGCCAGGCAGTATGTCAAATAAGGACACAATTAGCCTAACTTTCTACTGCTCACACTGTCTTTACCAGCAGCCTCCTTCTGGTCTTTGTCCTCTTCATGATCTTCATCACTGTCTTCATCGTCTTTATTAGAAGTAGTAACATCAGTGCCAATAGTGAAGTGTTATTGCATTAGTGAGAGAATAAGAAGTCGTGATAAGTCTTTTTCAAACTCATTGTCAGGCTTACAGGCTCATGTGGGGTACAGTAAACATCAGTAACCTAAAATCTGATTATGATGGGTTTATGGGAATTGTATGACCTCAGTATGAAGTCACCTGCCAGAAAACATCGGAAACCTCTGATCTACAGGTTATATTCACTTTGGGAATATAAACAACACATTCCATTGCTTCAATCTCTCTCCTCCTCACCAAACAAATGAAAAAGATACAGAAGAAAGGACAGTGGAGGGCAAAGACGAGGAGGAGGCTGGTGGCAGCTGTCACTACAATCAAACTTGTTTCCATATACTTATTTTAGCTGCCATGTGTGCCACTGGAGGCATTCATAAAACTCAGGACAGCAGTCTAGATCTGTATGCGTAAAATACCTAAGATTAACCTGATTATGGTTTACAATCACTGGTCCGGTCACATGACCATATAACCTTATTTTTAGATAGATCAGGAAACTTTATGCACAAGACTCCAGAACTAATGAGATTATTCTTAAATCTGTTCATGGCTGAAACTAAATTAAGCTACTATCGTTTTTATGAGTGGAGACCTGTGATTACTAAATGTGTAGATCCTCCTGAGCATGAACCAAGTCACAGCGTGTGAGCGGCCCATGTGGGAGTGCGTGTAGTGCGTGCGCGCGCATCGCACGCCTGGGGGTGCGAGACCCGTTCCCGGCGGCGGAGGGCGCACGCGGCCACCACTCGCCCCCTCCGGTAAAGCTCAGCTCGAGCACAGGACAGTGTCCGTGTTTTACCATATTTGGTGTGGAGCCCCTAATTATAATACCGGGGAGATGCTTCAGTCTGCTCCTGCTGCTGCCGCGGCGTGTGTGTGTGTGCGTGTGTATGTGCGTGCGTGTGTGTGTGTGTATGTGCGTGCGTGTGTGTGTGTGTGTGTGTGTGTGTGTTTAGGAATGAAGTGAGATGGATGGATGAGCCCCAACACAATAGTTCCAGGCTGACATCATCTGCCGTAATGTTTTGATGTTTGACCACCGCAGCGTCTAAATGTCACACTAAACACCATCATATGTGGCTGTATGGCGGCCTGGCTAACCAACACACGACCCGGCAGGGTCTAGACCAGACCTCAGAGACAGCATGCATTATAAAAGTCAGTGGTGCGTGAGGTGTGGCGCACCGCGGCAGCCCACCCGGTGAACCGTCCGGTGTCCCACTCCCATCCCGCACCGCTGGCCTCTGAAACTCCGCTCCCACCGCTCCAAACAGGCACTCAAGCCTTTAAAACAGAGCTATAGGAGGGGTGTAGTGGGGGGTACACCCACCTAAACTCACTTGACATGACATACAACTTTATGACATGAAGTCACAGTATCCAGTATCCAAAGTAGCATCAAACTGGTGCATGTTATATGAAGATAGGGTCTTTTTAAGAATAAAGGGATACAAATTAATGCTTTTCTCAAAGTATAAGTGATTTTTGTTTGTATTGGTGATTGTTTGCCTCATGATGATCACCGACTGGTTATCTAGTTTTGATGATTAATGACAATCTAGGAGCGCATAACATCACTCAGCCGTTATCTCCTCAATAGGCTGTTATCAACATGGAAAACACAGCAACGCGCCTGCAGCAGGACAAAACAAACCGTCGGAACTTACATGTATTGCAGCCTGTGAGGTTGATGCGTGTGTGTGGTCGGTGTGTGTCCGGTGTCCGTGCGTCTCTGCGGTCCGCTCAGTCGGGGCGCGTAAAGTTGCTCAGAGAGTGTGTGTTGCACCGTCAACCCGGACCTCCCGCCCCATGCGCGGTCCCGGTGGGGGGAAATGGGTGTATTGGCTGTACTGGTGGTGAAAAGGAAGAAAGAGATAGTCCCTCCGCTCTTTTGCTCTTTTCTACCTCTCCTTCTCGCGTCTCTCTCTCTCTCTCTCTCTTTCTCTCTCTCCCTCTCTCTCTCCTCTGCAGTGAGAGCCTTAATTGGTAAAGTGGTAAAGTATCAGAGGAGGTTGGGGGTGTTGCTCTGTCTCTCTCTCTCTCTTTCCCTCTCTCTCTTTTTCTCTATGCTTCTTTTTTTTTATAGAGGTGACGTCATGACCGCGCCTTCTTGATTTTAAAGGTATGATGTCAGCGGCCCATGGGTGCCCCTATCTCTCCCTCACATCTTTTTTTTTTTTGCCTTGCGGGGGTGCCGATGGATCCTCTCTGTCTCCCCCCTTCTCTCTCTCTCTCTCTCTCTCTCTCTCTCTCAAATCAGTTCAATTTCTTTCAATTCAATTCAATTTCTCTGTCTTTCTGTGTGTATGTGTGTGTGTGTGTGTGTGTGTGTGTGTGTGTGTGTGTGTGTGTGTGTGTGTGAGAGAGAGAGAGAGATAGAAATAGATAGAGAGAGAGAAAGAGAGAGAGAGTCGCTGGTAGGTCCCCACATCTCTCAGCACCCTCTGTCGTCTCTTTCCTGTTATCTGTTATTGTTCAGGCAGACCAGTGGACATGGAGAGCCATGTTTCTCTGTCAAACCCTGCTCTGACTCAACGCCAGAGAGAGAGGGGGGCTTTGTCTGTGTGTGTGTGTTTGTGTGTGTGTGTGTGTGTGTGTGTGTGCGTGCTCCAGCTGAGTATTGGCTCAGGGAACAAGAATGTTCGGCCTCTATGCCCTCTACTTACAGTTCATCAGTCTGGTGGGAGGAAGGAGGGAGGAGGAGAGAGGAGAGGAGGTGGAGAGGGAGTGTGTGTGTGTGTGTGTGTGTGTGTGTGTGTGTGTGTGTGTGTGTGTGTGGGTGGGTGGGTGGGGGGAGGGAGGGGGGGAGAGGAGAAGGAGGACAGGAAGAGGGGGAGAGAAGGAAGAGGGGAGGAGGCAATAGAAAAGTCACTGTAATACTCCTAGGATTACACTATGATATTCCTATAGTGATGTAGAGTGTGTCTGAAGTCCTCAATAATGAATATACTAGTAATATTATCATACTTAATGGATTTTTTTGTCCTTTATGGTATCACTATAAAATTCCTATAATATTTCTATAGGGCTTTAAATGTGTGTGTGGGACTCAATAGTGAGTTTATAGTGATATTATCATACTTTATGGTATTTTTTTTTTCTATGGTATCACTATAATATTCCTATAATATTACTATAGGATATTATATACGGCATTTGATTTTCCTGCAATATTAGTATAATATCCTTCTAAAATTTATTGTAGGATCACTATATTTCTTTTTTGTGAGGGAGGAGGGCAGCAGTAGAGAGGGAGGGAGAGGAGACAGAGGGAGGGGAGAAAGATGGTGAGGAGAATGGGCAGACAGACAGGAGGCAGAAAGGGGGAGGAGGGCGGAGGAGGAGAAATGGGGAGAAGGAGGCCAGAGAGAAGGAGTGATGGATCTCTGTGAAAGCACCATAAAACCTGCAGTTATCAACCCGTCCCTTCAACTCCCCTTCATTTAAGCTACAGAGAAGCAAGCTGTAAAGTTTTATCTGTGTGTGTGTGTGTGTGTGTGTGTGTTGGACCGGTCTGTATTAATTAGATCCAGCTGTTTGCTGTTCTGGTTCTGAGCTCGTCCAGTCGGTCAGTGACATCATCTCTATGCAACTTGTATAAGTTACATCACCAGAGGCTTATTGGTTGGATAAACACACACACACACACACACGCACACACACACACACACACACACACACACACATGCACGGCTCTGCTATAGAGTATAATACAATACAATACAACACATTTATTAGATTTAGCATAAGAATAGAGCCAGTTTTCGGGTTAACATTTATACCAAAGAGTTCATCCTGTTTTTTAATCTTTTAATACATCCTGGGACCCAAATGACTGATAGTCTCTTGATTTTTCATATTCATATACATAAAGTCATTTCATGTGGGAACCCTGTTTGACATGCAGGCCTGTGTGCCATCTTGCATCTGGAGCCGTAGTTTAAGAAAAGGCGTTTTTTTTTCATTGAGTGGAAGATACACAAAGCAGGACAAATAAATATTATGATGTTCCGTCAAATTCCAAGCCAACCACCGTGCTCTGCACTGGCGTCGCGGTCGGCCATGTCACTTTCTTCTTTTTAGTCTCGTCTCATCTACTTCCTTGTGCTGTGCTATTTTTAAGCTGTAATCTGTTTCGTTGTTCCATTAAACAATCAATAAATAATTGTTTGAAATAAAGGGGTCAGCCTTGCTGGAGAGGATGCCAAGGAGTTTGCTCCATTAGAAAACACAGTCAAGAGAAGACAGGCTCAACCAGCTGAGAGATGGGGAGGTTGGAGGTTGGAGGTTGGAGAGGGTGTAAGAGTGAAATGAGAGGGAGATAGAAAAAGGAGAGACCGAGTGAGTGAGGGAGAAATGGGGGACTAGAGAGCTTATTGACATATTGACTTTATCCCCACGGCGGCCATTTTGAACTTAAATCACACTCGGGGTGGGATAGCCCAGCTATGTCCTACAGTTGCACATCATAGAAATGTTGAGAATTGGACGAACATTTCTCATTTCACAGATTCCTCACTGAAAAACATTAGAAACAAATGGATCTCAAGCATCCAGAGTGATATAGGTTCACATTTTAAAGTTATATATTTCTCCTGCTATAACTACCTACCGGAATCTAGCTTAGGTACCTATGGCTAACTAGCTAGTAAGCTTGCTAACTTTCCTGCTAAATTCAAGCAGTCCTTGTAGTTGTTGTTCCTGAGATTGCTAGCTTTTGATAACCGTCTATCAGATAAAGTCTATCTGAGGTTCTCGGACAAGTTGGGAATGAGAACGGGTTGAAGTAACATAGTTTTAGTCTAGCCTATATGCCAATCTTCTGGGTAAAGTTTCCTACCCTGAATGTGACGTAAATTCAAAATGGCCGCCGTGGGAAAGCCAGGGTAGAGAATGGGAGGAGATGGAGAGAGATATAAAGAGGCAGTAGGAGAGATGAGTTAAGAAAGCAAACTTTGATTAATGTTTTCCTCAATTCTGTTTTCTTTTTTCTGTCTTCTTGCTCGCTCTTCCAAACCTTGGGAATCACCTCCTCCCACCCTGACCTCTAGGCTGCTGTGCTTTACGGGCGCAAGGACGCACGATAGGAAAGAAAATCACATAAATCACAGAGAGAGGGAGGGAGAGAGAGAGACAGTGAATATGTGTTTAATCTGATTTAATCCAGAATGTGATAAAGGTGAGGTGATGGACCTCTGTGGTGGAGATTGATAGTTGATAGTAAAGAGCTGAATGAGTGATTAAACTTGGTAGCAATGATAAGGGGATAGAGTTAGATTGAAAGCATGTGGTAAAAAGCTGGAGAAAGTGAGTGATAATGGCAACAGTGGGTATAAAGGTTTAAAGGCGTGATATAGTGATAGAAAAACAGAGAGACAGATAATGAGCGAGGTGGTGACAGTGAGGAGGACAGATACAGAGGCCGAGCCTGCTTTAATGATAGAAAAAGAGAGATGTAAAAGGGGAAAGAGAATAACAATCACAGTGAAAGTAGTTTTAAAGTCAGGGAGTCGGGGGCAGCTTCATAACAAAGCCTCTCTGTTAGCCAGTTAAGGAGCTAAAGTGGTAAATTGTTTAAGTGGAAACGATGGAGGAGACGGTCTAAGAGGGTCTTCGGGCACTCACCCTTTCTCTCCCGCTCACTATAAACATACATGCCGATACTAATAAAATGTACACATGCACAAAGGCAGCTGCACACACCCACCCACACACACACACACACACACACACACACGCACACACATTACCTCACTGCAGACCTGATTGCACTCAGACACAAGGTCTGAGCAGTTAGATTAGGCCTATAAACAGGACATTAAAGCCCTCGTGCAGGTAGTTAAACAAATATGTCTCGTTCCTTACATCTCTCGCTCTCACTCAAACTCAAAGGCTCTCGCACACATAAAAGTGGCACCCATATGACAAAGTGGAGTAAATTTGGAAAAACGTTACTCATTAAATGGAATGGAGTCCATATTTAGACATGTGAAATATTTTATGACCAGCCGAAGCAGACAAATCAGTTGCACAGAAACGACACATGAGAAAAGAGGAATGAGAGATGGAGTACAGGCAGAATGTATGCAGGGTCAGAGTGACAGTGAGCGATCGCTGATGGCAGCAGGACCAGGGATACAGTGGAGGATAAACCACCTAAACTCATTTGCAGAATATAGTTTTAGGCCTGACATTATAATAATTCATAGTATAATAACACGATATGTAGTATAAAACGAATCGGAGTTATCTAAGGATGTGTGAGGTTTTGAATTTTAAGGGGAAAAGCATAAATCAATGGTTTTATGAAATTATAATTGGTTTCTGTTTATATTGGTGGATGTTTTGCCTTATGATGATCCCTGGCTGGAGCAGAATTGGAATACACACGATATAACTTATGAAGTAAAAATAGCCAAAACACAACAAACGGAATTGAGTTAAGCTGTAAAACTCTGTCCCTTTATCTTCGTCACAAGCAGCAAAACAGCAAACACAGCTAGTCTGCCGGGGAACAAGAGCCCATTGTCACTGTTTGCTCAAACCTACACTTAAACACCTACTGCACCTGCACATGCACTCCTTCAATACACTTAATATGTGCTATCAACTCTTACCACAAGCACTGTAAACTGTACTGTAAGGATTTGAACTCGTAAGACACCGTCGGGCCAAGCAGCCAAATCACACTGACTCACTGTACAGTAGAGTCTGATGTCTGTGGCCGTCTGTGAGTCACACGCACTGCAGACGTCAGGAGGACCTCAGGAATAATGAGATCTTTGCAAGTGCATTGTGTGTGTGCGTGTGTGTGTGTGTGCATACATGCATGTGTGTGGTTGTGTGCATGTGTGCGCTGTATTTCAGTGGAAAATGTGTTATATCTGTCGCAGGGGTTTCCTGCTGGAAAAGCCCAGCCGTATGGGTGTGTGTGTGTGTGCGTGTGTGTGTGTGTGTGTGTGCGTCTATACATGCTCTGCTGGAAAGTGAGTGTCTGTTTCCTCTCTGATTATTCCCACACTATACATTATATGAGGTAATCAGGCTATACTGTATGTGGTAGTCTCTAACCAGCCTTTGGTGAGATCTTTGATAAGCTATTTGTTTTGTTTTATATCTCACCTGCATGACCAGTGAGTAAGTGATGTGTGTGTGTGTGTGTGTGTGTGTGTGTGAGAGAGAGAGAGAGAGAGCCGAAAGGCACAGCGCGGTAACTAAACAGAAAACAGCTACGTAGTTTGGAGCTCACCTGGTCCAAACTACACACAAACGGCTCCAAAACAAACCAAAACCTGTCCATGTAAATTAGAGTCTAAGTCAAAACCAGATCAGGTTGAGTCTCTTCAGTACTTCAAATCTCTCAAATTTGATGTGACAATGCAGCACAGCAGAGTATTTCAGTTGAAGAAAACACATCCTGCATAGAGAAAAATTGCATCTTGACATTTTGATTTTCACATAATTCACTGACCTTATCTATGTGTGTAGTGCACAAAATCCCAAGTCATACCACAATAACAGTATGTGAAAATAATTCTTGGTGTTTGTTTTAGCCTACACTGTGTGAAAGATGAGTGGGCTTTTATTGCATCAGGACAATTCAGATGGTTTCAGGTCAGTTGTCAGTCACAGGGAAGTAAAATAAACTGACCTTTCATGTATTTTCCTGTGATTGTCTAAACCTGCCGCTCATTGCATTGTCCTCTGTGGCAAACCCCACCCACCTGGTACTCAAAGAAGGTTAAAACAAACACTAGGAACTTGTTGCAAATACTTTTTGAGCAGGTATGGTTTGGACAAGTTAGTGAGAAGTGAAGATAGACGGACTCTAGAAAGTACAAAGTCATTTTAGCTACTCTGTCTCTGCTCCAACTTCCAGCTCTCTCTTTCTCTTTGCACTCCCTCTCTGGCCATATTAAGAAACTCACACATGGACATAGATTGCTGTGGGAGAGCGAGGCTGACAAACCGAGAGAGAGAGAGAGAGAGAGAGAGAGAGAGAGAGAGAGAGAGAGAGAGAGAGAGATTTGGACCTGTTCCCAGATCTTCAGTTCCTGTTGAATAATGCGTACATGGGGTCGAGGGAGGATGAGCGGGTAGGAGGGTGTGTGTGTGTGTGTGTGTGTGTGTTTGCGTGCATGTGTGTGCGTGCGCGTGTGTGTGTGCATGCGTATGTCATCAGCAGTATGCATGCACACTTTTGTATGAGTGTGTTACATTAAATGTGGAATTATTGTTTTTGCAGATGTAGCATGGATCGGCACCCAATCTACCTATAACTGCAGTTTGTGTGTGTGTGTGTGGGTATGACTTAAGTCACTTTCAGGGACACACACCAGACTTAAGACCAGTTAATTGGGGACGGCTTGTGCAACTGGGGACAAAAGCCGTGTCCCCAATTGGTAAAAAGCTGATTTTTGGGTCAGTGGTTAAGGTTAGGGTTAGGTTAAGGTTAGGGTTAGGTTAAGGGTTAGGTTAAGGTTAGGGTTAGGGTTAGGGTTAGGGTTAGGGTTAGCCAAGTAGTGGTTATGGGTTAGGGTTAGGGTAAGTATCCAGGAAATGAATGTAAGTCTATGTAAATACCTCAAAAGTGACTTAAGTAAGACTGTGTGTGTGTGTGTGTTTGTGTGTGTGTGTGTGTGTGTGTGCTCACACGCTCCGAATGGTTATTGAAATGCGACAGGGGTGTTATGTATCAATACAACACATCCACAGTCTTTAAAAGGAGACCTGTCCATGTTGAATGAATCAGACTACAGGAATCTAACGCTAGTAGCTACTGGTTGTTTTGGCACACACACACACAAACACATACACACTTGACACTCTATCGCTCACACAAACACATACATGCACACATTTGAAAGTCAATCACACACACACACACAACCGTCCATCATTATTAGGATACAGACTGGAAAGTGATGTAAGTCCAGATCTCTCTCCTGCTGAATTCAAAGAAAATCCCCTGTGACGCCTTCTGCTTTCTAAAGCTTGTTAATCTTGACTGAGTACTTTCAACCCTACACACACACACACACACACACACACACACCTTACCCCCCACATACACACGTTAATATAGAGGGGGGACATTTAACAACCTGGGAATGCACGTACACAAGTTCATTTAAACACTCGGACGTGCTTCTCCATCCAACAAACACAGCCTTTTAAGGTAAGCTCTCCCTTCCCCTCTCTCTCTCTTTCTCTCTCTCCCTCTCTCTGTTTGCCTATCTGTCTCTCTCTCTCTCTCTCTCTCTGTCTCTCTCCATCTCTTTCGGCCTGCCCGTCTGTCTCTCCAACCCGTCTCTCTCTGCTTTGTGTTTCTACCCTTCTTCCCCTTTTTTTGTTTTTTTCCTCGGACTTGCTCTTTCGTTCCCCCCATGAGACTCCTGTGAAAAGCGAGCGCTGCTGGATTCCCTCATGACCGGCGTCTCTCTCTCTCTCTCTCTCTCTCTCTCTCTCTCTCTCTCGGGGCTCTCTCCCTCTCGCTGGCTTCCACTCGTCTGACATTATGAACAGAGAAGAGGCTTGAGAACGGCAGGCAGGCAAACAGGCCAAGCGAGCAGAAAGAGAAAGGCAAACAAACAGAGGAGGTGATGAGCAGAGATAGAAAAGAGGAGAAGAGAGTGCATGCACCAAACTCTGGAGATGAGTGTGTATGGCATATTCTGTGTTTTGAGTGTGCATTGGGTTATGGATTGGGACGCAAAGCGGGTTGCGGGCCAGTTTCTGCTGGGTGGCCACATGACAAGAGGAGCAATATGTTTTCATTAGACTGGATTCTGGGGCAAGATTACATTTCTTAAATTTGGGTCAAGGGCTGAAAAAGATTAAGAACCCCCGCTGTATGTAGTTTGGTGGGTTGTGTGTGTGTGTGTGTGTGTATGTGTGTGTGTGTGTGGTATAGAGATGGAGAGATGGGCTCCAGTAGTTTTGTCCATATAAGGGGGGGAGGAATGCAGAGGGAGAGCAGCTATGACTGACTGATCTCCCTCTCGCTCTCTCACCCTCCCTCTCTTTGCCTCTCTAAATCTCCTCTCTCTCTCTAAATCTTCCCCTCTCTCTCCAAATCTCTCTTGTTCCCTCTCTAAATCTCTTTTACTCGATCTAAATCTATTTTGCGCTCTCCAAATCTCTCTCTTTCTCTCTCTAAATCTCTTTTTTCGCTCCCTAAATCAAACCACAACACCTCAAAGGCACGCTTCACGCAGATGCACGCACAGTGTGCGTATTCACAGACACTTCTGTACACACACACACACACACACACCTCAAGGGCAGAGTAGTGTGTCTGTGTAAACCTGATGACATCATTGCGACCTTTGTGGCTCACTGACTCATCAGTTACGTCTGAACGACTGCGTGTCTGTGTATGTCTAAGTGTATCTGTGTGTGTGTGTCTGTGTGTGTGTGTGTGTGTGTGTGTCTAGGAATTACTTTGAGGCTCCTCTTACTCATCCAGGTGACATGTAGTGAATTATATGCATTACATCACCCAGTGCAGAAGAACACAGGTACTGTACACACACACACACTCATGGACAAATCATACCTGTACAACACATAGACTCACATCTGCTGAAGGCATGTGTGTGTCTGTGTGTGTGTGTGTGTATGGGGGGAGGCATTCCGTCTCTCCACATGAATAGACGATGAATTATTTGGTGACACCCGTTCCCCTCACCTGCATCTGGACTGGATTCACTGGAAACAGATGTTAAGGGAAACAAATAATGATGTCAGCCCAGACGAACAGCAGCCTAAAGGATGCATTCCTCATGCGTGTGTGTGTGTGTGTGTGAGATGCATGGAATATGACGCTGTGTGGGGGGAGAGAATCTGAAATCAGAAACCATTTTCAGTGAGAAAAAAGGAGGGAGGCTGAGAAGGAGGGCCTAAAAAAAATCATTTCTCCCTCTCCCTGGCTGACCCTCGTGATCTCTCTTTTTCTGCACAATTGCTCTGGCTCGACACTTCGCTTCTCTCTCCTCCTCTCAATCCCCTCTTTCTTTTTCCCCTTCTTCTTCCTCTGCTGCCTCTCCTCCCTCTTTGTTTTCTTTCTCTTTCTACGCCTCTCCACGAATGGAACGAGGTATAGAATAGGTAGGAAGTTGCCTATATTGTATTACATTATTTATTATTATAAATGTCTGGCTTATTAGATTATCTAAGTTACCACACTCTACTTGGTGTTTTTCCTGTTGGGTCCTATCCTATATACCCTATACCCCTAGGCCTATTCCACTCTCTCTCTCTCTCTCTCTCTCTCTCTCTCTCTCTCACACACACACACACACACACACACACAGAGTTCAGGGTTCAGCGAGGCTGATCGGAAGGCTGTTTCTGCATGAACCGGGATGACATCATATGATCTCATGTCTGAGGCAGTTGAGCCTGACATGCAGACCTGTAGAGACAAGACCTGCAGAGAGAGAGAGGGAGAGGGAGCGGAGAGAGAGAGAGAGAGAGAGAGAGAGAGAGAGAGAGAGAGACGGAGGATGTGAAGAATAAAGACAGAGAGAAAACCGCTGAAATATAGGGAGCATTATGTGAGAGAAACAGAAACAGGATCCAACAAAGAGGGAGAAAAAGATGGATAAAAACAGGTGAAAGAGGTCGATAATAACAGAATACAACAGACATGGTCGGGTACTGGGAATTGATCCTTTCCCTATAACTGATTGGCATTATGTTTAGATGATGTCAGCTTGTTAGCGAGCCACCCATAGTATCTGGTCACTTAACCATCTCCGTCTTGTTAACCAAAGGATTGAAGAGAAAACCAATGATGAGGGAGAAGGGGAGGAAGAAGAGGGAAGACTGAGTCAGACTCGTTTGTTTATTTGTTTTTGTTTACGTGGGCATCGGTCTCCGTGGCAACGCTACACTTTCACTTCCTAATCAACATTATGGGCATCAAATGCCCACTCAGCGAAAATTCCCCTCGATGGCGTTGCACAATCCCAGTGACGCGCACTGCAGCTCCCACAGAGCTGTGCCTGGTTTGAGTAATAGAACAAATTATCTAATTCAATATGCCCATCTTCCCTCTTCATCCCAATCACTGTCATTCACACACACACACCACACACACACACACACACACACACACACACACACTGCCCTGATCCTATCGGAAGTGTGTTGGTATGGTAACTACCAACACAGGAGGCTGGACTGTTTGGAGTGAAGGTGAGATTCAGAGCAAAGGAAAAAATGACTGAAATGTAAACAGAGACTAAACCACATGAATCAACCAACCACAAAATCAACACCCTGGTCAGAGCCTGCAGAATCTCATACATAGAAAACCTTGCTGTAGGCGATAAAACAAGGATGTTTTTCTCAATTCCTGAAAGGTTTCCTTTTTGGATTTACAAGGCTTCCATCTGACAGCATCAATATTCTTGCCTGGGCCAAACAGTAGCTGCAAATACTTTGTGGTGTTTGTTTTAACCTGCTTGGAGTACTAGATGGGTGGGGTTTACCACGTAGGACATTACAGTGAGTGCCAGAATGGTTAAACTTGATGATAATGAATTTAGTAAACTACTCCGCAATATCCTAATGCACTAAAACCCCACCCACCCAGTACTAAGAATCTGTTTAGCCCAGATCTGGTTCTAGGCCGTGTCCTCTCAACCCTCCATTCTCCCCTTTTCTCTCTTTCTCTTGTTTTCTCTCTATCTGACCTCTCTTGCCTTTCATTCTCCCCAGCCTGAATGAGGAAGTGGACAAAATGGTGCTGAGCTCTCAGGGATCCCCCTCAGGAGGTATCTCCTCCACGGAGGCCTCCTCCTCCTCCCCCCCCCCCTCTCTCTCTCTCACACACACACACACACACACACATACACACACACACACACACACACCTTGCTGTAGCTCCTGTAGGCCTTGAATTCTCCCAATGCACCTTGACCTTCACATATGGGCTTCATTACACTCTTGACTGCATATATTTTGTACTACTCCATAGTGCACACACACACCCTGCCTGCCTACACACTACCCCCCCCCCCACCCCCACCCCCCACCCCCACCCCCACCCCCCACCCCCACACACACACGCACACACAGCTACCGACTGACCAGTGTGACTGATGTGCTGAGTGAGGGTGTGGTGTGTAACACCCTGTGTGTTACTCTGAGAGCGGAAGTGTCTCTAGGAGGGGTGTGTGTGTGTGTGTGTGTGTGAGAGAGAGAGAGAGAGCGAGATCTGCTGGGTGGGGTTGGCAGTATGAGCAATTGGATGTTAATAATGTGCTGTAGGTCTGTGTGTTTCTGTATTTAGAGAGAGCAGTATGTGACAAGTGTGACCTCTGCACCACACATAATAAGACTCTGTTTTTCTGGTCAATCCTGCAAATCTATTCTATAGATCTGTTATCAATAATCCATTCATTTGCATTTCTCTTAGGCATTTAGCTCATGCTCTTATCCAGAACGACATACAGTGAATGATCAGGTGTATACAGGTGCAGTGTCTTTCACTGACACACATTGGCTGCTGTGAGGATCAAACCTGTGAGCTTTTGGTTACAAGATGCTTCCTTTAACCGCTATAGGCTTCCCTGCTACCCATGCATCTTAGTAAAACAAACAAAAACTATTACAATTAGACACAACTGTACGATATTTTACAGCCTGGATCTAAATGTGAAATTTAGTCCGGCCTTATAGGATCCTGCAAACAAAGTAAAACAAACCAGTAGGTTATTCCTTTTGTGGTGTGTGTGTGTGTGTGTGTGTGTGTCTGTCTCTGTCTGTGTGTGTCATCTGTCACCAGAAACAGGCACGCAGGACCTTTTTTGGTGCTTTTCCCCCCTTTCCACGGCCACAGAGCCCCTGTCCTTCAGTAGCCCAAGGCTTAGACACAGGAAAGGCTGGAGGAGGCTCAGACAAAACAGAGGGAGCAGACAAGATATGGAGGCATCGCGGCGCTGATAGCTGACCTTCACTGAGGCTGACCGTGGATCTGAGTTCAGCTCAGTTCAGTTCAGCGGGCCTCCCTGACTGAGACATCCGGTTTGCGTTTGAGTCACTTATCAAGGAGTGGCTATGTGCCCTTTCTGCCACTTACACACACACACACACACACACACACACAAAGCAGGGTTGGGTTGTATTGGCTTTGTGTTTGCTGTAGGCAATCATTTATTCATTTGTAAATTATTTCATTTTTGTTCAAGTGTATTGATTCATACGGACATACACTACAAAGGCTTTGTTATGCAAGCCTTCTCTGTCCACTGTTGGCTGTGAGTTCATAGTCGACAGTTGAGTGTGAAACCCAAGGCAGAGAGGTGTAAGGACACCAAACACGATGTCTAAACTAATGAGATAGGCCTGAATAATCCTAACAAATCAGCCCGTCCCAGGATGTTTGAACACCCCTGTAATGTTGAGTGATGTTGGAGTGGCTCTCAGCTTGAACAGTCAGACCAAGGTTAGGATTCCTCACATTCCCCAGTCAGCGAGGAACATTTGTTCTGCATTAACCAGAGTTTAGATATGAGCTCATTGTTCCTTTTTAAGAATTAACAAACTAGGGCGCACAGGAGGGAGAGAAGCAAGGACAGGGGCTTTTTATGATACAATGGTGCCCCCTAACGGCCATTTTGTAGACTAGCCTACATGAGGACTCTACACCAATCGCAAAGGATTTCGACAGAGAGGATCTTGGTGAAGCCAGAGGTTTCACTCCTGCCTACTTCTGTGTTTGCCTATTTTTTAATTAGGCTAAATAAACACTATGCATCACATTACAAAAAGCACAAAAAAAAAAAAATGAAATAAAACAAAAATAAAATAACAAAATGGCATTCAATTCAATTAAAAACACTGCAGGAGATAGGCTACATATGCATTAAATCATAATGAGATGATTGCAATTTTAAATTGTAGGCTAAGTAACGAAGATATTTGATTGACTTTTTACATTTAGATTTAGATCCCACGAAAGAATCCACATATACTGTAGCTGAAATCATGAATTATGTGTAATGGATACAAATTTCCCCCCACAAAATATAAAGGTTCACAATATAATGATAATCACAGCCTTCATCAGAAAAACTAAATAAAATATCAAAGTTGTTTATTCTGTTAGTAAAAGTAGGTTGTTTCTTTTTTTGACTCAGTCAATGAGAGTGTCTCCTATTTGGTCTACAATCTTTCTTTGTTTTTATTTAGCCACACAGCATAATATTTAAGGTCTTATTACTGCTACTGATAGACTTGCAGACAAGTCTTTAAAATAATTAAAAACATTTTTGTTTAGCAAGCGCTCCTGATTTTTGCATGTGTGTCTGATGCCAGTAATGAATAGTCATGAAGGTTGTTTATGCTGTATGTATGCATTTACTATGTAACTATCCTGCTAGCTGGCTATTCACCAGATTCCAGGGATGTTGATTCATTAAATATGGTCCTGAATGCTCCCCTGATATGACTTTTCTTCCAATCTTTGCTGTCCATTATGATGATAAAAACTACAAGATCAAATTTGGACGCAGGCAAATGTATGACAAGTGCCACACCTAATTTATTAATATTCTACTTTTAGATAGTTTTGTACGTTGTTCTGACAAGGACAGACAAATGTTTCAATGGACTGGGTGTCAAGTGTCTGGGTGGAGCTAGAATCTTTGATTTCACTGTCGTGTCGTCTCTGGCAAATCTATTGAAAACGTCATCCTATAAAACTACACTTCCCAGCAGTCACCTGAAACTGCTTAACTGCTCTGGATGAATTTTTATCACAATGGATTTGAATCAGATTTTCATAGCTTGTGTTTCCTATCTCAATGAATGCATCTAAAACAAAAAATAATACGTTAATGAATATAATATTTATTTTTCCCGACAACCTTTGCCCATATGACGCAGCGGAAGTCAGGCCGTCTTCCTTTCCTCCATTAGGTGAGTACGTGGTGGGAGCGCGGTGTCCGCGGCTCTCTTAAAAATACTCTATTTTAAAGTCTTTTCCCCAAATCCTACCCCCAATTTAATTCAGTAACACACTTTAATTTTGTTACTTTACAGATCGCAACCATGGGCCGCCGTCCAGCCCGCTGGTAAGTTTTCCACCACATTGTTTCAAACTGGGCCACATTTTTACAAGTCGGAGGAAAATGGCAGCGCCTGTAACGTTACGTCCGCACCATGTGCAGTGTGTTCACTGTGCTGGCATGCCGGGAGGGTTTCTGACACAGCCTGTTTCTTATTGTAACACTAATACATGGTCGTCCTGCTGTAACATTTCGTCCCTCCGGTTATCGACTGTCTTTATCTGGCATGACATGCTGTCATTTCACTTGAAGCGATCCGCTTGCTCGTTGAAAGTGGCTCAAGCTAACGTTAGCTAGCGAGGAGCTAACCCTGCTAGCTCAGTGGTTCCCAAACTTCATCATGTCATGGATCCCCATATAGATGCAAATTAGACCACAAACCCCCATTAATTCGTTTTTCCACCTTGTTAGTGATTTCAGTCTGATTTCTGTCTAACCTGTAGGTGTTAGAACCACAGTCTGTACAGGGAAGCCTATGAACAGTCCTCTTTATATATCATCTCAGTGTGCTGGTGTATTTACCTCATTTATGCCTTCAACACCCCTGCTGGTCGCTGGACCCCACGTTGGGAATCACTGGTGTAGCTAGCTAATTCATAAAATTCTTTATGCTGTCAATATAGTATACGTACTTAAGGTAAATACGGTGCTTTAGTCCCACTGGGCTGCATACTGGACAACACTGCTAACTTCAAAGGTGTCTACTTGTCCCATAGGCAGCCTGAAAATGGATTGACATACCATAACATGACAACTTCAGAGTATTTCAACAGCTGTAATAGTGGTTCTAAGGCCTGGCAGAGTTGAGCATTATATTTGACACATCTGTTTTCTCCCACAGCTACAGATACTGCAAGAACAAGCCCTACCCCAAGTCCCGTTTCTGTAGGGGTGTGCCTGGTAAGCCCGCTCTGTCCCTACTCGCCTTACTCACTGTTGATATTGTTTGAAACATATGAGTCCAGGTGTGTGTTAGTGGTACCATGTCAAGAGACAGATGTGGAAGTGAACAATATGCAATGTTTGGAGTAGTTCTAGTTTAATAAGTGGGCAAGCTAACCAGCTCTTGTGTCAGTCTGTGTTGTCACTGAAGTAAGAAGTTGGCAGTGTGTTTAATCTTTCTAGTGCCATTAACACAGGCTGCTGCCCTGTTTCGCCCATAGATTCATTAACATAAATTTCATAAATCAGTCTTTGGCATCACTTTGGCTTCAAAACAATTAGATATCACAATAGTGTGGTAGTATTTATATTGTCACTCCACTCATAAGCCCACCTTGCAGCTTATTAAGCCGACCAGTCTTGCTGCAGTGCAGTTCTGGTGTGCAATGGCTGCAGACAGTAACTCTTTGGTTGTGTATGTCCTCAGCTGGGAGGTGCTGAGTGCTTTAAGGGACCACTGAGACAAACGCCACATTTATAGTCCAATGACTGACTTAATGAGTCGGGTGTTTAATCCAACACCTCCCCCTTGTCTGCTTCTGATGGCATGAATAGATTTTGTGTCTTGCGTTATGTTTCCATTGTTACAAACGATGAAGACAATTAAGAAGCCTGGCTCCAGACTACCTGCGGAGAGGCCAATACTCACCACCCATGGTGTTATGTTTTTAAGTTCTCAGTGTGTTTTTAATCACCATGTCTTGCCCAGATGCCCCTCTGGACTTTAAAGAGATTTTTTATCAAATGATTACACACAGACTCCTGAGCTTTTACTCAGTGTTGACTGATTTCTTTTTCCTGCATGTAACCGGTGTGTATTGCTACTGTTTGCTGGGGGAAATATAATTTACGGGGTAAATTTAAAACTTTCCCATTTTATATCCTCTTCCTCTCCCTTCTCTCTGCCCTCTCCCTCCCCTTTCTCTGTTGTGCACAGATCCCAAGATCAGGATCTTCGACTTGGGCAGGAAGAAGGCCAAGGTAGATGAGTTCCCCCTGTGCGGTCACATGGTCTCTGACGAGTACGAGCAGCTGTCCTCAGAAGGTGAGGGGTCAGGGACCCACGGCCAAACATGGAGACACAAATTTTGACTGGAAAAACATGTGATTCAGGGGTACAAGAGCTTTTCGGCAAGGGAACCAAATGAGAAATTTAGGCATTTTGATCCCAGGTTACTGTCAAGATTTTTCCATTTACTTGGTACATTTATAGTTCAAGGACCAAAGGTGATACTGAGGATGGTGAAGTACTGAGGCTCTAAATGTCTCCCGATTGTATTGTCTTCCTCTCTGTAGCTCTGGAGGCTGCCCGTATCTGTGCTAACAAGTACATGGTGAAGACCTGCGGTAAGGACGGTTTCCACATCCGCGTGCGTCTGCATCCCTTCCATGTCATCCGCATCAACAAAATGTTATCCTGCGCTGGGGCTGATAGGTGAGCATCTGTGTGTACGTCGTTGCCTTAAGAGTCTGACAAGCACAATCAAACTGTACCATGTGTAGCTTGTTCAAGTCGTGCAGAAAGGGTGCAGACTGCATTTCTTTGGCCAGCTGGGAAATACTGGGACTACGGAGACAGACTGTAGGACGACTAAAATAAAGGACATGTGATTAACTGACATTTAGAACTGGTCGTGTGTGTCAGTACATATTGTGAAACAGTCGGTGGCATGCAAGAGGATTTTCTCTACCTTTATGGTACTTGGCCATTAAACTGATGTGACTGTGGTTAAAATGGTCAGGACAGGGCTTAGTGTTGGTACAAGTCCATGGCCTCACTGAACCCAGTCAAGATGATTTACATGCTTTGGAATTTTGGAATTGTATTGTAACCTTTGGCTCTCCTCCCTACCTTTTTGGTACTTAGGCTCCAGACTGGAATGCGCGGTGCTTTCGGTAAGCCCCAGGGCACCGTGGCCCGTGTGCACATTGGTCAGGTGATCATGTCTGTGCGTACCAAGGCCCAGAACAAGGAGCACGTGGTCGAGGCTCTCCGCAGAGCCAAGTTCAAGTTCCCTGGACGCCAGAAGGTAAACATGTCCACACACTCAGCCATGCACTCACTCAGACTTAATGCAATCATGTGCGGTACAGTTAAGCTTTCTTGTACCTTCACATGCATTCAATGGGTAAATGGCCACATTTAGAGATGTGAGTCATGATTCCCAGCATCCGTAGCGCAATCCTCATCGCTACACCTCTGCAGCTTATTAAGCCGACCAGTCTTGCTGCAGTGCAGTTCTGGTGTGCAATGGCTGCAGACAGTGACTCTTTGGTTGTGTATGTCCTCAGCTGGGAGGTGCTGAGTGCTTTAAGGGACCACTGAGACAAATACAAAACGCTTCAAGGGGAAGACCCCTTGACATGCTTTTATTCTGTTACTAATACAGAAATACAGAAAAGGCAGGCATGCACAGATGTTTTTTGTTACATTGTATGAGCATGACTTTTGGCCTCTTCATGTTTCTTGCTGGCTTGATTTGATTTCTGTCATTGTTTCCTTCCCTTCAGATCCACATCTCCAAGAAGTACGGCTTCACCAAGTTCAACACCTGCGACTTTGACGAGATGATGGCTGAGAAGCGTCTGATTTCCGACGGCTGCGGGGTGAAGTACATCCCCAGCAGAGGCCCTCTGACCCGCTGGAAGGCCCTGCACGCCATCTAGAGCCGCTGCTGGCTCTCCGTGACCACATGACAAATCTAATAAAAATGGGTTTGATTACAAAAGTGATTGTGGTGACTGTTGTCTTTGTGGTTTTGATTTTGCCTTTACATTATTCCTACACAAGGCATGTTCATGTAGTGGGATGGTGGAGTTAAGTAGTTAGAATGAGTTGAAAAGAGCTGACGGGTAATTTCTATGATTGTGTTAAGGTAATTTTCCATATTTCCTAAGTCATTGCACTACATTTAAAGGCTTTCATTCTAAATCGCTACATATTTTGTCAAAACCGATGGCTGCTCTTAATATAAAAAGCACAGATGGCATCATCTAAAATGTAATTGTTTAAATGGCTGAAGATGAACAATTACTTCCATGATTTTGAGTTTGACATTGAGTTATACTTAAATGTCAGCAAACACTTAATGTCCCTCATGTAAGTAATTTAATTCAAATGTAAAATTACTATGTACGGAAGTCTGGACATTCAGAAAGCATCACTGAATACGGAAAATTGACAAATGATAACAGAGGGTCAAGGTTACTTGTCCTAACTGGACAAAAAGATCTAATCTGGGTCCCGTTTCACGTACGTGGTTTAAACAATCCAGGGTAATTGGACGCGTGCCATATCGAATTATCTTATCAATTGAGCTCAAGTTTAGTCCGTTTCACGAACGTGGATTCGGATTTGATTAGTCAATCCCGCATTAAATCATCTTGGATAACTGCGCGCTCCCGCTCTGCTACAAAGGGGAGATGAATCGCACACCAAAAACTGGATCACACTCCTTATATGGACATGTTTTTTTTGTTTTTTTTCCTTATATGGACGAGGCGAGGACACCTTTGTAGGATGACGTAACATTTTTAAATTGACCAAAGCAACACCTTTTCTCAGTTCTCATAATGTAACCTGTATATTGCTTTGATTTTTTTGTGGTTTCAGTTTACCAACTTACATTTTTGTCACCGGAAGAAAAAACAATATTATCCAGAAAATCCAACACTGGCAGAGCCATGGGCAGAGCGGCTGAACTGACGGAGGAAGCCTGGCAGAGAATATAAATATATAAGAAGACTTTTATTCACTAAAAAGTGTGACTGATTTAATTCTGGTCAATTTTAAAGTGGTTGTAGCCCATACTATTTGGGCTCTTGTGCTTTCTAATAATGTCACCCAACTGAAATATTAAATAGTGGGCTATATTATTTTTTAATTACTTCCCAGGGCGTCTGGCAGTGGCAAGAAAAGGAACTATATCACGTGAAAATCAAATATAAAAATATATTTCAAACAGGTAGCCTCTTTATTGTAATTCTACACTTTCAACCAGGTAATGTGCAAGTAGCCTATGTGGACATTATTCTTTGCATCAGAGTTGTTACTATTGCTCTCAGTATTGTCTGGACGTTATGAGACACTATACATTTATGCTGCGGATATAAATTTATTAATTAATTGCTATCTATTAATTGCTGCTGGTAAATAATTCACTCACGACTAAATCGACAGCTTTCATAAAGATAAGTATTTGCGTGCGCTAAACGGTCAATCTGTACAAACACGTTTCCTTCGAAATGCTCCAGGATCGCTCCTTCATCATCAACAACCGCTCTTACGCTGCATTCATTTCTGCTGTTGGGCCTGTGTGATTTCTGGCCTATATGTGTTCATACTATCCAGCTAACTTAAGCTTAAACCTGGGTTTTTGCAGGTTTGGGCTTAAGGCTCTGTTGCCCTGGTAACAAGTCTGGCTAAATTGTTATCTCGCTTCGTGAAACGGAAAATCCTGGGTTTATGCCAAATTGTCAACAAACTTATCCGGTTAACTGAGTTAGCCACGTACGTGAAACGGGACCCGGATCTATGAAGAATGAACAGATTCTATGCATGTCAGATAAGGGATTGTCCTCAGACTTTGGGGTTGTCACAACTCATCAGTTCACAAGTCCTACTGCAGGATAGTACAGCAAGAGAGCATCAAGCATAAATCTGTATATCTCCTTGAGGCCCAGCAAAAAAAGTTAAAGGATTTCAAATTTCTAAACAGTGAAAACGTCTTGCAAACATTTTTTGCAAATCAATATTTTTATCATTGTATGTGTACTTACATCAAGATGAGGAAGATACGGAAAACAAACACATCAATCAAATGGCAGGCCCTCATCTACATTTCAGACACAATCTTCAGTTATGCAACGCATTGCATCATCAAAGCATGCCTGTCACTTTTTGCCCATAATGGATGCTGGACAGGTTCAGCTTGCTGTCTGTCCTCATCCTCTCAGCTCTCTAGCTCTTCTTCTTTAAGGGTTAGTGAATCCAGAAGTACATTTATAGTCTCTTAATTAGTGTAAAAATAGTTTGAACTATTGTGAAGATATTACCATACAAGAAAAATATAAGAACATTAAACTTGCAAACAGCTAAATTAAATAATTATCAACTTATCTTCTTTCCATAAAATATCTGTGTTGAAATGTGTGCTGTTTTCTAAAGTCAGGTGGACAAAAATCTGGTTCTCAGGAGGAAATATCAATCAATCGAGCTTCAGCATGCATGCATTTTGACATTAAGTTTAATAATGTACTACCTAGAACCCCCACAACAAATGCTCTACCCACATATGTTGGAGTTATACCGTGGTATGCTTAAATAAGTAGCTACAGGGTGTTCACTCCACCTGGTCACAGCCTGTACACTTGGATAATCAGGATGAGGCATGAGTTGAGAATTTTGTCATCAACAGTACGATGCTTGAACCCCGACCTTGAACGCAGCTCATCAGTCACATTGACAGTGCATTGACAGTGCATTGACAGTGCATTGACAGTGCATTGACAGTGCATTGACAGTGCATTGACAGTGCATTGACAGTGCATTGACAGTGCTGCTGTCTTTGGTGTCTACTGTCAAACATTCCACAGAAGCCTTTTCAACACCAGATTCCCTGAGTCTAACCCTAACCCACATGTACACTATGTATGCTCTTTCGACCTGATTACACAATCAGGCTTATCACAGTGCTGGATCTGAAGGCTTATCACAGTGCTGGATCTGAAGGCTTATCACAGTGCTGGATCTGAAGGCTTATCACAGTGCTGGATCTGAAGGCTTATAACAATGCGGAATCTGAAAGCTTATCACAGTGCTGGATCTGAAGAATGTGGCGCATGTGTCTTGGGAAACAAATTACTGCTGGCCTTTTGTTCAGATGGTGTGATGTTCCATTGTACATCAGGTCAACTGGCAACGATGAAATTTGGGTCAAATTATTGTAACTTTTAGTCATATGATGACATCTGTCTGAAAGAACAATCACTTAGGGTCCCCAATAGACCTACAAACCCTCACTCTGGGTCCCAACTGTCAAAAATCCATTCACTAAACATCCAGTTGCTATAGGCTAGTTGGAAATATAAATGCCTAAACCATGGTCACCATTTCTAGTGATCAAAGTAATTTGAGTGACCAGAAGATGTCAGCCATAGTATAGTTCAATCAGGTACTAACATACAGTATCAAGTTTGGTGTAGTTGGGATGATACTGAGATATTGATACCAATAATCGTTTTAACTTCTTTCAAGAAATCAGGATAGCAGTAATTGTCAAACTTTCCCTGAATCCCTTATGATCAATTTAACACCATCAAAGGCCTATTTCAGATCACTTCAGATTTGTAATAGAGATGTTGAGCACTTAGCAGACATTGCAAATCACATCTTAGTGAAACTTTAAAATTTTGACACAATCGAACTGGGAACCCTCAGATACACAAAACAAGTAAGGGGAGGAGAGAAAAGGTAGAAAAAATGTTAATGACGCGTAATGACGAGTATGATGTAACAGGTCTGACAGATGTGAATGGGTGCTGATAGCTCTGCAGCTCAGACAGACTCTTCCACTGCTATACTCAGTCATCACTATGTACCTAAGAAATGTGTGGTGGAGCATTGAGCCGGTGGTTGTTTGCACGCAGCTGGGCAATTCTCTCTTCATGACGGCGCTGCAGATAATAGTGAAGGACCGATGCACCAATGCCTCCAACGCCACCAACTCCACCAACTCCAGTGCCATTAACTCCACATCCATGGAGGACAGCTTGCAGAATGCCATGTCCAGCTTCTACATGATTTACAGGCCACTGATCCAACTGGTGCCCATTCTCCCAGGCCTGTTTCTGGCCTGGCTGGGAGACCGGGGCTGGAGGAAGGCCCCCATCGTGGCCCCACTGGTGGGCTTCATGCTGTCCAGACTTCTGCTGCTGTTGATGTTGCTGCTGGACTGGCCTCTGGAGATCTTGTGGCCCGAGGCGATTCTGCTGGGACTGTCCGGTGGCTTTGGCGTGTACTGGGGCGGCACCATGGCGCTGGTGTCTCTGGGCTCTACGGAACAAGACCGGTCCAAATTCATGATGAGAGCAGAGCTGGTAAATGGGCTGGCAGGCCTGGTGGGCTGTGCGGTGTCCGGACACTTGTTCAGCCTCAGCACTGGCAGCTTGAGACCAGGGGTCGTGACAATGGTGGTGTGTTTACTGCTCTACGCATTCTGCCTGCTCTACACTATTTTCTTCCTGCAGGTGAGTATGCGTGTGTGTGTGTGTGGTGTGGGTGTTTATTTGTTTGTTTTATTGATTGAACCTTTTAGTCCAGGCAACATATGCCAGCAATAGGCCAAATCATTCAAAAAATTTAATAAAAGCACCAAAATTATGTATTTATGTACAGTTCGATGTCTTGAACATTTTCAGTATTGGAGCCATCATTAGACATCTTACAGCCACCAACAAATTAGCTCTCAAGTATAAGAAAGTTGTCTAACTGCGGTAGATTTACATTTTAAGTAATCCTTTCTTACCCAGTTTAATAATAAGACAGACACTTTTTAAATCTTGTCGTGGTCAGTTTAGGCTGTTTCCATATGGAGGAATACCCATTTGCTGGCAATGGAGGAAAGAAAAATGGCTGTGAGTTTTCCGATGGCTCCAATTCTGAAAATGTTCAGGGCATCAAACTGTACAGGTATAAGTTCTTTTGCACAAATTATATAAATTCATGTACGTTTTGCTTGGATTATTAATTTAATCAGGCAGGTCAATTAAGGAGTCTTACACTGACAGTCATTAGTATTTACAGTGGATATTAATACACTTTTTGATGATGCAGCTTTTTGTTACAATTCTAATAAATCTATATTCAATAACATCAGGCCATAACAACATTTTCATCGTGGATAAACAAGGACTGTATAAACAAAAACGGTTCTGCTGGAACTGATATGGTTGTAAAAGCTCACACTAAGGGTGTTTTCACACCTAATAGTCTGCTTCCTTGGTTCAGACCATGGTTCAGACCTAATGTGAGAATAATACACTGTTTTGTTTCTCAATTGGTCCGGTTCGCTTTCACAAAGGCAAAAACCAGGTCTAGTGCTTGTAAACAAAGCCATGTGGTTGGAAATGTTCGTTGGTGAGTAAAAATACAACAAAATCCTCACAATTTCTGCCAGCATTATATCTTACGTAATGGAGCACCGTCAGGTTATGTTCATGTTGGTCTTGATTCGGAGTAGATATCGGAGGACCGCGTGGTATTAAATCATTTAAGAATTTGGATATTACGTCATTTAATAATACAGGCATTTCGAAGAAGACACTCTGCAATCAGATCTTATCACAGAAGAAGGCCGGCTGTGATGAGATGAAGTTGATCCAAGCATTACATTACATGACATTACATCATTTAGAAGACTTACAATAAGTGCATTTTGTCAGCAGTAACCAACTGAATATCACAGTCTTCATCAGCTAAGACTTTAATAGGAATAAGTAGCATTTGTAGAATCAGAGTTTTTATTTTATTTTATTTTATTTTATTAAAAGTAGAAAGGGAAGAAGATTGTTACATGATAGGTTAATTCAAGCTGGGTCCAGGTGTAACCCAAAGAGATGTCTCTTCAGTCACCGGCGAAAGATGGGTAATGATTCAGCCATTCTGTTGGGTGTCATCAGCCATGAGAGTCTCCGTGACAGCAAGGAATGCAGTCTCGGCAGAGTGAGAAGCCTTGAAACCGGACTGAAGTGGGCCCAGGAGGTAATTCTGGGGGAGATTTGATTGGAAACTGCTCGCTCAAGGGTTTTGGATAGAAAGGAGAGAAGAGATACAGGTCTGTAGTTATGGAGAGCAGCAGGGTCGAGGGAAGGTTTCTTAAGTAGAGGCTTGACTCTGGCAGTCTTTAGAGCAACAGGAACAAAGCCTGAGGACAGGGAGGAATTGATAAGGGTAGTGAGGAAGGGAATGATGTCGGTACAGATGGTTTGGAGAAGAGCGGAAGGGATAGGATCGAGGAGGCAGGTGTTGGACCTGACAAGTGTGAGGACATCTTCTGGAGAGAGAGGAGAGAAGGATGCAAGCACAGAGACAGGGAACGGAGAGGTAGTTTTGGAGTAAGGAATAGTAATTAGTGTCTGGATGATGGAAGGAACAGGAGAAACAGCAAAAGAAGGAGAGAAGGACATTTATCTCATCAAGGAAGTCACCAAGCTGACCAGGGGGGCGATAGATCACCACAATGTTGAGCTTGACAGGAAAAGATACAGAAACTGCATGGAATTCAAATGAGGATATAGAGAGGTGTGAAAGAGGAATGACAGTGTAAGTCCACCTAAGTGAAATGAGGAGTCCAGTGCCTCCCCCACGGCCAGAGGCTCTGGGGGTGTGAGAAAAAGAATAAGTAGCAGAGATACAAGCAAACGCTAGTTTCACCAGTCACCAAAACAGGATGCGAAGATGTTGCTTTTAACCAATAAATAAAATGCAGCATAAACGGTATGCTTCCTGCGTTTAATTCAAATGGTGTTCTCACCAGAAATTAACTACTCCATAGTCCACTTGTTTGCAGCCCGAGACCAGCTCTTTGAGGCGGACCAGAGAGCGGTTGTTTGGTCCACACCAGGGTTCGATTAGAGTGTTCTCACCACCCAAAATGATGCGAACCAAGGGGGTAAATGCTCCAGAGTTCGATTCAAATGGACTAAACAAGGCTGGTGTGAAAGCACCCTAATATTCTACTGTGTGGTCTGGTTTCACAGTCAGTGATTAAGCCTTGCCCTTGACTAAACCTTTTTAATCTACAGCAAAGAGAATAATTGACAGTTATTCCACAGTCAGGATGCTGTTTGGCTCCAATCAGTGAGTACTTGTCATATGTAGGATAGGCACAGGGGTAGAGGTCAGGTGATAATGGTGTTCCCATATAGGTCAAACAGATCGCACCCAATGACCACAAGCACCAGAGAGAGGCCAAAACCACCGCACCATCTGGCCAATGTGGGAGAATACTGAACATTGTGCTGCTGTTGGCTGGGGGAATCCTGTACAATGCTGCAGTTTGTGCATCCAAAAACATCCTGGTTGTATTTGAACTGAAGGAGCCGCTCCACTGGAATGCTGAAGAGGTGAGATTAGAGTCAAAGATGTTTTTAAAACAAATGATTTTATCTTCCTGTGTGGTATGTTTAAGACAAACCAGAGCAGGGAATTATCTATGGAGTTACTTTTGTATCTTTACTTTGCAAGTGACCTGTCATTCACCTGTCTCGGCGCCAACTCTCTACACTCCACCCACAGCAAAACAGGGCCAAAAAGATTTGGATTCATGAAAAGTAGGGCTGTTGCGGTGGAGGAATTTCCCCTGCGGTGATTTAGGGTGGCTCAACAGCGCGGTATGCGGTGTATGCGATAAGAAGTCGCCGGATGACGTCACATGCTAATTTGCATATCAATATATAATTTACAGTCTCCGCTCGCAGCGGAGGGAGGGGGGCTACGCTGTGTGTGGGAAGCGCTGTGATCATCAGACCTCTCTGGATGACAAGTAAGTAGAGCAAACCGGCATCAGCCGAACCAATTTATTGGCAAATGCTTTGGGATTCAACACTTTAACATTGTTCCCCATGGTCAGAAAAAGTCGCCAGATTTGTCGCTAGTCGCTTTTCAGAAATAAAGTCGCCAGGGGGTTCTTAAAAGTTGCTAAATCTAGTGACAAAGTCGCCAAGTTGGACTACGGTTACATGAGACATTTTTTTAAATTCTGAATGAAATCATTCCGAAGGAACATTGCTATGCAAGTGTTTACATGAGCGCTAAATATAACGATCGCAAGATGTTAAGATGTGCGTTTACATGCTCCACAGTATGTAATCAGAATAAAAGTTTCTGACATGCGCAAAACACTGAATCCAGCACTCTAACATGGGCTTACATTTTTAAAAGATGGACCTGCGTCGGTTATTTCTTTACTGCTGTTCTTTCTGATGAAGCAACAGTTTTATCAACATACGACTCGTGTCAGAAAAAGACGTTTTGTTTTGCCCCCGCAATGATTGGGTGCATTTGTAATTTTCACCGCTGTAAACCGAAACTGGCCCGGAGAGGCGGAGTCAGGACTTGATATAAAAACGGGCTGCACCGCCTACATCAAGCCCGAGCGCCCTGGGGTTAATAACAAGCACATCCATTCAAATCCTCCTGGAAAAAAAGGGTTACGTAATTGATGTGACTTACGTTAAATGCGCGAGCATGTGCAGAAAGAGGCGAGATAAAGAAAGTGATCGGAATGAGTGTTTACATGATGAAATTTTATCCATCGACCGGATTATGAAAGGGTTAAACCACCCCTCTCAAACGGAATGAAATTTCATTTGGATCGGCCAGTTTATTCTGATTGAGGCGTTTATATGAGGCATTTTTATTTTGATTGGGCTACTATTCTGATTAAAAGGCTCCATGTAAACGCTGTTGGTGGGAAACAATACACTCTTATTGTTTCCATTATGAATTTATTTAATATTCAGTACACACGCATTGAAGTGTAAAACAAGAAGTGCCTAGTCTAGCGGTTGTGGCGGTTGCTTGCCATCCACCGCGGTTGGCTTGTCTATAGCGCGGTATTGCAATATTGCAGTTATTGCGACAGCCCTAATGAAAAGGAAGATTTGAATGAATAAAAGAGATTTGAATGGATGAAAAAAGATTTGAATTAATGAAAAAAGGACAATGTAAGTGAAAGGAGAAGAATCGAAAAACTGGAAACTTTTTTTCACTTTTAAAACTTTTTCCACTTTCAAAACTTTTTTCACTTTCAAAACTTTTTTCACTTTCAAAATACAAATACTAATATAAGTAACTCCATATATAAGCATCCTTTCTTCAAGGAAAAATGAAGGTGTCACCTCAGTGAAAACCTGAAATTGGGGACACAACAATACAATAATGTGAATTTTCAAAAATGTGGTCAATTGACGACTGTTCACTGTCACTGAGACGCTAACCTTCTCTGCACAACAGGGAAGTAAATCACTGAATGGGTGACACCTTTCATTGGTTAGAAGAGATGGTGATAACAGTGAACTAAGAAAATGTGAATATGCTTGGTATTCAACTTAATAACACATTTGCATAATGGCATACACTGGATTGGATGTGATGGCCTGTGAAACATGATTTGTGCTCGGTTATAATTCCCGCCCATGTGCTCTTTCCAAGGTGGGTTATGGAAATGCCTCCGGCTTCGTCATTATCATCTCCAGCTTCCTGGGTGCCATGGTCATGTCACGATGGGTCAGTGATCACACTCTGATCACCATCGGCATGCTGTCGTTCTCAACCGGCATATTCCTCATGGCTTTCGTCACAACTACATACATGTTCTACATAGGTAAGTCTAAGGAATGAGAGTGTGTTTCTACTGCACGTGCCCTTAAAGGAATAGTTCACCCAAAAATGAAAATTCAGTCATTATCTACTCACACCCATGCCAGTAGAAAATCGGGTAAAGTTTCTTAGTCCATAAAACAGTCCCAGAGATCCCTGGAAGAAGTACAATGCAGCTTTCTCCAAAACAACTGCAGTTGCCGGAGACCTGTCTTCAGACCATGCTTCAGACTTCAAAAAATAACAGAAAATAACCACCAAATGGCTCCATGCAGCTCTCCCAAGTCTCTTGAATCCAGCAGATCCCAAATTGACTTGAAAAGACTGACATTTACACCATTATTTAGCTGAAATCGCCACTCTAGCTGTCATTTCAAAATACGTCACGTTTGCGCGCACCCCGGCCTCGATAGGTAAGACCAGAGCCATTGAGAGAAAGAGTTGCGTCACCTCCATTCACTTCATCAGGCCAATTATTTTACAGCAATGGCGGATCATGGAGACCCTCAATAGTTCCAAACAGCCGGAGCTAGCAACTGCATCGCCACAGGGAAGCAGTGTTTCAACTGCTGCTTTTAGTGGTAATAACTTCAAAATCAGTTTTACTTTTGCTACTTATCTTTTTATCACATGTGAATCGAGTTAGCAATATGTTTTAGAGCATTTCAGTTTAATTCCACTTAATCAAATTTATATATTTAATCTGACTATGTTATCTTAAACAGATTAATAGAGCAAAACAATAACGTTAAACTACTAATGTTAGCAATCAATTTGGTTTTAGGTTAAGTTACGTTCTCTTAAATTCTCTGTAATTTCATGCGTTTTAAATTGGAGACAAAAGCCTGTAAACGTGTTTATGGGCCGGAAAATGTATTTATTAGTTAACTAAGCTAACCATATTATGTAGGCCTATTTAGGCTATATTATTGTTTACGATGGTTGATTTCTGATTGGTAAGATAAATTACTATAACGTTGGCTGTTTATGCCAGTATATGTGAAGATGTAATGGTAACGTTTTGTCCTTCTTATGTTAATAGGGTAGAACATTCTGTCACTTTTTGTTTCCCAAATAAAAGTCTTTTTACATATATTTTGTCTGCTACTGTTCTGAAAATGTGTCTGTTAAAGAAGGTAGGACAAGGCATAGCTAATAACATCGATGGAGATCGATGGATTTGTATCCATAGCCCATTATCTGACACAAGTAGGCTAATTAAAAACTTGGTTTACTAATATCAATAGAGATCAATATGATTGCATCCCTAGTAACGTAGCCTACACCAAAACCCATTGCCTGACTCACCACTACATTGCTAAGCTTAATGGATAGGCTATACATATTGATATTTTGGTAGTATTAATATTGATTCTGGATCTGGTGGATGGGTCAGATTAATAAAGCATGCTTAATTGCATTTATAATCTAACCAGACTTGTAAATTACTTATTCTAGTCCTATTCACTCTTTGTCTAAGACTCTTACCATAGACTTAGTAACACCTGAGTAAGAGAGTATATTTTTTATGTAGGCATACTCATGCTCTATGTTCATTGATGCACCTCAATAGTTAAATATGAGTACCTTCTTCTAGGTCTAGGGCCTGTACTTTAGAAACGTGAAATGAGGATGATTTTGTTGGTGTCAGTGGAATGCTTTTACTTTAGGTCATAAACTGAATAGACCGCTCGCAAGTAACTTTCAATGACAACTGAACATCTTTCAGTGCCCCTTACTGCTGTCAGTTGTTGGTGGATTCACAGCACTTGAAGAGACTATCTTGATGGATTGATATTCAATTCATACCTTCTGGTGACGTTATCTTAAAGTGCAAAAAAGTAAATAATAATAATAATAAAATTAGGCTACATTAGGATGTAACACAGTGAACAGCTAGCAGCCAAAGCAACACATCATTGACTAGTAAAGGTGCCAAGCCTTAATCACTCTAATCTTCTATTTTGAGATAATTTTTAATCATAATATTAAATAGTAAATATTACAGACATCTAACCTGTCAGTTTACAATACTCTAAATCAGCTGTCATATTGTTTATTATACCCAAAGTCGCGGTTGTTAATACTGTTCCCATAGAAAACTATGGATTCAAATCGATTCAAATGGAACGCTTGGAACTATCGGAGCTACATGAACCACGTGACCGTCATGTGACCGTGTAGCGTTTTTGACCCTCCGTTGACGCAACTCTCTCAATGGCTCTGGGTAACACCAAGGAGGTTCTATATTAACAGGATGGGATATTAACATATTAACAGGACCAGAACCTCCTTGGACCTGATAGGTAAGACTAGCTCGAATTAGCAGAAACAAGACTTCCGGTTTGGCCGTTTAGCCTTCAAAATAAAAGCGAGATTTTAAAATAGGTAGAAATACTGTTTTAAACCAATTACTTTGTATTTAATCGTCAAATTCAATAAGTCAACACCCATATTAATGTTCAGGTATATCCCAGAAATTCCCCAATCCTCGAAGGCCCCAAATGTAATGTAATATGTCAAATGCCAAATGTAATAAAAAGCCATTCAATAATCACACAATAAGACTCCAGGGTTAATCTTCCCAATTATATTGGTTGTATGTCCCAACTATTTTTATTTCGCCAAATAATAAAATGTTTCCTTCTGGGCTAATCTTCATAATAATAAAGCTTGCATGCCGTAACTATTTTTATATCACAAATTAATCAAGTTAACCAGTTAATTATATCCCCGAAAGTTATTTTATTAATAATAATCACAGAAGTTCAAACTTCATACAAATATCCATAATTGCCTGAACAATTCTCTTGACAAATTTCAATACAATATAATGCACCATTAGTGAGATATGGGTCCAAATAGCATGGGCATGAATTTAATCAGTTAATTAATAATAGTTATAATAATCATAAACACATCAAAATCAATAGAGTTCTTCCTCTAGGGGTCATCAATGTCCATACCAAATCAGAAAAGATTCTTATAAAAACTGTTTTTAAGTTATCGCGTTCACATGGAGAATCGGCGGCGAACGCGGTGAATCAATAATATCTCCAAAAGTTATTTCAGGGATATAATTCTATACTAAGTAAATATAAATATACAACCAACTAGTTTGTGAATATTGGGATGTGTCTATGATCGCGGCCATGCCCCTTACTCAAAACAACATGTCTTGGTTGCATTGCATTCTGGTCTATTGAGGCTACTGTCGGTGAGCCATAGAGAGCCTAAGTCCCTCCCCTTCCGGTGGACCACCATGGGACCTTATTTCGGAAAAAATATGTACGGTAGTCAACGAGGAGAGACAAATAATTGTTTGATCCCGTTTGAATTGTGCCATGAATTACACATATTATGTTTTGTCAATTTAAAAGATAATTTTGCAAGTCAAGAAAGTCGCAGTTTGTCGTAAAACTGTTGAAGTTATAGACGGTATGTGAAAATACGTAATTAGAAAGACTACATACCCAAAAATCGCGTAAGTGACGTCATAACTTTCTCTCTCCACAAGCTACCCAGAGCCGCTGAAGCTAAGTCCCTCTCAGATAGCAGTAGTATTATACACAACCTGGAAGGTAGACAGTAAGAACGGATTTAAACTGGTTTAGGATAGTTTTAGTACAGTGGGGGCTAACGTTAATGCAATGCCTGTGTGTTTCGTATGTTTCGTTCCATGTTGGTGTTGGTGACGTTTATAGTGCGAGACGAGAGATGTAGTTCACTGAGTGGTTTCACACAAAACTAAACGTTACTTTACTGTTTTACGACAAACTGCAACTTTCTTGACTTGCAAAATTATCGTTTAAATTGACAAAACATCATATGTGTAATTCATGGCACAATTCAAACGGGATCAAACAATTATTTGTCTCTCGCCGTTGACTACCGTACATATTTTTTCCGAAATAAGGTCCCATGGGGGGCAGCGGAAGGGGAGGGACTTAGGCTCTCTATTGGTCTCTGCAGGGGCGTCACCAAGGTTTGAATACATTTGGGGCTGAGCCCAAGTGATGTGGGGCTGAACCTGGTCAGGGACATTGCATGTATTATACACATTACAGAACAAATTGGGTAGCATTTGGGGCACTCTACTGTGTTACAAGCCAAGTTACATCGCTATATGGTTGTTAACTTGAATCTAAAATTGATAAAATTAAAGATCTTATATCTTATATATGCCTCTGTATTATAATGGAATGGAATTGTTTTACATAATTATTATAATTTGATGGAAGATTACCAGCACACTGAGCACTAACAGCTGAAAACAAAATAAACAGAAAAAGGCTTTAATGAAGCCATGGGTGCAGTGTCTGCCCTGGATCTGGGGTTTGGTTGGTGTGGCTGCTCTCTGCTGTCTCTCTGACCCTGAGTACATGAATTCCTATTATACAGTACATTCCTATGATATTGATAGAATGGACAACATTACCTTTAAAAAATATAATTCACTTGTTTCATATTTTACTAGCATTTTCCCATTTGAAGGTGATCATACCTGAGTATCACTATTTTCTGCTTCTTCTCCATGGATGTATTGCTCTTCTCTCAAAACTGTCTCAACTTCCTCCTGCTAGAGTAAACATGACATGACAAAAAGCTCTCAAAATATCATGCATTATATTAATTATATGTGCTGGATGAATTGATTCTGATTGGCTGGAGGGGTGTTGATTAATTTCAGATAACCACATGACTCTGACATAGTAATCCTTATCACTGGTCTAAATTAATGCACCATGTTGAGACTTGTTTACGAACTGAATATTATTGTGTATAAGGGTACCAGTTATGAGATGGGCATCACTTTTATGGCATCAACAACAGCTTTAGCAAAACCAGGAATACACTTATTTTAGCTTAATTAACTTTGTACATTATCTAGTCGCCTGAACTCTGCTGGCCTGTCTCCCCTAATCTGAGACTGATCCTCCTGCCTCCATCTGGCTCTGTTAAATAGAGCAGTGCAAGTATTCAGACGTTACTGATGGCAGTTTATAGGAGACTTTTTAAATTGCTATATTCAGATTAACTCAAAGATAATATATGATACACCACTGCAACATATTTATCTAACGTTAGGCACGTAGTCAATCAAGTAACAAATAGATAGCTAAATATTCCTCCACTCTGGTAGCAAACTTTACACTACAGTAATTTCAGTTACAAAGATGGATCATGTGAAAATGACAATGCCATGTCTCTGTCTAAAAGTTAAATTCACTTAAACACATTGTTTTATCATTCACATTGGGTTGAAAACAAGACAGAATGTCTTGTTTTTAACCCAAACCAGTTGTTTAAGTGACCAAAACAGGTGCAAACACCGGTATTGCTCTGCATTTACTTTTTTAGAACCGGAACGCGCGTTCCGTCGTCAAATTCACTCCGGGAACACCTGGATACACTTAATATAAAACCCCCTTACTTAACTGTCAAACGATTCGGGGCTAGTCAAAAAACATTTCTGGCTAAAGCCCCGGTAGCCCGATGCTGGTGACGCCACTGGGTCTCTGCCTCTTCTACATGGATTTCTCCCTGTATGATTGTTGGACCTCGGTGCAAATGGTGAGTCTAGAAAGTCCACTTTGATTCTGAGGGACTGACACCAAAACCTGACGTTTACCATTGATGTTTTAGCTGATCATTTTCTGCTATCAAACTTCACTGTAGCTGCACTGGAAATATGTTACAGTGGCGTCATGTCATCTACGTTTGGTCACTTATCCATGGGAATAAGAAAATCCAATAGCTGTTTTTTTGTTTTTTCTTGTGTTAAGTGCTTCCGGGTGGATTTTATCTTTAACACTAGCGTGTGGGACTAGCGGTGATTCATCACTGGAGCTATTTGTATTTTGCTTTATTGTATGTTATTTAAATTTTTTGTTGCACTGTATTTTTTGTTATTTCTACCTACATAACAAAAAAAACAGTTTAGAGGTCCTTTAAAAGTTTAGAGGTACTGCACCACATGCTGTTGTTTTCTCCCCAGCCCGCACTCTGACCCTGTTTGCCCTGATCCCCATGCCAATCATCCGGTCTCTAATGTCCCAGCAAGTGCAAGGATCTTCTTATGGTGAGACCACACAAATCCTCTCTTACTCCTACAAGTGTGTGTAGTAGATCAGTGGTTCCCAAACCGAGGGATCTCCCAGGGGTCCTTGAACTGGTTCCAGAGGGATTCCCTAACAATTAGCTCAATTTCACTGTTATTTCATTCACCAGAAATAAGCACTAGGAAAGAAACATATTGTAGTTTTAGTCATACAACAGAACCACAGTTTTTTTGAGCGGAAGTTAGCTAACCTGAAATTCATCTAGTCAAATAAAAATAAAAATAAAAATAGTAACCGCTCACTCAAGACCACCTGGGTCTGGATGAATAGCAGCCACAAAAAGCCCCAGTGTGCACAAGAGAGTGTTGTCACCTGGACTATTCTCTCCTCCAGGTATGGTCCTAACTTCTCTGCAGCTGTCTATGAAAGTCTCCAGTGTGGGCTACATCCCCCTCTACACCAAGATTTACCAGCAGAGTCTCAGCTGGTTCCCTGGCTTTGTCTTTATCTTGTCCAGCATCATCACCATACTGGCAATTATACCCATAAGGTATATTTTAATCTGTCAACACCTGAATTTACATCATGGGTTCCAGATGCATTGGGAAGTCACACAAATATGCACACACACACACACACACACACACACACACACACACACACACACACACCCTAGAATCCTATCCATGACTTTAACATGACATTATTAAAGGATAGTTTGTTTGTTTGTTTGTTTGTTTGTTTTCCATTTTTTAATTCTCCTTACCCAACTGCTTTTGCAGCATACTTAGGAGTGGACTAGCTAAGAGGTGCAGCTGCCAGCGGGAGACTGACGAACAAGACCTCTTGCCCCCTCAGGAGACCTGAAGTGATGACACTGTTCATTCTGATACGCAGTGCAAAGCATCATTGTCCTGTTTTGAACAAAGAGTAAAGAGAGAAGAGTAAAGGAAGAAACTTTACCAGAATACCAGAATGAGAGTCCTTCAGATTTTGGCAGATGACCCCGCCAATTAACCTACCTTTTGTCAAATCTTTCTGCTTCAGTGTAATGGTAACCAGCTTTGTGGGGTTACTAAACAACTCAGTTAGTGTCAAAGAATCCGGATTTTTGGATAGATTTCTTTGAATCAGTTGACCTTGTGCACTGTTTTGTTTTTGTTTTGTTTTTTATTTTGTACGTGGTGCATGAACGTGAAGTGTCTTCCACTTTTTACTGCATGCTTTCTGAATGTTAATGTTGTACTTGTGTTTGGTCGAGAGACATTAGTTTTGTTTTACATTACATTTATTTGGTTCTGCTGTATAAAGACCTTTCCACAAAGTTTTGTGGTGTTTATGTGAATCTGTTTGGAAGTTATATGCCTTTTAGTGAGAAGTCATGCCTATCATCACGCCCCCTTTGGTCAGTTGGTATGAAAGTTAATCACTTCTTCCTTGCCCCATGACCACCAAAGTTCATCCTGGCAACAGACAAACAGACAGACAGAATGGGGACCATGCTGAACCTGGAGTTCTCTAAACTCAGTGGGGACACAATGGTTGAAGTGCTGTAGTTTATTGAGTCAGAAATTATTTCCATTTCACAAAATTCTAAAAATAAAGAGATTTGATTTCATAAGGCTTGATCACCAACTGCACAATTTTTAGGATATATTGATGAATGTGTACAATCACCAGATAAGCAAGAAGGAAAGGCGGCATAGAGACACACAGATTAGAGTCTGCATGAAGGAATTCCTCTCTTCTGTGGATGTGTCTCCTCAGACAGTGTCTCCTGTAAAACAACACATAACAGCCATTGTTGCCTGTATGTATATGTGTCTGTGTTTATGTCTGTGTGTGTGTATGTGTACCTCTAATAGTCTGCATGCCTTCCATTTTAGCTCCCTCTTCTGGTGCATTTTGACTCTTGCAGCTCATACTTATCATCATACTACATACAGCTCATCATACTTAACTCATGACTCGGACATTTGACAGTGAGTTTTATTGGAATGACCTTGACCAACGACAGGATGCTGAGGAAAACTGTAGACCTGAAAACAGTTTCATTCTTCTATGGAGTGCTTCATTGGAGCCTTCATTCTTATTCTATATCCTATTCTCTACCTCTAAATGCTATAATTCTAAAGATATAGGATTTTTAGAACAATTCAAAATACTTTATTGATGTCTGTAAGTATTTATTGCTGTCTTTACGTCAAATACTTCATTTAAAAAGACTTGCTTTGGTTAATAAAGGGAAAATGAATTCTTACTTTTCCTAAGCCACACAGAAATAGCTGACATCCAGGTACTTGTAGGTGCCATAGCAGGGGTCCCCAAACACTGCATTGCTTGCCCCGATGTCACACCACTGCTTTCCATTGCACCTAAAAATGTATGAAAGTGTCCAGATAGAGTGATACAAATTGTAGGCTTCCCAAAGAAGCACATTGAGGGCCGGTATATCTGCATATGTATGTCTCGAGGCTCATATCTATACAGAAACAACAGAAAATGACAAAAACAAGTCTGCATTTCTACTCTGAGATGGTTTCATGTTTGAAGACCACTGTCTGTTGTTCACTGAATCAGTATATTAGGGTTCGATCAATGTGGGTTTTTGGAGGCTGATACCAAACACTGAAATTTTTGTATTGAAGCTGTCTATAGCCTATATGTGATGCCAATATTCAATATCTTTAAATTTCTCAAATTTCTTGCCAAAGTATTCAGTTTTTCCCTTAGAATTGTACTCTTGTCAGGGTGGAAAAGCCTCTGAAACAGCATTTAGACCATCATGGGACACTAAAACTCTCCACTGAAATACATGGAAATTCTGGGATTGATTCCTACCTTTAAATGAAGAATTAACAAAAAACATTACTGAACAATTAAATAAATGAAACATGCAAAGAAAATAAAACTTCATTACAGGTTTTACAGACTGTTTTTATGCAGCTGTGGTCAGGGAGGAACCTCCACCATATTGGCAGTGGACAACATGACTAGCTGATATCCAATATTTAATAAATAAATATATATTGGCCTGATTGGCAAACTGATATATCGGTCTAACCTTACAGACCATACATATGAGTATGAGCAGTTGATTGACTCATCTGCTAACACGAGAGAGTAGTAAAGTGTTGGCTCTGGATAAAATAATATGATGTATCATGTGACACAAATAGAAAACATGCAGAATTTTTACTCCCTTCAGAGTTGAGAGCGGACAGTAGTTGGACCTACCTGTGAGCCACGTGCTGCAGAGTGCTGGGCAGGATGCAGTTAACTTTTCTGACCAGGTGGGGCGGATGTCCGGCGGAGCAGACATGGCTGTTGGTACGACCGTAGTTAGCGGCGGTCACCTTGATCACGCCGATTGCTGAGGAGACACACAGACACTGTTTCACTAGGAGGCACTATTGGTTATTCAAGTGTGGGTTCGACATTAACATTGCAAGCCTGTGTTAACTTTACATTCCCAAAATTAGAAGAAGAGAAGAGAAGAGAAGAGAAGAGAAGAGAAGAGAAGAGAAGAGAAGAGATTTATCTTCTTCAACCATTTTTTTTTGGCAT
The DNA here is from genome assembly GCF_048128805.1 of Centroberyx gerrardi. NCBI lineage: Eukaryota > Metazoa > Chordata > Actinopteri > Beryciformes > Berycidae > Centroberyx > Centroberyx gerrardi. The sequence goes on along the minus strand of NC_136010.1, from coordinate 22,448,200 downwards.
TCCCTCAGGTATATTTAAAAAATAATAACAGTAAACACAGAAATTAAATCTGGCTGTGATTCTTAAAAAAAAAAAAACATGGAACAGTTTCACTTCATGTTATTGAAACAATGTTGTTATAGAAGCTGTTTCAATTGATATTTGTTGTTCATTTTTATGTTACTTTTAGCATGAAACTAATTTCGGTTCAGCGCAATCTCGCCATCATACTAAAAGCACCAAAACTGACATCTTGACATTAAGAATTTTATTCATTCAAATGGGGCAACACCGAATAAATTTAATGCTGATTCTGAGTTTAGATACAAAAATTTGACCCTGGTGTTACTACCGTGACAAAGTAATCGTGCACATTTCAACGAAAATAATGAATGAACAACCCCCCCACTTACAGTTTTCTCATTGCTTTAATGTACAAAATATACAGTATGTATGTACAGTATGTATATGTACTGAATATCTGATGAGTTTAGCGGGCCAAATAAAACTATTTCTGATTTACCGTCATTGAGTTAGAGGAAGTTATTAGACATTCTACATCAGCTAGACAATATTTGAGCATAAAAGTCAGTAAAAACTCAAAAAACTCAACTCAAAAAATATTCCTATGGGCCACAGGATCAATAGCATCACACTGTGTGTCAGTGAGTGTGTAGCGACTCACCACAGTCCAGAATCGCTGTGTGACCTTCGCAGGTTCGACTCAATGCTGAAATGAAAATACAAAAAATTTAAGCTGTCTCTGCATGGCAGTACAGCTGTGCACAAACTAACTCCAACCACTATTAGAGAGAGAGAGAGGGAGAGCAACATTTACTTCTTTTAGGCACGCAGGTGTAGGTGACTTCCAGGTATTTATACGTTCCCACACATGGATCAGTGAAGATGGAGTTGACTGCCGGCACAGAGCACCAGGTCTTCCCATCACATCTGGTAGAAAACATTCAATGAATTCATTCAGTTGTGTGCTTTAGTGTGTGTGGGTTAGAGAGAGAGAAAGAGAGACAGAGAGAGAGCTTTTTGTTTATGCAACGACACATCTGCATGCCTAGACACTACTACATTCTACTTTTCATTCTTTTCGTTGCTGAATCCTCATACTATTTGCTTCTGCAATAACCCTGTTTCCCCAAAGGGATCATTACAGTGTCATGTCATCTCATGTTTTACCTCTTAGACATCTGGTGCAGGGCTGAGGGCAGGACACAGTTGGTTTTGGTGATTTCGCTGGCCGGACGTCTATAGGAGCAGACTCTGTGGTCAGTGCGACCGTAGTTCGCAGAAGTTACGTTTATTTGACAGCTCCCTACAGAAACAAGCAGACATGGTGTTCAGGTGGTGACATGACGATGACAGGGACAGAAGGGAAGTGAAGAGAGGAGGGAGACCGTCCTTCAACTGGAAGACCCAGGTTCAAACCCCCATGATGGCAAGCATCCGCCCTGCTGAAGTGTCCTTGAGCAAGACACTGAATCCCTTATGGGTAACTTATTGAAGAAATGACCATTGGCAAATGGAATAATAATAATAAACTGTATTTATATTGTACCTTTCAAAACAAAGGTGTTTTGAAAAAGTGCTTCACAGACATTAAAACCAGAAGAGAACCAAAAACAACAGGAATATAAAATAACAAGCAAACATTCTGGCAGGGGGGGGTCACTTTTCGCCTTTAGTCTACCAAGGGACTGATAACAGAGCTTTGTCACAGGATCTAAGATTGAATTTAGGTACATACAGACATAAAAGCTCACAAATGTATGCTAGGGCCAGACCATTTAATGAAAATAGGTAAAATCTTAAAGTCAATTGTAAAATCAACGCCAATGCAGGGAAGCTATGTTTTGTCGGTGAGTGTGTAGCGACTCACCACAGTCCAGGGTCGCTGAGTGACCTTCGCAGGTTGGACCCAATGCTGAAATGAAAATACAAGAAATTTAAGCTGTGTTCATGGCAATACACACCAGCTTTGCAGAAACTAACTCTACCCAGACATGAAGTACAGACACACATCACATTTTACCTGATTTTGAGCACCAGTCGGCTTGCACACATGCTGCAGCCAACACTGAAAGAAGCATGAAGAGACTCATGTTATATATTCCTGCTGACTTCAATCAGTTTATTGAAGAAAATACAATTTTTACTGTAATTCCCAGTTTATAGGCTATCCATATGTAAAAATGTGGATATAAAATATGTTTATAAATATATAGAACTATTTATCCATTTACAATACATTTATCTTCAAAAAACAAAAAGGAACTAAATGAAATCAACATCTATGAAATCATCCCAAAAAGTAATTAAATACTAATAATTAACTTACATTCTCTAAGACAGTGGTTCTCAAACTTTTTCACGTCAAGGACCCCTAAACTGACACAAATTAGACCACGGACCCCCATTTGATAAGATTTTGTCCCAGGGTCCCCCATCTGATAGGATTTTTGCTTTTAGATGTTTTATTACAGAAAGTGTATGAAACCCATGACCAAAATAGTCATACATTCTGCCATTGTGTTACTTATGGATGGAATTATAGTGAAAATAAATTATTCCCCTTTTTGCTGGGGACCCCCTGGAACCCCCTCAAGGACCCCTGGGGGTCCCCGGACCCCACTTTGAGATCCACTACTCTACTCTACTACTGTATACTGTCATATATCTGTGTGATCCATATAGCAAGTAATCTTAATTAAGCTCAAGCACACAAGTGTCTGGCACTATGATTCTTGAAAGTAGAATCACCAAGGTGCTACTGGGCTTTAAAACAGGAATAGCTCAATTTTACATCTCATATTTTATTACACAGGTTTCACTCAATAACACCAAGACCTACCAGGGTAACATATCTATTTCAGTATGGCCCATCTAGAAGAATACAAATGTATCAAAACTTCAATCATGTATTACATTAAAAACTATTTGTCTTGATAAAATATTGTATAGGAGCATAGGAGCCACAAGGGGCAAATTTCAGTGGAAATGTTCTACTAAAACAAACAAACAAATAAGCAAATAAATAAATAAACAGACATGCAAATAAATAATAATGTTACCTAGTAAACAATAAAATAAATAGACAGACAGCTAGATAAAAAAATAAATAATAGATGGTCATGACATAAAAATGTCCCTATACATCACAACATGTATGAATGCTGTCTGAAGTACTGTGGTCCCTGGCTGTACTTACAGAGTGCTGCTGCAGTATACAGTCTGCTGTGGGCCATGGTGTCAGGAAGGGCCGTCCGCTTTCTGTGTCTGTCCTGTATACAGTATCATGTATTTATAATAAGTCCTGCCCTCATAGAGCTCAGTATGATACCAATCAATAGCTGACAGCTGGTAGGTGTGGTACCGATAGTCTTTTGGTACTTCCTGAAAATTTACTTTGGAATGTCAAAGATGTTTATAGAACTTTAGTTGTAAAGACTGACACATTTTAAAATCCATTTGTATGTAAACTCTAGGTAAAAGTCCTTGCATTTCTCTATTTGCCACCAAAGGTGGGAAGTAACAAACTACAACTACTCTCATTACTGTACTTGAGTATCAAGTTGGATAACTGCCACAATCTGAAAGGTATAAAAGCTATGTTTTGAATGCTTGAAACTAGTTTTGCAAGTTTGAGGCTCAGATTTGAATCTTTGTAGGAAGGAATTTGTAACCTACTCTTTTGAGGTTCTGTGGTCGTAAGGAAGTTTTGCAAACTTGAAATGAAATTAATCTGTCTTTGTCATTCCAGTTTGAATACTTCTGAAAAAAATATGTAGGATGCTGGTAACTTACTGTTTGTACGTATGTTTGTAACGCCTCATCTATAGACTGCAACGGCAGAGAATATTGAGAGACCAGACCAATCCTCTTCATGCATTTCAGTTTGGTTTGACATCAACAAACATTACCATTCGGTTCAATGGGATGAACATTTGATTATTTAATGTGATTTTGCATACACGAGCCATATCGTGATATATATTGTTCGATACTGAAAGAAATCCTTATGATTATCGTGATTATTGATTTCCAACATATCGCCCAGCCCTAACTTCAAGTACAAGTAGCCTACTACAACTAAATGTTGTGATGTCTGATGTGGCACTTTAAATATATATTGATAGCTAACATTAACAGCCAAACACACAATCCACATAGCTAGCACAATTTTATTGGAACTTGGATTTAAACTTTTGCTTGTTTGGTAGAAAGAAATCCCATTTCCTGTAACATTACAATTTTAGCAGCACACATCCGAACAACACTGTCAGATTAAATTGAAAAAAAAAAAAAAAAAAACGTGCCATTGTTATATACCAGCTAAAAACCGGTTTGGGGAAATGATGGTTGACCCAGAGCTAAACGCAGCAGCCATCCTCTTGCCAAGATTCAAGAGTTCATGGATGGCTGCAGGCACATCATTCAATATCGACATCCTGGTAGGTGCTTTACACAAAGCAGAGCTAATACTCGCACGCATACTCACATGCATATTGGTCTCCTCCTGTACTGGAAATTACTGGAGACAATCTTCACTCTAATTTTTACACACACACACACACACACACAATACATTTACTGTATATCTAATGCTTATCTGGCCAATCCAGTGGCCTATCCAGAGTTTTGGTCAGCAAATAAAAAAGGTAAATGTTCCAATTTCCAGCTTCCAGCCTATTTCAAAGTATCACATCTCATGCACATGTACTATAATCTCCTATGCATCTGGCCAATCCGGTGGCTCCAATAGTGTCTGACCACAAATAGACTATACACGGTTTATATGTGGGGGAAAAAACGCCAATAAGCCAATTTTCAGCAATAATGCCTAACTACAAGAATTGATTGTATACAGAATAAGTAAATCTGCAAGTATGCCAAATTTCAAGGTACTGTATGCCTCCAGTAGAAAAATTGTGTAGAAAGTGTAGAAAATACACACTAAACTTGTCACGGGTTAAGGTTGGCGGACTCTAAGGCAGAGACACAACACGAGGAGGCAGCAGGACAGTTCAAATAAAGATTTATTTGAGGGTAGGGTGAGAGGACGAGGCTGGCCTGGAGAGTGGAGGAGTCCGGGCTTGACAGCTGACTGACGAGGCGGCAGACTGGACGAAGGACTGACAGGGTTCCAGAGCTGGAGCAGGCGGCAGGAGTCAGGACAGGATCTGGACAAACAGGCAAGAGTGAGTCTAGGCAAAAATGCAGGACAGACTGACAACAGACTAAACGGCTTGAAAGTGACTAACAGGGTGAACTGAGTCAACAATCTGGCGGAGTCTGGAGGCTTGAGCCGGGCTTAAGTAGTAGGGATGATTGGGTGATGAGTTGCAGCTGAGCAGACCGGCTCCTGACTCCGGACACCTGACTCCAGCTCTGTAATCAGACCACACACAAAGAGAGAGAGAGACTAGGAGGCAGAGGGCATGACAAAACTAGGATTCATTTTTATTTCATTTCTTTTATTTCTCTGTCAGTTTTACAGTTGTGTGTGTGATGTGAGAGAGGCCACACAAACATTAACTTCTGTCAGTGATGGTTATACCAGTCAAATGTGTGTGTGTGTGAGAGAGAGAGAGAGAGAGAGAACTGAATTCATAAAGTACCTTTATTTTCACAACTCCAACATTGACAACAAAAACCCTATGGTCATGATAAAATCAACAAGTACATTAATCATTATTAGAAATAGAGAGAGAGAATAAAAGCACTAGACCAGCTCCTAAAGGAAACTACATCCATGTGTTTGAGGCTCCCCTCCTCATCCACCTCACACAGCACCCCACTGATCCCCCACACAGAGACAAACTGAGCTACATTTTGCACCAGCTCATAGTACAGAAACTCAACCTGCAGCCTTGCTGCTACCAGCCCCAGCATGATGTTCCCTGCCTCCACTGACCCCGCCCCCAGCCTCTTATTCTTCCTACTTTTCCAAGTGGCCAACTTAGCCTGCCCAAAAATGAAATTAAGCAGGCACACCTTTCTCCTCTCTGCAAACTTATATCTGGGCCCAGCAATGTACAACTCCCTGGAAAAGTCCTTACGCCTTGTGCACCAGCCCTGCACTGTCCTCAGCAAACCCTCCAGCCTATCACAGGTCAGAAATAAGTGATCCATTGTGTCTAGAGAGAGAGAAAGAGACGGATGTAAAAACTGATCTCTGCTGTTTTTAGTTTGACTGACCCAGTTTTCACATCCTTCTCGGAAAGAAGAAACAAGGAAACAAGGAAATACATTCCTGAATGGGACTTGAGATGGTTTTTTTGTGTGTGTATGGCACAAGAGGAAGAGACAGAGAAAGAGTGGGAGAGAATAACACACACATACAATATGTACATAATATACTGTATGCTGCACTATTAGTGTGTGTTCTGTTAAGTGTTTCTTCTCCCTTGCCCTCCTCTTGTGGAAATGTTGTGAAAAGCCCCATAAGGGAAAGACTGAAATAGTATCGTCCAGCCTGAGTTGCTGCCACAGCCCGTAGTATTGCCCCGCTTACTTACTGACAGCTCTGGGATCAGCTATCTGACAGCTAAAATGCAAAGAGTTTCATTCCAAAATGAGGTTTCCATGAACACTTGGTCTGCCAAAACTGATACAGTACAACTCACTATTCAATATTATTAAAGTTTTTAGCTATCTTGAGTCCTTCAGTTACACAATAATAGCATGTGTGTGGGTGTGTGACAAGCTGTTAAAGTGTGCTTGAGAGCAAGGGGTTTTTATTTGTGTGTCTGTGTATGGTCCTGTGCATGACTGAAAAAAACGCATTTGTAGATTGTTTATGTGTGTGTGTGTGTGTGACATGTACATATCCATGGGAATAAGAAAATCCAATAGCTGTTTTTTTGACAGTGTTACAAGTGCTTCAGGGTGGATTTTATCTTTAACGCTAGCCTGTGGGACTAGCGGTGATTCATCACTGGAACTATTTTCATTAGTGTGCTTGCTGCAAGCGAAGCACACTATTATTATCTTGCATACTTATTAGTGTGCTTGCTTCAGCAGTAATAACTCACACTGTTGTTATCCGTCATACTTATTATTTTTCTTCCGGACGCTTTTTTAAACTTTAATGCGGCTTGAACCGTTTTAGCTATCGACGCCGTTCCAACTCTCAAATGTTCAGCATGTTCGGGGATAGCGTGCTATTACTTTTCTAAGCTTTCGGATTTATAGGTTTTTCACAATATATGTTTAAACATGATATTTTTCCCCATAGAAATGAATGGAGGAATGTTCAGCCTGCTAGAGTGGATGATGTCATCACACACTCTAGAGGCTGTGATTTTTACTAAATATTCAACGTTTTTAAACTGTGGTAGTCCCACATTTTTCACCCTACGTACACATATTACACATCAAACTGTTCAACTACTTCTTCTGCCACTCGCAATGTAAATATCTAAGTCATAGCATTTATAGTTTTGGAGTTCTAAATGTTTGTTCAACACTAGTGCAAAACTGATTTTTGTGATTTTTACTAAATATTCAACATTTTTGAACTGTGATCATTTCCACAATTTTCACCCTACATACACATATTACACATCAAAATGTTCACCTACTTCTTCTGTCTCTCACAATGTAAATATATAAGTGATAGCATTTGTTTTTGAGCTATGGACGTTTGTTTCAGAGTATTCCACTTTCAAAACAAATTCTCAGTCTCCACAGTCTTTTTTTTTTTTTGTAGAGAGTAGCAGTAGTAGTAGAGCTGTGTGTGTATGTTACACAGTGAAATACACTGTAGATGGTCATATTTGACTTTCTTATGTAGAGAGTGTGTGTGATTAGGGAGTGAGTACACCTGGTGACTGGTGGGAGACAGGGAGAGAAGCAGAGAGAGAGAGGCACACACACACACACACACACACACACACACACGTGTAGTTACCATTACATCTACAATGACTGACCCTAACCCTTCTACTTCCATTACAACTACAGCTACTACTACTACTACTAATACTGCTACAACTACTTCTGCCACTACTACTTCTACTGTTACTATTACAACTACTACTGCAAATAACACTACTGCTATTACTACTAATTGTGTTACTCCTTCTACACCAATTAAAATTACTAATGGTATGCTAGGGTATACTGCTATTACTGTTGCCACTACCTCTGAGGGTAGTTTGTGCTTTTGTTTAGTTATTTGCACTTTGTTTATTTATAAAAGTTGTGAAAGTTTTAAAACATTCATTGTTCTCCACAAATAATTGTGTGCTCTTTGTTTATTCAAAAAACTTTTTTTCATGTTTGCACATTCAATTTACAATAATAAAAAAAAATGTTTTTGTTATTTGCCTTTAAAAACTGTCCTGTGTTTTAACATGCATGTGATTAAGTAATTAACAGTGGAAAGCAAAAAAAAACTGGCTACGCCAATTTTTTTTTGCTTTGCTTGCTACATACATGCTTCAGTTGGGAATCAAACCCGGGTTTCACAGGTGGCAGGTAGAAATTCTACCACTCACCTTACAATGATTGTTAACCTTTGGCAAATAATTTAGTGGTCATGAAAATGTATTCAGATTTAGCCTATTGATGATGCATTCACCTCATAAATCATGACACACTGCTCTCCCCTACATGAAAGTACATAAGCTGCTTTTAATAATAAAAAGTATCGGTATCGATATCGGCGATTCTGGCCCTGTATTACTTGGTATCGGATCGAAACCAAATTTTGCGGTATCGCCCACCCCTAATGATCACAGCGTAGCTCCCTCCCTCCACTGAGAGCAGGGACTGTAGGATAGGGTCCAATGGTAATTGCTACCGGCGTACGCCAAAACTGGCCCGGGTGGGCGGAGTCAGCACTTTGAAGTTTGATTAATTGACTGTCTGTCTTTCATCTTAAAGGCCCTGACACACCAAACCGACGTCAAAGAACCAGCGGCGACGAAGGCCGACTGTTGTGTCGTCTCACGTCGCCTGCGTCTGGTCCAAAAAGTTGCACTTGAACACACCGCAAAGACTACAGCCAATGGCCAACTAGCACGTACGTTCTGCGCCTGCGTGAGGGGAAATAACTGTCCATACCATATGTCTGATAAGAAGTTGCAAATGGCACTGGCGTTGTCAGCCCTTGGTCTTTTGGTTGTGGAAGAAGAAAGGAAGAGGCGGAGGCGAAAAATAAGGAGAAACCGCACTAAATGGGTGAAATCATGAATAACGTTACTCCAGCGACAGGCTCAAGGGGCTTTCCCGGACCTGTGTCGAGAGCTGGAGATAAATGAAACCTCCGATTTTAAAAATTTCGCTCGGCTCTTTCCTGTTCAGTTCCACATGTTGAAGGAATTTATCATTCCAGAGGCAAAACACGAACTACCAATCAGAGTGATCTCTCTCACCGATGGCTCCGCCGCCGCCGCCGATGCTCAATCGGCCGAAAAGCCACCGACAGGGTCCGACTAGTGCCGACGGTGCGGGACACACCGCAAAAACTAGGGACACCGACGCTTACCGACGGCTCGACATTGGTGTGTCAGGGCCTTAAAAGGTAAACGTTAAGTATGGATACATGAAGGTAAGAAGTTCTTGAAGGATCATAAAAAAAGGGGATTACAAAAGACATGTATTTTGAGTGACACTGTGAAAAGGTAGAACCAAAGACTATCTAATCTCAGGTATAACCAATACTCATAATAAAGATAACTACACACTAGACTTACATAAAAAAGCTAACACATTCATTGGCAGTGCTCTTATAGTATTGACAGTGTGTGACTTCTAAAAAACTTCTAAAAAAAAAAAGTTTCATATTCTTTGATACATTTTGTATGTGTTTGTTGTGATTGAAGTTGCAAATGACACATTATCTATCGATAGTGCCACAATAATGTACCATAGATCTGTCAGTCCTATTCTTCAAAATATATATATATATATATATCCATAATTGAATAATTCAACATGTGAAGTTTAGTAAAGTTGTGGGTTAAACAATACAGAAAAGTAAGACAGTTTTTCTTATGCATATTTAGTACTATTCTGGCAGAATTTAGCATGATGACCAACTTAATTATTTCCCGGATTTTGTATTGGTTACCGTAGTCCCTAAATGTATGTAGAAATGCAGGAAATGGGATTCAAATCGCAATTTTTCTTCTGGGGGAGTACCCCCAGACTCCCCGTTTTATTGTGTCCCCCCCACTTCTCAAACCAAAGTTACGCCCTTGACTATCACTACTACTGCAACTTACAAGTCCTACTACTGCTGCTACTACTACTATTGCTACTTCTACTGTTACTAATACTGCTACCATTTTAAACTATTAATTCAACTACTTCAAACACTTAAACTACTACTACTATTACTATTGTACTGCTACTGCTGCTATTACTGCTACTACTACCACTATTGCTACTTTTACTGTTTCTAATTCTGGTAGTCCAAATACTACTACTGATAGAGGGCTTTCTCTACAGACACTGTTAGCAGAGCTCCCCCTGGTGTCCTATTCATGACACTGTTGATTCTGCCTATACTGTTGTGTCATGTTTATGACACCAGGGGGAGCTCTGCTGACATTGTGCCATTAACATTGAAGGCTTGTATTCAGTCATTTCTTATAGTCACTGCCACCTAATTATTCTAAAGTTTTCTAAGGTGATCCAGTCATTTGCTGTAGTCAAATATGACCATCTACAGTGTATTTCACTGTGTAACATACACACACAGCTCTACTACTACTGCTACTCTCTACAAAAAAAAAAGACTGTGGAGACTGAGAATTTGTTTTGAAAGTGGAATACTCTGAAACAAACGTCCATAGCTCAAAAACTACAAATGCTATCACTTAGATATCAATATTCCAGCGCACACCAGCATATTAGGTTGACACTATTTTATTAACAAATTACATTAAAAACAAAAAGGAGCGAACTACACGTTTCGCATGTTGCTTCATCAGATTCGCTCTGTGCTTGATTGCCATCAGGTGTGTCTTTAAATAATCAGGTGCTGATTAGCGGAGAATCCAACAGGTTCACATTCCCGAAATGCACTTCAAAAAGTTAACAATAATAGGCAATAGCAAATATAATTCTACTGTACAAAATTAGATAGATATAAATATTACATTTCCATTTCCATAAGATAATGCGATACAATTAATGTTAGAGTACAAAATACATAGTCTGGCTGTTTCATCTCTAATACTACAGAGGATATAGATCCAGAATGCATACACAGGGCACGGGGTATCTTCAGTTTTTTGGAAATTTTGGAATGAAACTCTTTGCATTTTAGCTGTCAGATAGCTGATCCCAGAGCTGTCAGTAAGTAAGCGGGGCAATACTACGGGCTGTGGCAGCAACTCAGGCTGGACGATACTATTCCAGTCTTTCCCTTATGGGGCTTTTCACAACGTTTCCACAAGAGGAGGGCAAGAGAGAAGAAACACTTAACAGAACACACACTAATAGTGCAGCATACAGTATATTATGTACATATTGTATGTGTGTGTTATTCTCTCCCACTCTTTCTCTGTCTCTTCCTCTTGTGCCATACACACACAAAAAAACCATCTCAAGTCCCATTCAGGAATGTATTTCCTTGTTTCCTTGTTTCTTCTTTCCGAGAAGGATGTGAAAACTGGGTCAGTCAAACTAAAAACAGCAGAGATCAGTTTTTACATCCGTCTCTTTCTCTCTCTCTAGACACAATGGATCACTTATTTCTGACCTGTGATAGGCTGGAGGGTTTGCTGAGGACAGTGCAGGGCTGGTGCACAAGGCGTAAGGACTTTTCCAGGGAGTTGTACATTGCTGGGCCCAGATATAAGTTTGCAGAGAGGAGAAAGGTGTGCCTGCTTAATTTCATTTTTGGGCAGGCTAAGTTGGCCACTTGGAAAAGTAGGAAGAATAAGAGGCTGGGGGCGGGGTCAGTGGAGGCAGGGAACATCATGCTGGGGCTGGTAGCAGCAAGGCTGCAGGTTGAGTTTCTGTACTATGAGCTGGTGCAAAATGTAGCTCAGTTTGTCTCTGTGTGGGGGATCAGTGGGGTGCTGTGTGAGGTGGATGAGGAGGGGAGCCTCAAACACATGGATGTAGTTTCCTTTAGGAGCTGGTCTAGTGCTTTTATTCTCTCTCTCTATTTCTAATAATGATTAATGTACTTGTTGATTTTATCATGACCATAGGGTTTTTGTTGTCAATGTTGGAGTTGTGAAAATAAAGGTACTTTATGAATTCAGTTCTCTCTCTCTCTCTCTCACACACACACACACATTTGACTGGTATAACCATCACTGACAGAAGTTAATGTTTGTGTGGCCTCTCTCACATCACACACACAACTGTAAAACTGACAGAGAAATAAAAGAAATAAAAGAAAAATGAATCCTAGTTTAGTGTGTATTTTCTACACTTTCTACACAATTTTTCTACTGGAGGCATACAGTACCATGAAATTTGGCATACTTGCAGATTTACTTATTCTGTATACAATCAATTGCTCAATTCTTGTAGTTAGGCATTATTGGGACCTGTAGCGCCACCTACAGGCAAGGTGTGCCATAGATGTTCAATGCATGTACAGTAAATGTAAAATAGGTCTGGTACATTGTTGATGCAAGCAAGCTTATCATAGCTATATGCCTCCCGCTATCCGGAGACGTACATCAATGCCCAGGCCCAGTTAACGTGAAGGCGGGGGAGGCAGACTCAAACAACTCGGCGGATCTACATGGGAGTAACAGCACCTTCTCACAGGTAAGCATGGAAAACAGAGAACTTACTGACTTTACCCATAGCATCTGTACTGATCCGTCTGCACACTTTTGCTGTCCGGGACCTGCGGCGAGGGTCGGGGACGACGATGCCGGGCGGATTGGGCGTGGAGCAGTGGGTGGACGAATTGGAGTGGCGGCTGCATTCAGATTCGCGAAATGAGTTTGACCGTTTTAATAGAAGAGGGCTGCATCTAATCCCAAGGGCGTAACTTTGGTTTGAGAAGTAGGGGGGACACAATAAAACGGGGAGTCTGGGGGTACTCCCCCAGAAGAAAAATTTGCGATTTGAATCCCATTTCCTGCATTTCTACATACATTTAGGGACTACGGTAACCAATACAAAATCCGGGAAATAATTAAGTTGGTCATCATGCTAAATTCTGCCAGAATAGTACTAAATATACATAAGAAAAACGGTCTTACTTTCTGTATTGTTTAACCCACAACTTTACTAAACTTCACATGTTGAATTATTCAATTATGGATATATATATATATATATATTTTGAAGAATAGGACTGACAGATCTATGGTACATTATTGTGGCACTATCGATAGATAATGTGTCATTTGCAACTTCAATCACAACAAACATATACAAAATGTATCAAAGAATATGAAACTTTTTTTTTTTAGAAGTTTTTTAGAAGTCACACACTGTCAATACTATAAGAGCACTGCCAATGAATGTGTTAGCTTTTTTATGTAAGTCTAGTGTGTAGTTATCTTTATTATGAGTATTGGTTATACCTGAGATTAGATAGTCTTTGGTTCTACCTTTTCACAGTGTCACTCAAAATACATGTCTTTTGTAATCCCCTTTTTTATGATCCTTCAAGAACTTCTTACCTTCATGTATCCATACTTAACGTTTACCTTTTAAGATGAAAGACAGACAGTCAATTAATCAAACTTCAAAGTGCTGACTCCGCCCACCAGGGCCAGTTTCGGCGTACGCCGGCAGAAATTACAAGTGGACCCTATCCTACAGTCCCTGCTCTCAGCGGAGGGAGGGAGCTACGCTGTGATCACCAGACCTCTCTTGATTAGACAAGCAAGTAGAGCAAACCGGCATCACCCATACCAATTTATTGCCAAATGCTTTGGGATTCAACCAGGGGCGGAAATCACGGGGGGGACAGGGGGGTCCGGACCCCCCCTTCCTGGGACTAACAGAGAGTTGTCCCCCTCAATATATCATTGTAAACATAACTATATAATTTTAAATAATATAATAATATGCATTGAAAGCACTTGTGCTAATTATAGACGCAAAACAATGCGTTTTTAAGTTTCGAAAGATTGAGTCCCTCTCTCATATGCCTCACAGTGGTTTGGTCCACTGCCTACCTGCCTCCCCGAACCCCCACACACACACATTAGCCCTCGGTACGAGTGTGTGTGGAGGATCTCTGGAAGTGTGTCAGTGGTGGCAGACCTCCAGTAAGTAGCTGAGGTTAACTTAAAACAAAGGATGTGTCAGACATTTTTCTTTACTTCTACCACTCAATAGAATAAAACACATTCACAATTGTAATCAGACTACATTTTGTTCCGTTACCTCGCGGTTGAATCTTGTGCGTCAGCGTGTTGGTACGGAGCCGCGTCTCCTAATGCATGTGTGTGTATGGAGGCAGGAGGTCTGTCCACAATTAAAATCATCATAACTCGCTGAATTTTCGACCGATTTTCAAGCGGTTTGGTTTGTTACAAATGCCAGACATGTATTTATGATACAGGATAGTTGGTTAAATTAAAATGCGGGATTTCATACCAAAATACTTTATCTTTTGTAGATGGTAACAGTAATATTTCTATAATATAATATTTAAGATTAACTTACCCTATGTAATTAGGTTCTAAGTATATTATTTTTTTCTTACTGCATGTAAAATGGCTGCCACTATGTTATTTTGTTCATAATTTTGGAAATAAATGAAGACTTAATTAATAAAAAAGACATAATTACAACAAACATTATGTTAAATATAAGTAAGTTTCTGGCAGGCTTCATAGCGTTCTGGACTTTTACACATTGACAGCAAAACATTAGAGATCTGCTTTTTCGGGAAAACAAAATCTAATTAGGCATATATTAGCTTTAGTTCAGTTAATGGGTGTTGCATCTCACCTACTACTGTAAATAACCTGCATGCTGTGTGTGTGTGTGTGTGTGTGTGTGTGTGTGTGTGTGTGTGTGTATTTGTCAGCCAGCCAGGTCAGTTAAAATGGCAGAGAAAAGAAAAACATACATCCGATCATTTTTCAGTGCACCGAAACGCCAAGTAGAAAGACCCCAGTAATATCAAAGGCAATTTGATAAAATCTTCATAAGAAAGGAATGAAGTGCTTATGGAAATGTTTCATAATGGACCTCTATATACATTTAATACAACAGTACTTTTGGCGGCACCTTTGGTGTCCCCTTCAGGAATTGCTCTTGAGAAATGTTTCTGTTTATTGTCCCCCCCAACAGTGAAATGAAATATCTGCCCTTGGATTCAACACATTAACATTGCTTCCCATGGTCAGAAAAAGTCGCCAGATTTGTCGCTAGTCGCTTTTGAGAAATAAAGTCGCCAGGGGGGTCTGAAAAGTCGCTAAATCTAGCGACAAAGTCACCAAGTTGGCAACACAGATGCCAAAATGTACTATAGAACCGCGTAGGCAGGCTGTCCGTGTCCGCTACTCGTCCGTGGCAATTTTTTGGAGTATATACTGATATACTCCAGAAAATAGTGTAAGGCACTGGCCTTACAATCAGCAGCTTAATTCACATTCTCAGCCAGAATCTGACGGCTGGCCAAACAGTAGCGTATTAAGCACGATTTTTGCGGTTAAAAAAGTGGGGGGGACACATACAGGATTTTGAAAAGAGGGGGGGCATGTCCCCCCCCGTCCCCAGTGGAAATTACGCCCCAGTCTAATGCACCTAAATGCGCGGAGTCTATTACCGAAAGTTCAATCTGAAACAGCCACAAAATGTATGGTCAGTTTTAAAGGATATTGGCTCCACATCTTCTAATAAAGCAAAGTCTCAAAATATCAGTTTGGAAATTGATGGAGCCATATGTCATGAGAAAACAAAAATTGCCAACCATTTTAATGCGTTTTTTTACCACTGTAGCCTCATCCCTGGTAAAGAAGTTACAAGCCTGTAAGGGATACTATGGGTTTTCCTTTGTTCAAAACTTTTACCAAAGTGTGAACATAGCAAACGACATGTTTGAGTTAGATATGGTAACAGAGAGCAGTGTCTTCAATCTTCTTTGCAAAATGAATATTACTAAAGCAACTGGACTAGACAATTTGCCAGCGAGATTTATAAAGGATAGTGCCAGCATAACAGCAAAAATCTTGATGCATATTGTGAATCTTTCTGTACACACTGGAAAGTTCCCAAATGTTCCCAAATTTTAAGTACCAGTCTGGTTTCAGGACAGCTCACTCTACAAACACGTGTTTGATCAATCTTTTTGATTACATAAAAATGGAGAGCGAGAAAGGGAATTATACGGATATGGTCATGTTAGACTTACAGAAGGCTTTCGATACCGTTGATCATGGTATTCTTTTAATGAAATTGAAATGTGTGGGCCTTAAAGACATAGCTGTGAATTGGTTTAAATCCTACTTGGCAAACAGGAAACAGGTGTGTAAAGTTGGTGAGGCCCTGTCCACAGTTATGGAGGTCACATGTGGGGTACCACAGGGCTCCATTTTGGGACCATTGTTGTTTTTAATTTATGTCAATGATATGCCGGCAGCAGTGACATCTAAAATGAGGCTTTACGCAGATGACTCTACCTTATTAGTATCCGGTAAAGATACCAGAGTTATACAGGAAACTCTTAGTAGAGAACTGTCTCTGGTAAGAGACTGGTTGATTGACAACAAACTGTCTTTACATCTGGGAAAGACAGAGTCCATTTTATTTGGCACTAAACACAAGCTTAAGAGAAGCGATACAATCAAGGTAGAGTGTGAAGGAAATATTATTGAATCCAAAACCAGTGTCAAATACCTTGGAGTCTCTCTCGACCAATCTGTCTCTGGGGAGGAAATTGCAGCTACAATCTTATTTAAAACTGCAAAAAAGCTTACGTTTTTATATCGTTACACTCGTTTTTTTAATATTAAGGTTAAGAAACTTTTAGTTGCCTCATTAATCCAGTGCCACTTCGACTATGCCTGCTCCGCATGGTATAGTGGACTTTCCCAAAAGCTTAAAAACAAAATGCAGGTAGCACAGAATAATGTTATCAGATACATGCTCAATGCTCCTCCCAGGACACATATAGGACCTGTAGAAATGAAGGAAGTTGGATTATTACCTGTTGAAGATCGAGTTAAACAACTGAAACTTAACCATATGTTTGATATAATTCACAAAAGGGCCCCAGAATATATGAACTGTCAAATTGATATGGTTGGAAGTCAACATAATTGTAACACAAGAGCAAGCATTATGTCATGCAGTGTTCCTTGTGTTAAAGGTAAAATAGCAGGAAGCTCATTTTTCTATACTGGGATCTCCTTATGGAACAACCTGCCCCTGCATATTAAACAAAGCCAAACAAAGGCAATTTTTAAAACAAAAGTTAAGGCGGCTTTGTGGGGAGTGTTGATGGGTCACTTTTAAGGGAGGGAGTTTGAACCATGGGCGAGGGGTTGCAAGGGGGACTAGTAGGTTTATCCTGTAATTTTGTTTGTTTCCATCAAATTGTTTGTTTCCATGTATTGTGTTTGTTTGTTTCCATCGAGGACCACTTTGGAAATAAGTGTTTTTAGTAATGCTTTTAAGTGCTATCCTCTGGGATTTTGTGTCATGATACTCCTTTGAGTTGTTGTGCTTTTAAATTCCTAATAAAAAATCTAAGTAGAGGAAAATCTATATTGGAGTATAAAGTTCAAAATTGGCAGATTTACCTTTTTTAAGATGCAGAAGAAAACTGTGTGCAGTATAACTGTGGTCGGACACTTTTGGAGCCTCTAGCCTCATACCTCTTATGCTTTGGGGTAGAAAGCTGAAAATTGGCTTAATGGCCTTTTTTCCCCCACATATAAACCGTGTGTAGTCTATTTGTGGTCAGACACTATTGGAGCCACCGGATTGGCCAGATGCATAGGAGATTATAGTACATATAGTACAGGCACATCACAAAGTGCAGAAACAGAATAAAAAAGAGCGATCAATGCCATCAGTACACAGAACCATAACAAGTGGCAATAACAGTAACCAATAACAAACACACACACACACACACACCGCCTCCTACTGCACACTGCTTCTTCTTCTAACTTCTTCTTCTAACAGCGTTTCAAAAACTTCTGTAGCTAGAATTTCAACCCTGCGAATAGTTGAAGTGGGGTACAGTTTTAATAGCGGATGTCACACTAGTTTTAATTTTGTCGTCAGTTATCACCTCATCCACGACGGCCAGCATGCATTCTTTCACGGTTTCGGAGTCTGTGAATGGCCTTTTCTTCTTTGCCAAGATGCAGGATACACGAAGGGAAGCTGCTGCAGCTCTCTCTTGGTCTGTGCATGACCGCACCAGGTTAAGTCAATACGGCTCCGATCGTAAGATGCAATCAAACAAAGCGTCCCTCTCCTGTGATCCCTCGGGAAAGTTTGGTGTTTCTCAATGTGGTGCCTCCGAATATTATATTCTTTAACTACCGCAACGCACTCATTGCAAATTAAACACATTGGCTTGGCGTTTGGAGATAGCGGTAAAATAAACAAGTATTTGCCAGTCCAGGCAGGGTTAAAACGACGGTTTTCATTGTCACTTCTACGTTTCAGGGTTGACAGAGACATATTTTCAGAAAAAGTGGGGGTCGTCTTATATTCGAGGACTAGACAAACGTGTTCACAACATCAGATATTTTTTTGAATGGATAAAGTACCGGTGTAAAACCGACTCCTACACGGAGTGTTGCATTATGGGTTGTTTGTAGCCTTCATGTTGCTAGGCTAGCGAGTGTCTGTTTATAGTGAGTCTGTTAGAGTCAGTCAGCCCCAGAAGTGTTTCGTTAGTCCAGTTTAACCTGCAGGAGTTTCTGAAGGCTCGTGTAACGTTTTTCTGCCACGGAGGAAATAAATTCATGACGAGTGAAAACGAGTCCAAATTTTTATAAAATAATATTACAATTAAAATATTAAAATTGCTATTAAAATAGCCTATAATTCAAGCTCGCTGGGCCACTCAGAGGTTGCTTCTGGACCGGATGTGGCCCGCGGGCCGCCAATTGAATAGGCCTGCTTTACACTAAAGATTTCTATTCCCAAAATAATTTTAGTTTATTCCTACAATGTGTTTGTCTTGGTTATTTACAAATACGATATAGCCTATGTCAACTTTCCAGCCTATGTCAACAGCCCCTTCAAAAAATGTGTGGATAACCCCAATGCTTATTTAGTTATAAATAGAAAATAATCTCCTTTAAGAAATATGATTACAAGGAATACAACATTGAAGGTGGAAAAAAGGCAAAAAATGATTGGTGTAGCACTTTGACCTTTCAAGACTTTTCCTAAAAACACATAAGTACACAAACTTGTGTACACGTGCACACACACCAGCACATACACACACCAACGCATACTCACACACACACACACACACACACACACACACACAATAGCACTGTACATTTACTGCATATCTAATGCATTTCTGGCCAATCCAGTGGCCTATAGGTGGTGCTAGAAGGGTCAAAGATGTCTATAATGTACTATATAATCTCCTATGCATCTGGCCAATCCGGTGGCTCCAATAGTGTCTGACCACAAATAGACAATACACGGTTTATATGTGGGGGGAAAAAGGCCAATAAGCCAATTTTCAGCTTTCTACCCCAAAGCATAAGAGCTATGAGGCTAGAGGCTCCAAATGTGTCCGACCACAGTTATACTGCACACAGTTTTCTTCCGCATCTTAAAAAAGGTAAATCTGCCAGTTTTTAACTTTATACTCCAATGTACCAGACCTATTTTACATTTACTGTAAATGCATTTGACATCTATGGCACACCTTGCCTGTAGGTGGCGTTACAGGTCCCAATAATGCCTAACTACAAGAATTGAGCAATTGATTGTATACAGAATAAGTAAATCTGCAAGTATGCCAAATTTCAAGGTACTGTATGCCTCCAGTAGAAAAATTTAAATGGACCCAAGGCATCCAGATGTAACAATCTGTGAGGGAAACAGGAGGGTTAAAGAGTAGAAAAGTGTAGAAAATACACACTAAACTAGGATTCATTTTTCTTTTATTTCTTTTATTTCTCTGTCAGTTTTACAGTTGTGTGTGTGATGTGAGAGAGGCCACACAAACATTAACTTCTGTCAGTGATGGTTATACCAGTCAAACCAGTCAAATGTGTGTGTGTGTATGTGTGTGTGTGTGTGTGTGTGTGAGAGAGAGAGAGAGAGAGAGAGAGAGAGAGAGAGAGTGAGTAAAAACTGATCTCTGTCTCTAGTCAGACAACATTTTCTTGCCAGTTCACCTACTGGTCAGCTGTTAGTCTTCTGGGTTTGTTTTTGAGCTGTTCAGTCCTACAAGCCAGGGCATTAGACTGGCCCCTCCCATAGGAAACACAGAGAGAAGGAAGTGAGAAGTGAACCAAACAAATCCAGAGTCCAACAACTATCGACTAGGTAAGTTGCCAAGAATGTGTGCTCTAGCCCGCCTACTGTTGTTTTTAGTTTGACTGAGTCAGTTTTCTTGATTCCTTCTTTCCTTCTCGAATCAAGGAAATACATTCCTGAATGGGACTTGTAACTTGAGATGTTTTTTTTGTGTGTGTATGGCACAAGAGGAAGAGACAGAGAAAGAGTGGGAGAGAATAATACACACATACAATATGTACATAATATACTGTATGCTGCACTATTAGTGTGTGTTCTGTTAAGTGTTTCTTCTCTCTTGCCCTCCTCTTGTGGAAACGTTGTGAAAAGCCCCATAAGGGAAAGACTGAAATAGTATCGTCCAGCCTGAGTTGCTGCCACAGCCCGTAGTATTGCCCCGCTTACTTACTGACAGCTCTGGGATCAGCTATCTGACAGCTAAAATGCAAAGAGTTTCATTCCAAAATGAGGTTTCCACGAAACTGATACAGTACAACTCACTATTCAATATTATTGAAGTTCTTAGCTATCTTGAGTCCTTTAGTTACACAATAGCACTCAAGAGCATGAAATAATCTGTGCTTTTTAAATAATAAAATAATGATAATAAAATACCGAAGACAGAAGTGGAACAAGCAGCTGGTAAACCCAGCAGCTGTGAACATGAAAGTCATGTCAATCAGTTCCTTGTGTGAATGGCTCAAGAATTTCCCCTTTTTTCTCCACCACATCATGTTCTGATCTTAATGCTGAGGAACATGAAGTGGGGTTGAGTCAGAGATCTGGAGCAGAGGGATATTTAAAGCCTCTCCTGCCCCCTCGGTGGGTAAATAATCAGCTAGGATGTGAATCAGGCTCTATTTGTATGGTAATGTGTGCTCGAGAGGGAGCTCTGTGTGTGTGTGTGTGTGTGTGTGTGTGTGTGTGTGTGTGACAACCTCTGTTAATATGTTGCTCAGCAAACCTCGGGGAGAGGAGCCTTCCAGTTTTCTCTCTCTAATAGTGTCAGCTGAGACGGGGGGCAGGGAAGAGGAGAAGGGGAAGCTTCTCTCGTTCCTGCGCATGACTGAAAAAAATGATAACGCATTTGTAGATTGTTTATGTGCACACATGTGTGTGTGGGACATGTACATACAGTACAGTGTGTGTGTGTGTTTGTGTGTGTGTGTGTGTGTGTGTGTGTGTGTGTGTGTGTGTGTGTGTGTGTGTGCGTGCTTGCGCGCGTCAGTGCTTTCTTGTGTATTTGTCCTGAATTACCCTGCATTTTTTTATTATCTGGCTTACCAGATGGGACACTTGCTCCTGCCTAGACTTGTTCAGTCCAATCAACAGTGAATGAACAGTCCCAGTGTATTTAGCTAGTGGCTGTTAGTGGGTGCTTCGTATGTCATGTGTATTACCAAATAGCGTTTCAAGGTCAGGACTTTGCTCAAAAATAAGAATAATAATAAGAATAATGTAGTAATTCTGTATTTTTTTGTGCACACAAACAGTAAATATCTCATGTTTGCGTGTGTTTGTCTGCATACACAGATTGAAGGTGAATGCACCATGAGGTCTTCTTCCCTCCTACTCCTCTTCCTCCTGTCGGGGGTGTGTGGCGTTCAGGGGGCATCATATATCAGAATTTGTGCCTTCAACCTCCATAGCTTTGGGGAGAGCAAGGCCAGCAAGCCCAAAGTCATGCACACACTTGTCAGGGTAAGACAATGACAGAGGTGGATTTTATTGAGCTATAGTTTTATATTTGATTCTTGCCTGGGACATCTGGGGTCAAATGTTTTTTTGTTTTTTTTTATAAGCCCCTTGTTTTTATCCCATTTGCATAAACCTGTGGATTTTGCTCTTCTCTCTGAACTTTATCATTTCACCCCGTTGTTTTATTACTATGCAAATAACAGGACTTTTTTCATTACTGTGATGTTTGTCTGTGTGTGTGTGTGTGTGTGTGTGTGTGTGTGTGTGTGTGTGTGTGTGTGTGTGTGTGTGTTCCAGCTCATCAGCCGCTGTGATGTGTGTTTGCTTCAGGAAGTGAGAGACAGCAAACAAAAAGCTTTACCGCAGCTGTTAACCCAACTCAACAAGTGAATAATCACACACGTGCACACAACCACACCCAAACACACACAGTTACCCACTGACTACACACAAACAGTTCAATACGGTGCAACACAGCTCTCATCTCATCGCTCTCATCACTTCTCACACAGAGACACACAGCCTGTTCATAAAGTTTTAACAGTTGTATTTATCTTTATCCTGACTCCCCTCCATTTTGCTGTCTGTGCCTCTTCAATATCTCAGGTATGACAGTGTTCATGAGTATAAAGCTGTTGCCAGTGAAAGACTGGGCAGATCTGACAGCTATCAGGAGCAGTATGTGTTTGTGTACAGGTGAGCTGAACTGTGTGTATACATATGTATTTATGAGTATCTAGAGTGCAAAGACAACCTTTGTACAGGCAGTAATGGTAAAGTTGTACTTGTTGTATGTGTGCAGAACTGGATCAGTGACTTTGATGGACCAGTACCAGTACCCAGACAATCTCCCAGGAGACGTTGACGCTTTCTCCAGAGAGCCTTTTGTTGTTCGCTTCAAAGCCCCCAAGACAAGTAGGTTCACTGACACACAGGATTCCCATATAAATGATGAATAAATTATGAAAAGTATGGGGAATTTACATTTAAGTTGATGCGTATAAACACAGCAACCTTCCTCCACATCCTCCCTGTTTGCCTCTCTCTCTCTCTCTCTCTCTCTCTCTCTCTCTCTCTCTCACTTGCTTCAAAAAGGAGTGAGTTACTTGGCGGATTTGTTCCATCATTTTGGTCAAGTCAACAAGTGTGGTCGTATAAAAAGGAAATAAAATAAAAAAAAACAAATCATGCTTTGTTTGTATAAATACTTTTTGATACAAGTTGAGGCTTTGTGGTTTTGGCAGGTTTTGACAGCAGGTAGTCTCTGGTTAACAGTAATATCGGTCTCTCTCCTCTGTGTGTTTAGCTATAAAGCAGTTTGTCCTGATACCCCAGCACACCACTCCATCCAACACCACCAAGGAGCTTGATGCTCTCTATGACGTTTTCCAAGATGTCAAGAAGAGGTGGAAAACTGAGGTAGGAAACCAATTTGCAAAGTTAAGTTTGCTGAATATAATTGGCATGAAGATAATCATAATCACAGCCAGAACTGTTTAAACAAAGTTTAAACAACATGCGGTAAAATAAAATGTTGTATGTGTAGATTATGTAGTGTGACCCTCAGCATTGCTGTGCGTAGGATGTGATGTTCCTGGGGGACTTCAATGCCGACTGTGGCTACCTGCCCAAGAAGAACAGAAAGGATGTTCGTCTGATTAGAGACAGTGCCTTCCTTTGGCTGATTCCTGAGAAGATCGACACCACCGTGCGAGAGTCCACCTCCTGCGCCTACGACAGGTAAACTCACACTCTGTATACAGGTAGTGACACATCAGCCACAGTTATAGAGGAAACACAGCCTCCAGCCTTCATATTTATTGTTCTCATGCCCCAAGATAGTTTTCTAATATGTTGCACTTTTGATTTTCATAAGTTATCTAATTGATGTATTTTTGGATGATGCTGTCATGATATTTTCAAGACCCAGTAACTGTTGGTTACATTTTGTGCACTTGGTTCTGGCTGGTTCTGCTCTTGTACATCGTTTGGAAAATCCTGCTCAGTATGCCTTTAACTACAAGTACTTCTAGTACAAGTAGAGACCGCTCTATGAGATGAGGAATGATGGAGGTCTCACTGTATTATAGTAACATAACGCAACTGTGAACCTATGTGTGCACCCATGAGAGGTAATAACACCTCATACAGGTGTGGAGTTCTCTATATATTGACGTAAGACCAACTAAATTACTGCATCACTAACTTAGCATGCCTTTCACCTGCACAGTCCACCATATAAGCCTATTCCAGGTAACAACACACTACTAGAACTATTAATGAAATATGTGACATAAACCTGTTGAAGTTAACTTCAGCACATTTGCTATAGTTTACAGTATAGCAACCATACTAAAGGGTGAAGATATTTCTAAGAAATATGATGTGTCAATTTTTTATTTTTATTGTATTGATTTTAATAGGATTGTTGTACATGGGGAGAAGTTTGCCAGAGCCATTGTGCCTCTTTCAGCCAAACCGTTTAACTTCCAAAAGGAATACCGACTCACAGAGCAGCAGGTAACCGCACTATATTTGATGTGTGTGTTTGTGTGTGTGTGTGTGTGTGTGTGTGTGTGAGAGAGTGAGAGAGAGAGAGAGAGAAAGAGAGAGAGAGAGAGAGAGAGACAGAAAAGCTGATTAAAGTCTAGATGTATTGAACTAAAACACAGTAAACTATTTGACAATTAACAATGGACTAGTTTAAACCAAAATTCTAGTATAGCTTAATCTAGTCTAGTCTAGTCTAGTCTTGTTTGAGTGTACTTGAGTCAAATCCTCCATGTTTCACAGCTGGAAGCATGCCTGGTGTTGTATGGGTGGATGTTGTCAGTGGTTTATTGTGTGGTGTTTCTGCTCAGGCGCTGGACGTCAGTGACCACTACCCAGTGGAGGTCCTGATGAAGGCCGGAGCATCCAGACAACAGCAAGTCTCCATCAGCCTCCTCCTCATCCTCCTCGCCTTTACATTCACCTGCAGCTGAGCAAACATGCAAACATGTGTGTGTGTGTGTGTGTGTGTGTGTGTGTGTGTGTGTGTGTGTGTGTGTTCTTGTTCGTGTGTGTGTGTGTGTGTGTGTGTGTGTGTGTGTGTGTGTGCATGTGTGTGTGGTTGAGGGAGCTGTGGGACCTGAGTAAGAACTGTGCAAAAGGAGATCACATATATACTAAGCAAACCAGAGAAGTGAACCATGAAGATGTACTTTACCACCCACTGGCCCTCATTCATCAAGCTATCATATGATCAACACTGATCTTAAAGTGGGTGTACGCTCATTTCACCACAAAAGTCGGTATTTATCAATTCCATCATTGTCATAGCTATTGGAATTACAGGCATTTTAGGCTGCCACAGATTTTTTTGGTGTTAAGTTTAATATCAGACGATTTCTTTCTGTCCTGAGAATTAAGATGGCTTTCTTCTTTCTTTGTAGAATTACATTTTAGAGACAAACCTCCTGGAGTGTCCTTTTCTCAGTTGAAACACTGCTGACCGATAATGCAATTGCTTGCCAAATTTTGCTTTTATTACAGCCTTTTTAATAAGATTGCCAAATAAAACACTCTTGGTGGCAACCTCTGCAACCAAAACATCAACTTCTGCTTTGGTAAATTTCTGCTTCTCGGATCTTTTGCTATGTTCCAGTCTGTAGCTTGCATGTTTTCTGCGCCAAGTCTTCCTTTTTGTAGGCCAAGAGTTGCCAAACTCACTTAATTTTGTGTGTCATATGTAAATGATCAATTCCATGGCTGCCTCTGATTTATCAATCTATGATGTACTTTGCTCTCATTTTGGTGCCGTGACAAAGTTTCATGAATCATACGTGACCTGTTTTAGGATCATTTTCACAATAGATTCTATGCTCTTTTCCATGACAGCTTGATCAATGAGAGCCATTGTATTCAACACTGGTATGGACATGTAAAGAAAACCTCTCAGCCCACGTTCTTTTGCTTCCTTGTCTGCCAAATGGTAACAATAGCTGTAGTAATAAGCCTACATGGACTCAGGGATGGAGTACAGCACATACATTGACCGTAATCTCAATCTCAGGACAGCATGCATGATGAATTGTTGTGAACCAGTATAGCATCATGAGTCTCCAACATGTGGAGATAACCTGCCAAATATCAGATTCTGATAACACTCCATAGCAATGCCTCTCAAAGTTGGGTGCTTCAGGGTGTTCCAGGCAGTCCACAGAAAAATTAACAATAGTTCAAATTTACTATTATGTAATTTACCAGATAGAACAATAATTGATCCACCTGTCTATCTGTTTGGTAATCCTCATCCGCCACAAGGTGTTATTTTTTGTTTTGTTTTTTTGTTTTTAAAGAAAAAAAAAAGTATTTCAAGGTGATATATTTTATCTTGTACTGAAGAGATTTAGGGCCACAGCTGAAAAATGTCAGAATTCTGAGATTGAAGTCAGAATTCGGAGAATAAAGTAATTACTTTACTTTTAGTTCAAGTAAAGACTTTATTCTCAGAATTCTAAGATTAATCTCAAACTCAAATAAAATCTTAACATGTGGTCCTAAGCCTCTTCCGCATTCTTGCCTAGTTATCACTATCATAAAATGGTGTTGCCGTGTATATATAAGCAATGAGTGATGCACTTTGTAAATACTGTTGATGGTTTAATGGAATACTATTTTTCAATGGAATGCTGTTTTTAATAAATTTAGAAAGTGCGACTTCCCTCCTTTTTTCTCATCATTTTATTGAATTTTCTGCAGACATGACAAAATCAGTTTAGCAGTTATAGGACATGGCAAGGTGTCTGTAATAGAAGACCCAAAAACCCACATACCTTCCCACCCCCCCATACCCCCACCCCATCATCCCATATTGGTCGTGGCCACTAAAAAGAAAGGATAAAATAAAAATAAGAAAGTATAAGTGAAATAAGAGGATAAATAAATAAACATATGCAGAAATAGCGATTAACTGCAATAAACAACCAATTCATAAATAAATAAAAATAAAATAGTAGTAATGATAATAATAATAATAATAATAATAATAATAATAATAATAATAATAATAATAACAATAATAATAATAATAATTAAAATAGGTGAAATGGAAAAAGGCATATAGTAGAATAGACGATAGGTAAAGAGGATTTGTAGGGAAGGAATAGTGAGGGTCCCTCTCCCTCTCTCCAGTGAACTCTACTCAGGAAACACCATCAGCATCAGGAATGATAGTGAGATCATTAATAAAGACTAGGAGGGGACTCCAGGTCTTGTGAAAGGATTTCAGACATCCTTTCAGTGAGAATCTTAACTTTTCAAGTTTTACTTAAACTTCCTATATCCATCTGTCATGTGTTGGGGGGAGGCATATTTCCATTTAAGAGGGATGGAACGTCTGGCCAACAGGGTGGTAAAGGCAATGACACGCTGTATTGTAGTGGGCATATTCTGAATTGGGGGGAGACCAAACAAAGCAGTCAGGGGATTAGGGTCTATATTTGTGTTGAGGGCCTGTTCAAAAGTTTTAAATACATTGGACCAAAAGTCTGTCAGCCTCGGGCATGTCCAAAACACACACAATATTTTTGCCAATTTAGTGTTGGTGAAGTGGGCTCTGTGGAGCACCTTGCACTGCAGTAGGCCGTCCCTTCCGCATATAGATGAAGAATGCACCAGGCCTAGGATGTCGCTCCACTGGCTGTCTGAGATGTCAACTCCCAAGTCGTGCTCCCAGGAATCTTTGAGGGATACAGTGGGGGCTGGATTTAGGGAGTCAATTATGCCGTATATTATAGATATCAGCCGCTTTTGATCAAAGTCAAGGGTAAGAAACTGCTTAATTTTCGATTCAGGGGGGTGGTTGGGCAAATGGGGAAATTGTTTTGGACAAAGTGCCTTATTTGGAAAAAACGAAAGAGATGGCTGCTGGGCAAGTTATATTTAACTGACAGGGATGCAAAAAATGAGAAGATCCAATCCTCATACAGGTCATTAAGTGTTGTAAGACCATTGGTTGACCAACTACGAAAGGCGGGATCAGAGCAGGACAGGGAGAATAAGTGATTATTTAAAATCAAAGCTCTGTGTAGACCGTGTTGTTTTATGAATTGGAGCCAAATCTTAATAGTACTAGTGACAACTGGGTTGGTTGAGATTTTGTGGGGCGCTATGGGAAGCTGAGTTTGATGCTGAATTGATCTCCTGAGACAGGCATGTTTGTTATTCCAAAGGAACGCATTCAGCTGCTGATCAAGATTGGTGAAAAAGGATTTATTGATACAAATTGGGATGTGTTGGAAAAGATATAAGAATTTTGGCAGGGTGACCATTTTTATCAGATTGACATGGCCCGCAAGAGATAGGGGAAGGGAGGCCAACCAAGGTATGTATGTTTTACATTAGTGGCTGAAAATTTTTGAGGAACAAATCATTGAAGGAGCCAGTGACAAACACCCCCAAGTATCTGAATCCCTCTGACACTATCTTAAAGGGGAATGTGGATTGGGGAAGTGTTTTCGCCAGTTGGTTTTCAAAAAATAATTCGCTTTTTTGGAGATTTAATTTGTAACCTGATAAATGACTAAACGGATCCAAAATTGAGAATATTGGGGGAAGGGAGGATATGGGGTTGGAAACGTATAAGAGAAGGTCGTCCACGTAAAGGGAGAGTTTATGGACCAGGCCGTGACGAGCGATGCCCTCAAACCTATCATGGCTGTGGAGCCAGATGGCTAGAGACTCAATAGCTATATTAAACAGCAGGGGAGAAAGTGGGCATCCCTGATGTGTCCCGCGCTGGAGAGGAAAAGGCGGTGATTGAATGCTGTTGGTTTGTACAGATGCAAACCGGGAAGCATATAAAAGTTGAATCCAAGAGATAAATTTAGAATCAAAGCCAAATTTTTCTAAAATAAAGAACAGATAGCCCCACTCCACCCTATCAAAGGCTTTTTCCGTGTCGAGTGATACTATGATTTCAGGAGAATTAGAGAGAGAAAAAATAATGTTAAGTAACATCCTAGTGTTGAAAAAAGAATGTCTCCCTAATGTAAAGCCTGTTTGGTCCAGTGAAATTATGGATGGCATCACTCGTTGGAGGCGGTGGGACAGGATTTTGGCCAGTATCTAATCTACATTCAAAAGCGAAATTGGCGTGTAGCTACTGCAAGAGGGTCCTTATCTTTCTTCAGAAGCAAAGAGATGGACGCCATAGACAAAGTCGCTGGTAGTCGGCCTTCATGAAAGGAATCATTGTACATCCTCACTAGAATTGGTACTAATAATGTAGAATACGCCTTGCAAAATTCGACTGTGAAGCCGTTGGGCCTGGGGATTTCCTGTTTTGCATTGATTTGATCGCTTCCTGTATCTCTAGGGTAGAGATGGGGCTACCTAATTCCTTGGCAATGATTTAGTCAATTTTGGTGTACTCTAACGAGTCAAGGGGATTGGGCGTTATTGCGGAAATCAAGGGGCATTCAGAAGTGTAGAGATTGGTGTAGTATACAGAGAAAGTCCTATTAATTTCAACCGGATCAGAGACTAAACTGCCTTTAGGCGATTTGATTCTGGGAATTAACCTGGAAGCACTGTTTGCACGGGCCTGTTGAGCTAGCAGCCTCCCTGCTTTGTCTCCCTGTTCAAAGAAGCGTTGCTTGGATTGTCTCAATTGTCTCTCTATTATGCGTGTCATCAAAAGGTCATGTTCCAAATGTTTTTATAAAGGGTGGGGGAGGGGGTGGAGGAGTATGTTCCATCAAGTTTGAGAAGCTCATCTGCGATTTCTGACAGCATAGCCTTTTCAATCTTTCTCGATTGGGAGACATAGGATATAACCTGCCCTCGGACAGAGGCTTTGAGAGCTTTGAGAGTACCACTACCAATGTCAGGGGTGTCATTAAATTCAAGATAGGAGCGAATCTGTGCAGCAATAAAGTCTTTGAACTCACTATCCGACAGCAAGTGAGAGCTGAATTTCCATAATTTAGGGGAGGTTATACCAAGAGGGAAATTGATGTCAACCGATGTAGGGGCATGATCTGAGGTAGCTATAGCGTGGTATTCGCATGAACTGAAATGATGTAACACATTATTATCAAGCAAAAAGAAATCAATCCGTGAGAACGTATGATGCGCATGTTAAAAAAAGGAGAAAGCTTTACTTTGGGGTTTTTTAAATCTGAGATTCCTAATTGGAATGCGTGATTAAACACTACAATGGCGGATTTGGATAAGGTGGCTTGTTTATGGGATGATCTGTCAAGACTCACATCCTGAACCAAATTAAAATCTCTGCCTATAATTATGTGGTGATTGTCAGCATTTGGAATATTTGCAAAAAAGTTTGCAAAAAATTGGTCGTCATCCCAGGTGAGTGCATAAATGGAAGCCAAAATTACTGGTGAGTTCTGTAACATGCCCGAAACTATGATATAACGGCCATTAGTATCTAGTTTAGTATTGGTCGGTTCGAACATGACACTCTTATGAATCATAATGCCAGCCCCTCTAGCTTTGTCAGAGAATTTTGAGTGGAATAAATGTGTCACGGTTGTGACTTTCAGTCCCTGCTTCATTGTCTAGTTTTTGTATTTCTATGTGTTTTATGTTCCCTGTCTAGTTCTACGTGCCATGTTCTCTGTTTGCCCCAGCTGTTTCTGATTTGTAATCACCTCCCCATGTGTATATTAGTCTTGTTCCCCAGTCAGTCTTTGTCGGATCATTATTTCCTGTTACGTGTCAGTTAAGTGCTCCCGTCTCTGTTTACCTGTTGTTTCCTGCACCCGTTATATTAAACACCCAGTCTTGGGGTTTGATCACTACCTGCCTCGCTGTCCTGCATTTGGGTCCTCACCACACCTCACCGTGACAAAATGGCTCATCCATGCCCTCTTGATACGGAGGGTCTCAGATGTTCATGATGGTGAGTTGACCTGAAACAGTGTAGCGCCTCCCAAGTTGAGGAGGGAGAGAGAGGGGGAGAGAAAGAAGACAAAGAGAGAAGACAAGGAAAAAAAAAAAAGAACATAATCCCAATTGTGACCATACCTAGAGTAACACCCAAAATGCAAGCCATGACTGGGCACTAAAGCTCTTCCAGGGTCTCATTTCCCTTCATAAACAGTGATAAGCCCCATAAATTGCAGAAGGATGAACAGGTGAACAAAGAATCATGAAATCTAACCTGACCAAACACCATGCGGATATACTGAAAAAGAAATAAATACAAATAAATAAAAAAAAAAAAACAGTGAAGCTCTGACTCAATGCTGAAAAGGGGGCCGAGTTGAAAAGTCTGTGTGAGTGTATATGGTGTATGTGTCTGTGCGCACGTGTGTGTGTGCGCATGTATGCATGCATGCGTGTAAATGACAAAAGCATAAATAAATAAATAAATGCAGAAATAAATAATTAAATACATAAATAAATTAAAAATAAATACATTTTGGTAATGAAAAAGGCTATTTCTGTATTTTTACATGTATTTATTTATTTATTTATGCATTTCTATATGTATTTATTTCTGTATTTCTACATTTATTCATTTATATATTTCTACTTTTATTTATTTATTTATTTATTTATTTCTGTATTTCTACATTTCTACATTTATTTATATCAGTCTGTCAAGCTCTTGAAGTTCGCGGACGACACCACCCTCATTGGGCTCATCTCTGGTGGGGATGAGTCAGCCTACAGGCGGGAGATCGACTGCCTGGTGTCCTGGTGCGGACTGAACAACCTAGAGCTCAACGCTGTAAAGACAGTGGAGATGGTTGTGGACTTCAGGAAGAACCCAGCCCCACTTACCCCCGTCACCCTGAGAGACTCCCCAGTCGACACTGCGGAGTCCTTCCGCTTCCTGGGCTCCATCATTACCCAGGACCTCAAGTGGGAGCTGAACATCAGCTCCCTCACCAAAAAAGCACAACAGAGGATGTACTTCCTGCGGCAGCTGAGGAAGTTCAACCTGCAAAAGACAATGATGGTGCACTTCTACACCTCCATCGTTGAGTCCATCCTCACCTCCTCCATCACCATCTGGTACGCTGCTGCTACTGCCAAGGACAAGGGCAGACTGCAGCGTATCATTCGCTCCGCTGAGAAGGTGATTGGCTGCAATCTGCCATCTCTCCAGGACCTGTACGCCTCCAGGACCCTGAGGCGAGCAGGAAAGATTGTGGACGACCCCTCCCACCCTGGACACAAACTTTCTGAAACACTCCCCTCTGGCAGGAGGCTGCGGTCCATCAGGACCAAAACCTCACGCCACAAGAACAGTTTCTTCCCGTCTGCAGCTGGCCTCATCAACAAGGCCCAGGACCCCCCACTGTCACGGCCCCTTATCCCCTCCCCCCATAATCACTACACGCTACATTAACATACAGTCTCCACATCTGACTCAATGCGTTACAATTAACGCACATCTTTTTGGTCATCTTTTGATCTCTGCAATATGAAGGAAAACAAAGGGGAAGGAAAAAAGCAGGAGTGAAAGGCCCAGTTCAGGGATTTCCTCCTACTCCTCCTCCCCCATACTCACCCACAGAATAGCCAGCCCAAACAATATTGCACACATACACAAACACTCACACACTCACACACAAATGCACTGTTGTTCCTGCAACACCAACATCTCCTACCTCACCATACAATTAACATGTGCAATACAACATATATATTTTGTTAATATTTTGATATTTTTTGTATATATTTTGTTAATATTTTGCTATTTTTTGTATTTTGCTATATTTTGTTAATATATTGCTTATATTGTAAATTTCTTTGCTTATCGTGTTGCCTTATGTACCTTATGCACCAACCACACCAAGTCACTTTCCTTGTATGTGCAAACATACTTGGCATAATAAAGAATTCTGATTCTGATACAGTATAGTCTGGTTTAGTTTGATTTGGTACCATTTTGTGAGAAACATGGTCTTATGCTCTCCCTTCAGGTGTAATGGCAAGAGGGTGTGTGAACTAAACACAAATGTCTTCCATACTTCTGATCCCTGCGTTGGCACCTTCAAATACCTGGACATCACCTTCACCTGCCTCCCAGCAAGTGAGTCGTGTGTCTGCATGACACTAACAATGAAACTAAGCTGAAAATAAGTCAGATAAATGTGATGTCTAACCTGATTCACGTTACTTTGACAGTTTACCTTGTTGCATGTGAGGGCTCTGTGGCACACCTACATTGTGGTAAGATCACAGTTTCTCTTTTTTATATGTATGGTGCATTAACATGATAAACATAAGCGTAGTAATTAAAAAACACATTTTCAATGAATTTTCGACACTTGAAACTGCTACTTGCACCTTTGATCACCTGCATCTGAAACTAGAATTTACCACATTTTTCTTTCCACTCTACCTGTCCAACTTTTCCTCCTCCTGTTCTCAGACAAAGGGCAGGTTATAAATGTCCACGGTGCTGATTATGGCCGCCGCGACCAGACCACATGCTCTTACCAACGCCCTACCGCTCAGATCCAAGATGTCTACTGCTCAAGGGTCACTAGCAGTGTTGGTGAAAGGTGCTGTTGCATATTCCTTTGTTATAACTTTAACTTCAGTTTGAGAATTATGGAAAAACAATCATGGTGTATATAGACGTTTTACAACTGAAGTACAATGTTAGTTGCAGGTGGCACAGAGCACATATTTGTTGAAATTTGATGACATGGAAGTAAGACAGTGTATTCACTCATATCGCTCTGCATCCACAGCTGTAATGGGAAAAACAACTGCACTATCAATGTGAGCAACTCAGTGTTTGGGGACCCCTGCGTTGGCACTTACAAGTACCTGGAGTTGGCTTACACATGTGAATGTAAGTACCTGAAAGGCCTGTTTGGGCTGTTTCACTCTGCTGAAGGTAATATGGAGTTACACCACACACGCACAGGAAAATACCTGGGGGTATAATATGGGGTGGGGAAGAAGGCGTGATCTACTTCGATCACATTGGTTCTTGACTTCAAGTGGAATGAAAAATGATCTCAACGCTAAGCTTTTGAGAAACCCATTAGTTAGTTTCTGAAACTGTGCTGACATCATGTACAATGCTGGTTTATGAAAAGCCAACCTGCAGTGACAGCACATTATCTGTCTAAAGTGAGGTTTTTGTCTGTTTTTTGCAGATCCTGTTGCCTCAGCAGAGCAGCCTGTGTGAACATATTCCAATCACAATAATCAGAATATTAATCAATACATGCATATCCATTCATTCGTTGAATAAAATGCATACTAAATGAGCATCATAAATGTATCCTATCCATTTGTGATTTGGTGAGGTGGCTAGAGAAATGTAAGGAGTAACCAGGAAACCAATGAAACAGTTTAAATTGAAGTTTAAGAATAACGTTAAGCAGAATACTGACCTAAATTCATAACTAACTACAGTAGAACATTAATGTGGAATAGTGACATCTTCATTTACATGGAGGAAATGCCTCAAGAAAGAACAAATTAAACCAGACTGGGACAAAATAGAGTTTAAATGTATTAAGGGGGAATGCCCCAACACTGTTAGAAGAAAGTGTTTTGAAACCCAAAAAGTGGGTGTAGTGGCAATATAGTGGAGTTAAAACCTGTTTACACTGGTGTTTCAAGACAACATAGAGTGTTACAAAACACCCTCTGGTGACTGTTTTGAGATCCGAAAATGGTGCTTTGAAGCACTCGGGAAACAGAGTTTTCAAACCTGATATGGAGCATGGATACACCAATGAGATAAGTGGTTTGAAACACATTTCAGAGATTCAAACTCCTTTTTTCTAGGACTGGAGACACCCCTGATTATAGAGATTTGAAAGACTGCACGGTGTTTCGAGGTCTGTAAAACCTGAAACTCGAAACATGACGTGTTTCAAGAGCTTATTTTCCTCAACTCCAAACACCACTTAGGTGTTTTGATACCTTACTTTCATAGACTGAAAACACCACTATGGTGTTTCAATAGCTGTCAGGGAATCCTAACACCACTATGGTGTTTCAATAGCTGTCAGGGAATCCTAACACCACTATGGTGTTTTTATTGATTAATTTATGGCACTCCAGACACCACTATAGTGTTTATCTTTGGCACTGGCAGTAACTGTGTTTTACATTGTTTCATGTCGATACCCCCTCATATGGTCTATCAACCAACTATTTTACCTATTTGTCAAATATTGTTCAATGAGTTAAAATATCTTTACTACAAATGAGGACAGAAAAAGATAACTATTTCAGGCATTTTTATTTATGCTTCATTTATGATTCATGCAGTCACAAACAAATCTTAGTTTCATCAATAAACAATCAGCAGCATACAAGATATCGTATTGTACATATTGTAAGGTCATCCATTCCCACATGAAGCAATGAGATACATCATATGTCCCTAAGTTTCGTGAAAAGTAAAGTCAAAGATATTGTGTGACAAATATATTGTATACTGTACTAAAGACAATTGCGCAATAATTAATAAACATTGGTTCAGCGGCATCCAAAATGTTGTGCGTGATGGATGAATAGATGGATGGACAGACGGATGAACGGACAGGGATTGATCCACAGTATCCATATATTATCTGTTAGGGTTAGGATTATTAAGTAGTTGTATCTGTATACATTTTGGGATACTGCTACCACAAAATGATGTAGGCCTACGAGAAAGCAAGGGCAGTGAGGGAATCAGAGAAGTTGTGCACAGCCACAGTTTTATTTGTGGCTACTATGTAAAATCTTTGTGCTGTAAGAATGGGCCAGTGGTTGAAATATAGGGAGTTACAGGGATGACTGAAGAATCTTGTGGGGTTGATGTTTCCTGGAGCATCATGCTGCTCTGACCTCCTCATTCAACAGTGTCGAGGTCTGTGGCTGAAGGAGGACAGATGATGGACACACTCACTCACACACACACACACACACACACACACACATGCACACCAGAGTTAGTTATGATTCCACTTATGTTCTTCTTGACATCTGCAAAGGCACATACATGATAACTATTACAGTAGAAGCTGAAACACTGAAGTTCTAACAGTAGCCTATGTATTTAGCTACTGACACAAGCCACTGTAGCATTAGCCTAATGTACAGACCCAACAGACGCTACATTTCGCAAACTACTATTTAGCTGGTAAACTACTATTTAGCTATTATTAGCAAAGCACAAACATGATAGAACAAAGCTAAGGTTAAATAGAGAACTGTTTTAAGATGTCAACAAGAGTTTACAAGCTTAGCTAGCAAATATCAGCTAGTTAGCTTTAGGCTAAATAGCTAACTAGCAAACTAAGGTGGCTATCTTAGATACTACAAAATGTAATAAAACGGTCTCCAGCAACATACTGTACCATTGCAACATGTCCAATCCAACGTTAGCTGTGGGTAAACTTAGCCTCTGTAGCAGCACAGCAGGAAGCAGAGAACAGAACAGTGACAGAACAACAAACACACCTCAAGCTAGCTCTGCCCACCTGAGATCTTCCATTTTCCAATTCACACAGACAAAGAAGATAAATGAGGGGTGTCCTGGTCAGCGTGTGCCATGTAAATGCGATGTCCTGGGTTTGAATCTGGTCCAATATGTTTGCTGCATGTCCTCCCAGTCTTTCCTGTCTCTCTCTACTTTGATCTGTCCAATAAATGCAAAAATGCCAAAAACTTAACTCTTAAAAGAAGACAAATGAGTGTCAGAGCTGCAATATCCATTGGTGATACTCTGAAGGACAACAGAAAAGCTATACAACTGTTATTCATTTGAATAACAGTTGAAAAAAATAAATAAAAAGATTGCCCACTAGGCACACAGACCAGCAACCAACATGCTTAGTTCAAAAAGTAAACTATAAAGGTTGAGCTATCTATCACAGTTAAAGGCAGAATCCTCAATACAAACCTAAATTCTAAACAAATGGATAGCCCCAGCGCCAAAAATGAAAAAATAGGAATGGGTGTATATAGAGTGCTATTTATAACTGACTTTCAAACTTTCAAAACACTCTTTGTGTGTCTACAGACTCATACATGTGTATTGATAACACTTAAAACTGGGTATAGCTCCAAAATGTATCATGTTTTGTGTTTCAAAACCAAAATATTGTGTTTAAAGTGCTCCCAAACACTGATATTAGAGTTTCAACTTGAGCCCCACCTAAACACCAATTCCAGTGTTTCAATGGCTGCATTGCACTGCTTATGGTGTTTCAGCACCTGATAACTGCTGTCTCTTACTCCCTCTTCTAACAGTGAAGGAAAACCCCAATCCAGATTTTATTTGGTCGTGTAAATCTTTGTAATATTCACAGATTCTTGAGGAGTTTAACTTTTAGATGGAAAATTAGCTTTTTTCAGATGGCATTAAATAGATAAATGGCATTTCAATCAGGAGAGACTAGGATGAATGCTCAAATGAAAAACTTTATTCATGACGTGGAACACGATGGAAACTTTGGCATAAGCTCCATAGAGGAACTCCTCCCATTCGGGAAGTTAAGAGTACATCCAGAATGGATGTAGGAATTAGGATGTCCCCCTGGGCAGTTCCTCTGGGGGTGGAGGACGGACGAAGCACAGCGACTGGAATGACAGCAGCATACAGCATAGATCTGAGAGAAGCACAAGCATAGTAGGTGACGTGTATATACTCCCGTCACTTAGACGATTGGCTCTCTGAAAAAGAGAGGGAAGTGACAGCTAACTCTGATTGGTTGCTTTTCCACCTATTTATGGGGTTTTCAGTTGAAAATGTTTTATAAGATATTACCTACAAGGAGAATGCTTAAGTTGTGGAAGATAATTGATGAAAGCTTTTGTAGATTTTGCTCTGATGAGGAGGATGCCATGCATTTATTTTGGTACTGTCCACTTGTTGCATCCTTTTGGCAGCAGGTGGCAGATTGGTTACTTTCACAAGCCATTTTCTTGCCTTTGTCCCCTCTCACAATTATGTGGGGAGTTCATGATGACCAAAATACTTTATTGAATACAATTGTATTGCTTGGCCAACTTTACATATTTAATACTCCAAATAAACAGTTATCATTGGCTTCATTTATTTCTTTCCTCAAACATCACTATTTGTTGGAAAGGTTAATTATGAGAGGGAAAGGTAAGGGACTTGCTTTTACTGGTAAATGGGAAAAACTATCAGTTATAAAGGCATGGGATTTTGAGCTTTGATATGTCCTGTTTTTGTATTCTTCTTTTCCTGTTTTTCAATTTTTTTTTTTTTTTTTTTGCCTTTTGTATTGGCTTTATTTATAAAAAACTGTAAATGGAGTGTATAATACTTTATTATGTTCTGTTCTTTTATGTAACTTTATACGTTTTATTTATGTATAAGCTTATATGACTATACCTGCATTTGTTTATATCAGTTAGACTTTCTCTACCTTTTTTCTTCATAACTGGGCTGTGATCTCCATTCTGTCTAGTTAATATACTTTGTTTTACATTTGTTATGTTTACGGTATTTTTCTTCTCTTTTCTGATGTCTCTACATGTTTACACAGTGTCATTTCTGTATTTTGTGTTGTATTGTTATTTTTGTTAAGTAAATAAAAAAACAAAAAAAATTGGTTCTCTGGAGAAAGAGGGAAAGTGTTCGCCAACTCTGATTGGGTGAAGAGAAAGCATGAATGAATGAATGTGATTTAGGTAGTCTTTCTTATTGAAATTGCGTAATACTTCACTAATTAGATGGAAAATTTGCTCCTCTGCCAAACTCAACTGTGGAGTACCACAAGGTTCAATTCTGGGTCCAATTCTCTTCTCTGTATATATGCTACCCTTAGGCCACATAATTAGCAGACATAATATTTCTTTTCACTTTTATGCTGATGACACACAATTATACCTTCCCGTAAACCCCAAAGATGCCAGTAACTTGGGCGTCTGAAAAACTGCCTTGAAGACATGAAGTGCTGGATGTCTCAAAACTTTCTCAAACTCAAAGAGGATAAGACTGAAGTTATTTTGTTTGGTGCTCCAAATATGACTCCAGTGCTTCAGGAGGGTCTTGACACCTTGGTAACTAATATCAAGCCCTCTGCCAAAAACCTGGGATTTATTTTTGACTCCAATTTGTCTTTTAACTCTCAAATACAATCAGTTAGTTTTAGTTAGTTAGTAGTTTTAATTAGTTAGTTTTTATCATTTAAGAAATATTTCTAAAAACAAGTCGTTTTTATCTCCCTCTAACCTGGAGAAAGTCATCCATGCTTTTATATCCTGACATCTCAACTGCAACTCCCTTTATTCTGCTCTCAGTAAAAAAGCATTAAATCGTCTGCAGCTGGTTCAGAATGCAGCAGCTAGGCTTTTAACTGGAACTAGGAGAAGAGACCACATCCCTCCATTGGCTTCCAATTTCCTTTAGAATTCATTTTAAATGGATTAGCTCCAACCTGCATTTCCGACCTACTCACCCCATATGTACAGGGACACTCACTAAGGTCATCAAAAAAGGCTCCGCTCCTAGTTCCAAGAGCTAAACTGGTAACTAAAGGAGAGAGGGCATTTGCCACCAGGGCACCTAAGTTGTGGAATGACCCTCTTTTAAACTTTGTACAGTCATCTGTCTTATTTCTTTTAAACGTCAACTAAAAACGCACCTTTTTAAACTTGCTTTTAACTGACTTTTATTATTTTATTATTTTATTTTATTCTTTTACTTATACATTGTATTTGTGTTTTATTATTTTCTCTTTATGTTCTTATGTTCTCATGTTTATTGATGCTCACATGTGAGTACTTATGTCATATTTTCTTTTGTTTTTATATTCTTTTGTTTTTATTTTATTGTTTTATTCTTTACATGATCCTTTTTACTTTGTCTAAGCACTTTGTAACAATTGTTAAGAAAAGTACTATATAAATAAAGTTATTATTATTATTATTATTATTATGTTCGGGTAAGGCAAACAGGAGAGAGCATTCTGACATAAAGGGAAATTTCTAACTTCTAATGCGGTTTCATTTGTTTTGTCAATGGGAATTCAAAATGTTCTGCATTGCCTTACCAAACATAAGATTAAATAGCCACAGTTTGTTCATCAAAATCTCCCTTTGATCAACAGTACTTAAGTAAGGTGCAACACCATTACAGACTGTAAAGTAAACACAGGATATGATTTATCAATCATCCCTAGAGCAAAATGTATTCCCTTAGCAGAATTAACATTTTTCTAGGTTGAAACTTCCCTGTGCCGTTGCACTTTTGATTTTCATAAGTTACTCAATTGATGTATTTTTGGCTGATTATGATATGTTCAAGACCCAAGAACTGTTGGTTACATTTTGTGCACTTGACTTGGTTCTGCTCTTGTATATGTTGTTTTGCTTTGTTTAATAGTAATAAAAAAAACACTTAACTACAAGTACTTCTAGTACAAGTAGAGACCGCTCTATGAGATGAAGAATGATGGAGGTCTCACTGTATTATAGTAACATAACACAACTGAGTGAACATATGTGTGCACCCATGAGAGGTAATAACACCTCATACAGGTGTGGAGTTCTCTATGTATTGACATAAGACCAACTAAATTACTGCATCACTAACTTAGCATGCCTTCCACCTGCACAGCCCACCATATAAGCCTATTCCAGGTAACAACACACCACTAGAGCTATTAATGATTTGCTACAGTTTACAGTGTAACAACCATACTAAAGGGTGAGGATGTTCCTAAGAAATTTGATGCCAGTAAGAATAACATATCCTCCACAGGCAGTGAAACAGTGACTTCGTGTGTCAATTCTGTGTATTTTAATAGGATTGTTGTGCATGAGGAGAAGTTTGAAAGAGCCACTGTGCCTCTTTCAGCCAAACCGTTTAACTTCCAAAAGGAATACCGACTCACAGAGCAGCAGGTAACCACACTATATTTGATGTGTGTGTGTGTGTGTGTGTGTGTGTGTGTGTGTGTGTGTGTGTGTGTGTGTGAGAGAGAGAGAAAAGCTGATTAAAATTGAAACGTATTAGCAGATTGAACAAAAACACAGTAAACAATTTTAAAAATACAATAAAGACCTGTAGTCACACCCGACGGACTAGTTTAAGCCAAATTCTATTCTATTCTATTCTATTCTATTCTATTCTATTCTATTCTAGTCTAGTCTGAGTATACTTGAGGCAAGTCCTCACAGCTGGAAGCATGCCTGGTGTTGTATGGGTGGATGTTGTCAGTAGTTTATTGTGTGGTGTTTCTGCTCAGGCGCTGGACGTCAGTGACCACTAGCCTCCTCCTCATCCTCCTCGCCTTTACATTCACCTGCAGCTGAGCAATCATGCTTGTGTGTGCGTGTTCGTGTGTGTGTGTGTGTGTGTGTGGTTGAGGGAGCTGTGGGACCTGAGTAAGAACTGTGCAAAAGGAGATCACATATATACTAAGCAAACCAGAGAAGTGAACCATGAAGATGTACTTTACCACCCACTGGCCCTCATTCATCAAGCTATCATATGATCAACACTGATCTTAAAGTGGGTGTACGCTCATTTCACCACAAAAGTCGGTATTTATCAATTCCATCTTTGTCACAGCCCTAAGATCAATCTCACGTCTGCTTGGAAAAAGTGCACGCTCATTTCAAAGAACTATATATTTGTGTTGCGCATGGAAAACTATTGGAACTAGAATTGCACTCGGAGAGCGCAGACCTCCGCCAAGTTTTGTGCTATTATTGCTTGTTCGTGAGTCGGATCCGGATCCACTCCAAAATGTAATGGGTTCTTCCTTGACCCGTGCTATACCCTTCCACAAAGTTTCATGAAAATCAGGCCAGTAATTTTTCGTAATCCTGCTAACAGACAAACAGACAGACAAACAAACAAACAAACGGCACCGAAAACATAACCTCCTTGGTGGAGGTAATTACAGGCATTATAGGCTGCCACAATGTTTTTGGTGTTAGGTTTAATATCAGACGATTTCTTTCTGTCCTGAAAATTAAGATAGCATGGTTAGGATAGGAAATTCTTTCTTTGTAGAATTATGCATTTTTAATTTTAGAGACAAACCTCCTGGAGTGTCCTTTTCTCAGTTGAAACACCGCTGACCGATAATGCAATTGCTTGCCAAATTTTGCTTTTATTACAGCCTTTTATCCCACTTTTAAGATTGCCAAATAAAACACTCCTGGTGGCAACCTCTGCAACCAAAACATCAACTTCTGCTTTGGTAAATTTCTGCTTCTCGGATCTTTTGCTATGTTCCAGTCTGTAGCTTGCATGTTTTCTGCACCAAGTCTTCCTTTTTGTAGGCCAAGAGTTGCCAAACTCACTTAATTTTGTGTGTCATATGTAAATGATCAATTCCATGGCTGCCTCTGATTTATCAATCTACGATGTACTTTGCTCTCATTTTGGTACCGTGACAAAGTTTCATGAATCATACGTGACCTGTTTTAGGATAATTTTCACAATAGATTCTATGCTCTTTTCCATGACAGCTTGATCAATGAGAGCCATTGTATTCAACACTGGTATGGACGTGTAAAGAAAACCTCTCAGCCCACGTTCTTTTGCTTCCTTGTCTGCCAAATGGTAACAATAGCTGTAGTAATAAGCCTACATGGACTCAGGGATGGAGTACACATACATTTGCCGCTTTTCCACCGCATGGTACCGGCTCAACTCGACTCGACTCTACTCGCCTTTTTTGGTTTTCCATTGGGCAAGTACCAGGTACCAGGTACCATATTACCTGGTACCTGGTACTTTTTTTGGTAGCACCTCCGTCGAGGTTCCAAGTGAGCTGAGGCGATACCAAAAGGTGACGTGAAAACACTGCAGACTACTGATTGGTCAGAGAGAATTGTCATCATTGCCAGCAGCGATAGCGGGGATTTTAAAGCAGGCTAAAAACTGTTGTAATTTTGGCTCTACGACTGTTAATATGTCACTTTATTAAGTTTTAATATTTTTTCAGGCGGGAAAGTAACCATGTAGATTCCCAATATGTGGTCAGTTTATCCAAATAACGCCTGTTTGTAAATCTGCTGCGACGTTTTCAGAGACCGTCTGCCTCGCAGTCCGCCATTCCGCAGTCTGAAGAGACGCAATGCGTTTTGGGGCGGTTGAGTATGTCCAGTAAACTCACACCGCATACTCAGAAATTCTTGCTAATCTAGTATACATCCACCCGGGCATTTCTCGCGTACACAAAATTCACATACTATGCAGTTGGAACGCACTACATACTCAATTTCACGTATGAATAGTACGTTAGTGTGCGTTGCTATGACGACCAGTTGGGGGGGGGGGGGGGGGAATTGTTGTGAACCAGTATAGCATCATGAGTCTCCAACATGTGGAGATAACCTGCCAAATATCAGATTCTGATAACACTCCATAGCAATGCCTCTCAAAGTTGGGTGCTTCAGGGTGTTCCAGGCAGTCCACAGAAAAATTAACAATAGTTCAAATTTACTATTATGTAATTTACCAGATAGAACAAGAATTTATCCACCTGTCTATCTGTTTGGGAATCCTTTTTTTTCAAGGTGATATATTTTATCTTGTATTGAAGAGGTTTAGGGCCATAAATGGAAAATGTTTTAGTTCTGAGATTAATTCAGAATTCTGAGAATAAAGTCAAAATTCTGAGTTTAGTCAGAATTCTGAGATTAAAGTAATTACTTAACTTTTAATTAAAGTAAAGACTTTATTCTCAGAATTCTGAGATTAATCGCAGAACTCAAATAAAATCTTCACGTGGCCCTAAGCCTCTTCTGCATCCTTGCCTTGTTATCACTATCACAAAATGGTGTTGCCTTATATACAAGCAATGAGTGATGCACTTTGTAAATACTGTTGATGGTTTAATGGAATAGTATATTTCAATGGAATACTGTTTTTAATAAATTTAGAAAGTGTCTTCTGACTTCCCTTTTGGCAGATTTTTATTTTTCGATTTTTAAAGGAGTGTCTCACCTGGTCCACAGTGCTGTTCCGCACTATGAGTCACCATTTGAGAAATATTCTTCCTGCTGATCATGACAAGCCATATTTCCTCTTTCCTCCTAATCTATTACAACTGATGAATAATATATTATATCCTGCTTTACCAATGGGCATTCATCAAACATATCATTATTATTATTATTATTATTATGCATTATTATTATCATCAATTATTATTGTGTGTCCATATTAGAGCCAGTTGGCTCAGAGCCAGTTGGCTCAGAGCCAGTTTGTGTTCAGTGTAAAAAGCAAAGACTGCCCTCACCCAGGTAAATAAATACTGAGTGTAGCTGTTCCAACAACCATTAGTCTGTTCAGTAACCACTGGCACCATGCTCTGCTTCAGACTCAGCTCTACACTGTGTGAGTATACAGCTGACTGAGGGCTGCAGGAAAAATACTATGGGTTTAAATTCATTTAGGAAGCTTTGATGTTGATTGACCTTTGACAAGGCACTGAAAATTGATTGATTTCAAGTTTTAAGATTATTTGTAAAATATATTGATTGTTCAAAGTTTTAAGATTATTTGTAGGCTATACTGATTGTTCAGAGGTTTAACTTGTTCATAAACGTTATGTTGCCTGTTGAAACAATGGTACGCTGTAAAAAATAATGACACATTTGTGCATTGTACATTGAGAAAACTGTTATGCTGGATTTACAGAGGCAAGAGAAAGAATCTTTTTGTTCTTGTATGAGGCTAAGCCAGTTTGACCTCCATTGAATGCAGTGATGTTTCTTTTTCAGTGCTGGCAGCAACTTGTTTGCTTATGAGTGCAGGTAAATATCTATGTGTGAGTGTGGTATGAGAATGCTTGCAT
This sequence comes from Centroberyx gerrardi, assembly GCF_048128805.1. Taxonomy (NCBI): domain Eukaryota; kingdom Metazoa; phylum Chordata; class Actinopteri; order Beryciformes; family Berycidae; genus Centroberyx; species Centroberyx gerrardi. The sequence continues at coordinate 22,403,336 of NC_136010.1, read as the reverse complement.
GTATTTTTATGTATGTGCCTGTGTGTTTAGCTTACACTTCCATCTTTGGTCTTTTAGTTCTTTCCACAGAGAGAGTCATCACGTGTGACAACAGACGCGATGTCCTCCACCTGAGTTGTGACGCGACTGGTAACTTGCTCAAGCTTTCTGTAGGGGAGACCGGGTATAGTTGTAACACAGAATAGTTGTAACACGTTCAATTTCTCCAATCATGAGCAAGATACAAATCAGGTGATCACATGTGTAGATGCTCCATTTAGTCCCAGGCCCATGGAAAGAAAAGAAGTTCTGAAGAAAACTGCCAATTTTATAGACAAATTTATGATCAAAATAGTTTTTTGGATAGCACAGTGTGTTTTACTAACATAATTATCAAAATTAGCTTAAGATAATTAACAGATTTTGGAGGTTAAAACTATATAGTTAGCTTTTGCTAATATTACACCATGAGCCTACACTAGCTAGCTGTTTAATGGCTGCTAGGGTTGGGGATAGTTGTAACAAATAGGATTGGGGATGGTTGTAACAGAAAACGCACACACACACACATGGTTCTCTTCAAAGGGTCACACTCTGTGCTTAGTACATTTTTGTTAAACTCATGCACACATACAAAGACACAGTTCTGTCAAAAATGGCAGCTAATTTGAAAGGTTCATAAGTGTACAGCAAATGTATAACAACTGCTTGTTATTAATGTTAAAATCTGTTGTTAATGTTGTACTAAATAAATTTGCCGTTAATGTTAAACGTGCATGTGCACACACACACCCCCACTCACTAGCTCTCTCTCTCACACACACACATACACTGACACACACACACACACACACACACACACAGAGGTGAAACTGCTACCAACATCATCACACAACTGTAAGTTCATAGAAGATTGTGCCAAAAGGTCAGAGTATTCCTTTATTTATTCACCATGAATAAAACAATTTTTTTAGTTGAAATGGCGTGGTTTGGATTGAGTTTATAATTTTACTATAGGTGTTACATTTTACCCCAAGTGTTGTTACAACTAACCCAGGATGTGGGATAGAATGTAACATTTCTCTCCCTGTCTTTGAGACACTCTACGACTCAACTCTTTTTCTGTGTACCATGCAGATGTTGAAACTGCTCAGTTTTGTAACAGATGTAAAAAGTTTACACCAGATTTTGAAAAATATAGATATGGAGATATGGACAGAAATGTGAAAAGTGTTACAATCATCCCTGGTCTCCCCTACACAATATACGGTACATTTATTTTGGCAGCATTTTGTTTGTATTGTAGGAAAGGTTTCCTAAGAGAGATGGGTTGAGTTTCTACTTTTATCATCTGACTCAGCCAGTTTTGAGGCATGAGGAGCAAAAACAAGGCATGTGGTTTGAAATGGTCGATACAACAAGTAACACATGCAAGATGTTCAGACCAATACAAAGTACACTGGTATCTTTTTCTAGATTATTATTTGTATTATATGTATTTGTATTATATGTTATGACAGTTATCCAAGAAAACATGAACAGAAATGAGAAATGAACCCCAACAGAAATATGGCACAGGCCAATATTTCTTTTTAGCAAAACATTTACACCAAAGAGGCACCAGTAAGATCTGCTGAGCTTCTAGAAATTTCAGGCTACTAGCCCAGCTAAGTAATTACCAAAATCCCTCTGTTTTATTTCTGTTGACACATTAACAAATATATCTTGATATGATAAAATGATTGCTGCAAGCAGACAAAAACTATGTACAGTCTGACTCATTTATCCATTCCATCCATTCCCATATCCTGTGTGTAACAGACAGTGCAGTGATCAGTGTGCAGTCAGCACTGTATGGACGTGCGGACAGCAGCACCTGCAGTGCAGGCAGACCGCCACAACAGGTGGCCAATACAGAGTGCTCTCAGGAGGGCACTTTGGACACCCTCAAAAACAGGTACACGCATGGGCGCCTAACTTTGTGTAAATGTGGGGGGGGCAAAATCTGAACAGGGCGGGGGGTCTGAGGGACCTCCCCCAGAATTATTTTTTTTTGAATACACTATTTCCTGCAATTTTACATAAATATTTGTATATACAGTATTTGGTTTGTATACTGTGATGCTTGATTCTCAATGCTACATTAAAGAACCCAATTTATTTAAAGAGATGCTATAAACACAGGAGAGGTGTCTGCAAAGGCTTCATTTATTTTTTTGGAAAATAACATAATTCATAGGCTATACTTCACAAAATGACAAATAAGCCAGTTACAAGAAAATATTCATTCATTTTGAATATCATATTTCTTTTATATTCTTTAACAATCCCTTTGCTTTGGCATCCTACCTGTTGCTGTTGCTCTGTTGTGTTGACACTGCCAACAGTAGGCTATCATCTTAAATCTGTTGAAAACATCTCACTTTAGAGATGCTAGATAGCTTGCCAAATGTTAAACACAGTTTCAGAGAGAAAGAGAGACCTTCGGCGCACAGAACACGACATGGAACGTTAGCCAACCTAAACCTTCTCTCAAAAAAACAACAGTGGTTAGCTAGCTAGATAAATCAGAATCAGAATCAGAATCTGCTTTATTGGCCAAGTATGTACACATACAAGGAATTTGACTCCGGTTTTTCGTTGCTTTCAATATACTTACACAGAATAGATATACAGCTAAAAACAACGACAACAAGATGAACAGAGGTAAACCTAAACATTTAACATTTAACTACTATGTACAAATATCCTTTGTAAGCAAAGGACAATAGTGCAATGGTGCAGAGTGCAAAGATGCTGGAATAAATATGGAGTTGTTGGTGTAACAGGTTACATTATATACATGAGGTATTACACATTACATACATTGGGGGGGTAATTATATACATGAGGTAGGTGTTACAGGTTTATTGCACAGGGATAGTTTCTGTCACTGTATGACTGATTTAAGTGTTCATCGGGGTGATGGCCGTGTACAGTGTTCTGTAGCACCTGCCAGAGGGGAGGAGTTGGAACAGGTTGTGTCCAGGGTGTGATGGGTCTGCAGTGATCTTTCCTCCCTGTTTCCTGACTCTGGAGATGTATAAGTCCTGAATGGAGGGCAGGTTGGCACCAATGATTTTTCCTGCAGTCCTGACTGTCCTTTGTAGTCTGTTCCTGTCCTGTTTGGTGGCCGATCCAAACCAGACAGTGATGGATGTGCAGAGAACAGACTGGATTATTGCAGAGTACAACTGGATCAGCAGCTCCTGAGGCAGGTTGAACTTCCTGAGCTGGCGTAGGAAGTACATCCTCTGCTGGGACTTTTTGATGAGTGTGTCTATGTTGGACGCCCACTTTAGGTCCTGGGAGATTGTGGATCCCAGAAACCTGAAGTTTTCCACAGCAGACACGGTGCTGTTGAGTATGGTGAGGGGGGGCAGTACTGGGGGGCTCCTCCTGAAGTCCACTGTCATCTCCACAGTTTTGAGCTTGTTCAGCTCCAGGTTGTTATGACCACACCAGAGGGCCAGCTGTTCAACCTCCCGTCTGTATGCAGACTTGTCACCGTCTCGGATGAGGCCGATGACCGTTGTGTCGTCTGCAAACTTCAGGAGTTTAACAGATGGGTCTCCTGAGGTGCAGTCGTTTGTGTAGAGGGAGAAGAGCAGAGGGGAGAGCACACATCCCTGGGGGACGCCAGTGCTGATTGTCCGGGTGCTGGATGTGATTTTCCCCAGCCTCACCTGCTGCCTCCTGTCTGTCAGGAAGTCTGTGATCCACTGACAGGTGGAGGCTGGCACAGCGAGCTGGGTGAGTTTGGAGCGGAGGATTTCTGGGATGATGGTGTTGAACGCCGAGCTGAAGTCCACAAGCAGGATCCTTGCATATGTCCCTGGGGAGTCGAGGTGTTGCAGGATGTAGTGCAGTCCCATGTTGACTGCATCATCCACTGACCTGTTTGCCCGGTAGGCAAACTGCAGGGGGTCCAGCAGGCAGCCTGTGATGTCCTTCAGGTGGGCCAACACCAGTCTCTCGAAGGATTTCATGACCACAGACGTCAGGGCGACGGGCCTGTAGTAATTTAATCCTGTGATAGAGGGTTTCTTGGGGACCGGGATGATTGTGGAGCGTTTGAAGCAGGAGGGGACTTCACATAGCTCCAGTGATCTGTTGAAGATCTGTGTAAAGATGGGGGCTAGCTGGTCAGCACAGACTTTCAGGCAGGAGGGTGACACGCCTGGTGCCTTCCTGGTTTTCTGTCTCTGAAAGAGCTTACTCACATCCTCTTCACAGATCCTGAGTGCAGGTGGGGGGTCAGTGCGGAGGGGTGAGGGGGTGGCAGGGGGTGCAGATGGTTGTTTGATGTGGTCGGAGTGGGTGTGGGGTGTGAATGTGGGCCTATCAAACCTGCAGTAGAACACATTCAGATCGTCGGCCAGTTGAAGGTTCTCCCCAGTGTGGGGGGATGGTCTCCTGTAGTTGGTGATTTCCTGCAGGCCTCTCCACACTGATGCCGGGTCGTTGGCTGAAAACCTGCTTTTCAGCTTATCAGTGTAGCACCTCTTTGCTACTCTGACCTCCTTAGTCAGTGTGTTCCTTGGCCTGGTTGTACAGGATTCTGTCCCCACTTCCGTAGGCCTCCTCCTTGGCCTGGCGAACCTGCCTGAGTTTTGCAGTAAACCAGGGTTTGTTGTTATTGTATGTGCAGAAGGTTTTAGTCGGCACACACATGTCCTCACAAAAACTGATGTAAGATGTCACAGTGTCAGTGAGATCGTCCAGGTCTGTAGCAGCAGCCTCGAAAATGCTCCAATCAGTGCAGTCAAAGCAAGCCTGTAACTCCAGCTTTGCCTCGTTGGTCCATCTCCTCACAGTCTTGACCACAGGCTTAGCAGATTTTAGTTTCTGCCTGTAAGTCAGGAGAAGATGAACCAGACAGTGATCAGAGAGTCCCAAAGCTGCACGGGGGACAGAGCGATAGGCGTCCTTTAATACAGTATAGCAGTGGTCCAGTGTGTTTTTGTCCCTGGTGGGACACTTGATGTGCTGTCTGTATTTTGGTAGTTCGTGGCTGAGGTTTGCTCTGTCAAAGTCCCCAAGAACAATGAGCAGGAAGTCTGGATGTTTGTGCTCCATGTTAGATATCTGGTCAGCCAGGTGTTGTAATGCCTCACTAACACAGGCCTGAGGTGGGATGTAAATGTAGGTCACATAACTTTCTGTCTTTCACCTCTGGTCGTTACACAGTTACGGCCTTCAGAGAAAGAACTTTTTTTTGGCCACAAACTGTGCAATACTAGCTGTTGTTTCATGGTTCAAACAATTATGCTGCTGTCACTCCATTCACGATCGCATCGTCCCATCGTCTGTGGTAGTAGTGCAGGCTATTTTCAGCGCAGGTTGGACTATACCACTTGGGTTGGAAAGGGGGTGCAGCAATCCAAATGTAACTATAAATGCAGACAGAGCAGATATTTTACTTACTCTTTAATTAAATATTAGGTTGAAAAGATTGAGAGATTGAGAGATCGAAGATTAAATATTCGATTTTTACTCAATTTTGACTTTTAAAAGGGCTGAAAAGTGGAGGGGCAAAAAGACAATTTTGCCCCTCCTAATTTCCAAGTGGAGGGGCACCTGCCTAACTTGCCTAATGGTGTAGGCGCCAGTGGGTACACGTGTCCAATAAACTTAAAAAATATTTTTGAAAAAATGTAACATTTTACGTAATCTTCCATCACATTTTGGACCCCTTGACAGCTTTCGTTGTCCTTTGTAGTTGTAGCAGCTATTATGGATATGTGACTGAAGCTGGGTTTCACAAAAGAATAACTGCATTTAGATCATTTTTGTACTGTTGAATGGAGAAGGTGATCTTCAACTCAATTGTATTATCTTTTCACCTTACACAAATGCACCATGAGACCCAAAACGTTTTTCTTGCGGTCATTGCACATGCCAAACAAGAGTAGAACGAAAAACCACACAGATCAAGCAGGAGGAATACAAGGCTGAATAAGCAAAAAATGCAGTATTAAAATAGTAATATAAAGTCCCAGATGCATAGAATTTAAGTATTGCACTATCAACGTATCACATTTAATAAGTAGGTGGTACATAGTAAGGTTTCTGAAGCTGGCCCAAGTAACTACAGTAGTCTGGTTTAGTTTGATTTGGTACCATTTTGTGAGAAACATGGTCTTATGCTCTCCCTTCAGGTGTAATGGCAAGAGGGTGTGTGAACTAAACACAAATGTCTTCCATACTTCTGATCCCTGCGTTGGCACCTTCAAATACCTGGACATCACCTTCACCTGCCTCCCAGCAAGTGAGTCGTGTGTCTGCATGACACTAACAATGAAACTAAGCTGAAAATAAGTCAGATAAATGTGATGTCTAACCTGATTCACGTTACTTTGACAGTTTACCTTGTTGCATGTGAGGGCTCTGTGGCACACCTACATTGTGGTAAGATCACAGTTTCTCTTTTTTATATGTATGGTGCATTAACATGATAAACATAAGCGTAGTAATTAAACAAGCACAGATCCTTTACAGACCCACGGCGCGTGTTCAATTCTATGCACTGAAGCACTGCCACACGGTTAAATTTCCTAATTCCACTAACGTTACTTCAATACCACAAGATGACGTCACCTACCGTTAAAGTTTGTAGGGCAGCGAAGACGAGTTACTGTCTGCAAATCTCCGTTACTGACTGTGGAATGTTTTCAGTTTTGTTTTCACACCGGGAGACTCTGTGGATTGAGTTCAATGCTGCTGGTCTGCTGTCTGTACATCTCCAAATTACAGACATGACATGATGCGTACATCAGGTGCGTTAGAAATCGATTTAGATCCATTTCTGTACAGACCAACTTTTGATTTTGTGCCTCTGTATGGGAAACACTGCATCTCACATTCAAAAACGCCCTCTAGAGGCCATCTGACGAAGCGCATCATCTCACTAAGCCTGACTGCCTGACCTGAATTTTCCTCGTGATGCCCTCGGCTGCGCTGTGGGAAAAAACACATTTTCAATGAATTTTTGACACTTGAAACTACTACTTGCACCTTTGACCACCTGCATCTCAAACTAGGATTTACCACATTTTTCTTTCCTCTCTACCTTTCCAACTTTTCCTCCTCCTGTTCTCAGACCAAGGGCAGGTTATAAATGTCCACGGTGCTGATTATGGCCGCCACGACCGGACCACATGCTCTTACCAACGCCCTACCGCTCAGATCCAAAATGTCTACTGCTCAAGGGTCCCTAGCAGTGTTGGTGAAAGGTGCTGTTGCATATTCCTTTGTTATAACTTTAACTTCAGTTTGAGAATTATGGAAAAACAATCATGGTGTATATAGACGTTTTACAACTGAAGTACAATATTAGTTGCAGGTGGCACAGAGCACAGATTTGTTGAAATTTGATGACATGGAAGTAAGACAATGTATTCACTCATATCTCTCTGCATCCACAGCTGTAATGGGAAAAACACCTGCACTATCAATGTGAGCAACTCAGTGTTTCGGGACCCCTGCGTTGGCACTTACAAGTACCTGGAGTTGGCTTACACATGTGAATGTAAGTACCTGAAAGGCCTGTTTGGGCTGTTTCACTCTGCTGAAGGTAATATGGGGTTACACCACACGCGCACAGGAAAATACCTGGGGGTATAATATGGGGTGGGGAAGAAGGCATGATCTACTTCGATCACATTGGTTCTTGACTTCAAGTGGAATGAAAAATGATCTCAACACTAAGCTTTTGAGAAACTCATTAGTAAGTTTCTGAAACTGTGCTGACATCATGTACAATGCTGGTTTATGAAAAGCCAACCTGCAGTGACAGCACATTATCTGTCTAAAGTGAGGTTTTTGTCTGTTTTTTGCAGATCCTGTTTGATCCTGTTGCCTCAGCAGAGCAGCCTGTGTGAACATATTCCAATCACAATAATCAGAATATTAATCAATACATGCATATCCATTCATTCGTTGAATAAAATGCATACTAAATGAGCATCATAAATGTATCCTATCCATTTGTGATTTGGTGAGGTGGCTAGAGAAATGTAAGGAGTAACCAGGAAACCAATGAAACAGTTTTAATTGAAGTGATGTGGAATAGTGACATCTTCATTTACATGGAGGAAATGCCTCAAGAAAGAACAAATTAAACCAAAGACTGGGACAAAATAGAGTTTAAATGTATTAAGGGGCACTGTTAGAAGAAAGTGTTTTGAAACCCAAAAAGTGGTGGCAACTCTGCTGCCACCAATATAGTGGAGTTAAAACCTGTTTACACTGGTGTTTCAAGACAACATAGAGTGTTACAAAACACCCTCTGGTGACTGTTTTGAGATCCGAAAATGGTGCTTTGAAGCGCTCGGGTACTGTGTACTGTGAAGACTGCATGGTGTTTTGAGGTCTGTAAAACCTGAAACTCGAAACATGACGTGTTTCAAGAGCTTATTTTCCTCAACTCCAAACACCACTTAGGTGTCCGATCCGAAAATGGTGCTTTGAAGCACTCGGGTAACAGAGTTTTCAAACCTGATATGGAGCATGGATACACCAATGAGATAAGTGGTTTGAAACACATTTCAGAGATTCAAACTCCTTTTTTCTAGGACTGGAGACACCCCTGATTATAGAGATTTGAAAGACTGCACGGTGTTTCGAGGTCTGTAAAACCTGAAACTCGAAACATGACGTGTTTCAAGAGCTTATTTTCCTCAACTCCAAACACCACTTAGGTGTTTTGATACCTTACTTTCATAGACTGAAAACACCACTATGGTGTTTCAATAGCTGTCAGGGAATCCTAACACCACTATGGTGTTTCAATAGCTGTCAGGGAATCCTAACACCACTATGGTGTTTTTATTGATTCATTTATGGCACTCCAGACACCACTATAGTGTTTATCTTTGGCACTGGCAGTAACTGTGTTTTACATTGTTTCATGTCGATACCCCCTCATATGGTCTATCAGCCAACTATTTTACCTATTTGTCAAATATTGTTCAATGAGTTAAAATATCTTTACTACAAATGAGGACAGAAAAAGATAACTATTTCAGGCATTTTTATTTATGCTTCATTTATGATTCATGCAGTCACAAACAAATCTTAGTTTCATCAATAAACAATCAGCAGCATACAAGATATCGTATTGTACATATTGTAAGGCCATCCATTCCCACATGAAGCAATGAGATACATCATATGTCCCTAAGTTTCGTAAAAAGTAAAGTCAAAGATATTGTGTGACAAATATATTGTATACTGTACTAAAGACAATTACGCAATAATTAATAAACATTGGTTCAGTGGCATCCAAAATGTTGTGCGTGATGGATGAATAGATGGATGGACAGACGGATGAACGGACAGGGATTGATCCACAGTATCCATATATTATCTGTTAGGGTTAGGATTATTAAGTAGTTGTATCTGTATACATTTTGGGATACTGCTACCACAAAATGATGTAGGCCTACGAGAAAGCAAGGGCAGTGAGGGAATCAGAGAAGTTGTGCACAGCCACAGTTTTATTTGTGGCTACTATGTAAAATCTTTGTGCTGTAAGAATGGGCCAGTGGTTGAAATATAGGGAGTTACAGGGATGACTGAAGAATCTTGTGGGGTTGATGTTTCCTGGAGCATCATGCTGCTCTGACCTCCTCATTCAACAGTGTCGAGGTCTGTGGCTGAAGGAGGACAGATGATGGACACACTCACTCACACACACACACACACACACACACACACATGCACACCAGAGTTAGTTATGATTCCACTTATGTTCTTCTTGACATCTGCAAAGGCACATACATGATAACTATTACAGTAGAAGCTGAAACACTGAAGTTCTAACAGTAGCCTATGTATTTAGCTACTGACACAAGCCACTGTAGCATTAGCCTAATGTACAGACCCAACAGACGCTACATTTCGCAAACTACTATTTAGCTGGTAAACTACTATTTAGCTATTATTAGCAAAGCACAAACATGATAGAACAAAGCTAAGGTTAAATAGAGAACTGTTTTAAGATGTCAACAAGAGTTTACAAGCTTAGCTAGCAAATATCAGCTAGTTAGCTTTAGGCTAAATAGCTAACTAGCAAACTAAGGTGGCTATCTTAGATACTACAAAATGTAATAAAACGGTCTCCAGCAACATACTGTACCATTGCAACATGTCCAATCCAACGTTAGCTGTGGGTAAACTTAGCCTCTGTAGCAGCACAGCAGGAAGCAGAGAACAGAACAGTGACAGAACAACAAACACACCTCAAGCTAGCTCTGCCCACCTGAGATCTTCCATTTTCCAATTCACACAGACAAAGAAGATAAATGAGGGGTGTCCTGGTCAGCGTGTGCCATGTAAATGCGATGTCCTGGGTTTGAATCTGGTCCAATATGTTTGCTGCATGTCCTCCCAGTCTTTCCTGTCTCTCTCTACTTTGATCTGTCCAATAAATGCAAAAATGACTAATAACTCTTAAAAGAAGACAAATGAGTGTCAGAGCTGCAATATCCATTGGTGATACTCTGAAGGACAACAGAAAAGCTATACAACTGTTATTCATTTGAATAACAGTTGAAAAAAAAAAAAAAAAGAGATTGCCCACTAGGCACACAGACCAGCAACAAACAGTAAATGCTTATATGCTTAGTTCAAAAAGTAAACTATTTATAAAGGTTGCGCTATCTATCACAGTTAAAGGCAGAATCCTCAATACAAACCTAAATTCTAAACAAATGGATAGCCCCAGCGCCAAAAATGAAAAAATAGGAATGGGTGTATATAGAGTGCTATTTAAAGAAGCTCTCTTACAACTGACTTTCAAACTTTCAAAACACTCTTTGTGTGTCTACAGACTCATACATGTGTATTGATAACACTTAAAACTGGGTATAGCTCCGAAACCCTCACTTTAGTATTGATTTATCATGTTTTGTGTTTCAAAACCAAAATATTGTGTTTAAAGTGCTCCCAAACACTGATATTAGAGTTTCAACTTGAGCCCCACCTAAACACCAATTCCAGTGTTTCAATGGCTGCATTGCACTGCTTATGGTGTTTCAGCACCTGATAACTGCTGTCTCTTACTCCCTCTTCTAACAGTGAAGGAAAACCCCAATCCAGATTTTATTTGGTCATGTAAATCTTTGTAATATTCACAGATTCTTGAGGAGTTTAACTTTTAGATGGAAAATTTGCTTTTTTCAGATGACATTAAATAGATAAATGGCATTTCAATCAGGAGAGACTAGGATGAATGCTCAAATGAAAAACTTTATTCATGACGTGGAACACGATGGAAACTTTGGCATAAGCTCCATAGAGGAACTCCTCCCATTCAGGAAGTTAAGAGTACATCCAGAATGGATGTAGGAATTAGGATGTCCCCCTGGGCAGTTCCTCTGGGGGTGGAGGACGGACGAAGCACAGCGACTGGAATGACAGCAGCATACAGCATAGATCTGAGAGAAGCACAAGCATAGTAGGTGACGTGTATATACTCCCGTCACTTAGACGATTGGCTCTCTGAAAAAGAGAGGGAAGTGACGGCTAACTCTGATTGGTTGCTTTTCCACCTATTTATGGGGTTTTCAGTTGAAAATGTTTTATAAGATATTACCTACAAGGAGAATGCTTAAGTTGTGGAAGATAATTGATGAAAGCTTTTGTAGATTTTGCTCTGATGAGGAGGATGCCATGCATTTATTTTGGTACTGTCCACTTGTTGCATCCTTTTGGCAGCAGGTGGCAGATTGGTTACTTTCACAAGCCATTTTCTTGCCTTTGTCCCCTCTCACAATTATGTGGGGAGTTCATGATGACCAAAATACTTTATTGAATATAACTGTATTGCTTGGCAAACTTTACATATTTAATACTCCAAATAAACAGTTATCATTGGCTTCATTTATTTCCTTCCTCAAACATCACTATTTGTTGGAAAGGTTAATTATGAGAGGGAAAGGTAAGGGACTTGCTTTTACTGGTAAATGGGAAAAACTATCAGTTATAAAGGCATGGGATTTTGAGCTTTGATATGTCCTGTTTTTGTATTCTTCTTTTCCTGTTTTTCAATTTTTGGGGGTTTTTTTTTGCCTTTTGTATTGGCTTTATTTATAAAAAACTGTAAATGGAGTGTATAATACTTTATTATGTTCTGTTCTTTTATGTAACTTTATACGTTTTATTTATGTATAGGCTTATATGACTATACCTGCATTTGTTTATATCAGTTAGACTTTCTCTACCTTTTTTCTTCATAACTGGGCTGTGATCTCCATTCTGTCTAGTTAATATACTTTGTTTTACATTTGTTATGTTTACGGTATTTTTCTTCTCTTTTCTGATGTCTCTACATGTTTATGTCGGGTGTGACCTGTAGTCACACCCGACGGACTAGTTTAAGCCAAATTCTATTCTATTCTATTCTATTCTATTCTATTCTATTCTATTCTATTCTATTCTAGTCTAGTCTGAGTATACTTGAGGCAAGTCCTCACAGCTGGAAGCATGCCTGGTGTTGTATGGGTGGATGTTGTCAGTGGTTTATTGTGTGGTGTTTCTGCTCAGGCGCTGGACGTCAGTGACCACTAGCCTCCTCCTCATCCTCCTCGCCTTTACATTCACCTGCAGCTGAGCAATCATGCTTGTGTGTGCGTGTTCGTGTGTGTGTGTGTGTGTGTGTGTCTGTGGTTGAGGGAGCTGTGGGACCTGAGTAAGAACTGTGCAAAAGGAGATCACATATATACTAAGCAAACCAGAGAAGTGAACCATGAAGATGTACTTTACCACCCACTGGCCCTCATTCATCAAGCTATCATCTGATCAACACTGATCTTAAAGTGGGTGTACGCTCATTTCACCACAAAAGTCGGTATTTATCAATTCCATCTTTGTCACAGCCCTAAAATCAATCTCACGTCTGCTTGGAAAAAGTGCACGCTCATTTCAAAGAACTATATATTTGTGTTGTGCATGGAAAACTATTGGAACTAGAATTGCACTCGGAGAGCGCAGACCTCCGCCAAGTTTTGTGCTATTATTGCTTGTTCGTGAGTCGGATCCGGATCCACTCCAAAATGTAATGGGTTCTTCCTTGACCCGTGCTATACCCTTCCACAAAGTTTCATGAAAATCAGGCCAGTAATTTTTCGTAATCCTGCTAACAGACAAACAGACAGACAAACAAACAAACAAACAAACAAACAAACGGCACCGAAAACATAACCTCCTTGGTGGAGGTAATTACAGGCATTATAGGCTGCCACAATGTTTTTGGTGTTAGGTTTAATATCAGACGATTTCTTTCTGTCCTGAAAATTAAGATAGCATGGTTAGGATAGGAAATTCTTTCTTTGTAGAATTATGCATTTTTAATTTTAGAGACAAACCTCCTGGAGTGTCCTTTTCTCAGTTGAAACACCACTGACCGATAATGCAATTGCTTGCCAAATTTTGCTTTTATTACAGCCTTTTATCCCACTTTTAAGATTGCCAAATAAAACACTCCTGGTGGCAACCTCTGCAACCAAAACATCAACTTCTGCTTTGGTAAATTTCTGCTTCTCGGATCTTTTGCTATGTTCCAGTCTGTAGCTTGCATGTTTTCTGCACCAAGTCTTCCTTTTTGTAGGCCAAGAGTTGCCAAACTCACTTAATTTTGTGTGTCATATGTAAATGATCAATTCCATGGCTGCCTCTGATTTATCAATCTACGATGTACTTTGCTCTCATTTTGGTACCGTGACAAAGTTTCATGAATCATACGTGACCTGTTTTAGGATAATTTTCACAATAGATTCTATGCTCTTTTCCATGACAGCTTGATCAATGAGAGCCATTGTATTCAACACTGGTATGGACATGTAAAGAAAACCTCTCAGCCCACATTCTTTTGCTTCCTTGTCTGCCAAATGGTAACAATAGCTGTAGTAATAAGCCTACATGGACTCAGGGATGGAGTACAGCACATACATTGACCGTAATCTCAATCTCAGGACAGCATGCATGATGAATTGTTGTGAACCAGTATAGCATCATGAGTCTCCAACATGTGGAGATAACCTGCCAAATATCAGATTCTGATAACACTCCATAGCAATGCCTCTCAAAGTTGGGTGCTTCAGGGTGTTCCAGGCAGTCCACAGAAAAATTAACAATAGTTCAAATTTACTATTATGTAATTTACCAGATAGAACAAGAATTGATCCACCTGTCTATCCATTTGGAAATCCTCACCCGCCGCAAGGTGCTACAATTATTAAAAAAAAAAAAAAAAAAAGTATTTCAAGGTGGTATATTTTATATTGTACTGAAGGGGTTTGGAGCCACATCTGAAAAATGTATTTTAGTTTTGAGATTAATCTCAGAATTCTGAGATTCTGAGAATAAAGCAATATTCCACTTAGTTTTAACATGGGTGTTATTGGGCAATTGACCACCATGAAAACCATAATATAAACTACTCACCAAGATTGGATGCAGCCGGGACGAGTTTGTAGCGATTGTAGCATTTAAATTAGGCCACAAAAATATCCTGAAAACTTACATTTAACATGTTTGTGAACATTTGTGAACAGATTCACAACATATCCCGCTTTTAAGACAACAAGTAATTGGTATGTCGTCATTTTGTATTTCTATTCTTGGTTTACACTAAAATTTGTATTTGAAAATAAAAGTAGGCTAGATCCGGTCTCCCAAACATGAAGTATCTCTCCTAAATGGTATCCCTCGTCTATCAATAAAAATGCTATTTGGCGAAATTGCGTTCTAAAAAGTACGGCCAAACGTCAATTGAAAATCACAGTAGCAGGATCTGTTGTTGAATCTGTTCACTAACGTGTTAAAAGTAAGTTTTCGGGCTATTTTCGTGGCTTCATTCAAATGACGGGGAAGTAAAAATCCGAACACTACAAATTCGTCCAGCTGCATCCGATCTTGTTGAGTAGATTATATTATGGTTTTCATGGCAGTCAAAAGCCGAATAACCGCCATGTTAAAACTAAGTGGAATATTGCTTGAAAGTCAGAATTCTGAGATTAAAGTCAGAATTCTGAGAATAAAGTCAGAATTCTGTGAATAAAGTAATTCTGACTTTATTCTCAGAATTCTGAGATTAATCGCAGAACTCAAATAAAATCTTCACGTGGCCCTAAGCCTCTTCTGCATCCTTGCCTTGTTATCACTATCACAAAATGGTGTTGCCTTATATACAAGCAATGAGTGATGCACTTTGTAAATACTGTTGATGGTTTAATGGAATACTATATTTCAATGGAATACTGTTTTTAATAAATTTAGAAAGTGTCTTCTGACTTCCCTTTTGGCAATTTAAAAAAAAAAAGATTTTTAAAGGAGTGTCTCACCTGGTCCACATTGCTGTTCCGCACTATGAGTCACCATTTGAGAAATATTCTTCCTTCTGCCCATGACAAGCGAAGCCATATTTCCACAAAATCTTTATATTTCGTCTTTCCTCCTAATCTATTACAACTGCTAAATAATAGATGGGCATTCATCAATCGTATTATCAATATATCAATTATTATTGTGTGTCCATATTAGAGCCAGTTGGCTCAGAGCCAGTTTGTGTTCAGTGTAAAAAGCAAAGACTGCCCTCACCCAGGTAAATAAATACTGAGTGTAGCTGTTCCAACAACCATTAGTCTGTTCAGTAACCACTGGCACCATGCTCTGCTTCAGACTCAGCTCTACACTGTGTGAGTATACAGCTGACTGAGGGCTGCAGGAAAAATACTATGGGTTTAAATTCATTTAGGAAGCTTTGATGTTGATTGACCTTTGACAAGGCACTGAAAATTGATTACTTCAAATTTTAAGATTATTTGTAGGTTATACTGATTGTTCAGAGTTTTAACCTGTTCATATGCTTTATGTTGCCTGTTGAAACAATGGTGCTCGGTAAAAATAATGACACATTTGTGCATTGTACATTGAGAAAACTGTTATGCTGGATTTACAGAGGCAAGAGAAAGAATCCTTTTGTTCTTGTATGAGGCTAAGCCAGTTTGACCTCCATTGAATGCAGTGATGTTTCTTTTTCAGTGCTGGCAGCAACTTGTTTGCTTATGAGTGCAGGTAAATATCTATGTGTGAGTGTGGTATGAGAATGCTTGCATGTATTTTTATGTATGTGCCTGTGTGTTTAGCTTACACTTCCATATTTGGTCTTTTAGTTCTTTCCACAGAGAGAGTCATCACGTGTGACAACGAAGAAAATGTCCACCGCCTAAGTTGTGACGCGACTGGTAACTTGCTAAAGCTTTCTGTACACAGTATACGGTACATTTATTTTGGCAGCATTTTGTTTGGATTCTAGGAAAGGTTGCCTAAGAGAGATTCTGCTTTTATCATCTGACTCAGCCAGTTTCGAGGTATAAGGAGCAAAAACAAGGCATGTGGTTTGAAATGGTTGATACAAAAAATGACAAACACATGCAAGATGTTCAGACCAATATACAAAGTACCAAAGAGAGATCATACAAATATTTTTGGATGTTACACATTGGTATCTTTTTCTAGATTATTATTTATATGTATTTGTATTATATGTTATGACAGTTATCCAAGAAAACATGAACAGAAATGAGATGAACAGAAATATGGCACAGGCCAATATTTCTTTTTAGCAAAACATTTACACCAAAGAGGCACCAGTAAGATCTGCTGAGCTTCTAGAAATTTCAGGCTACTAGCCCAGCTAAGTAATTACCAAAATCCCTCTGTTTTATTTCTGTTGACACATTAACAAATATATCTTGATATGATAAAGTGATTGCTGCAAGCAGACAAAAACTATGTACAGTCTGACTGAGTTTCTACTATTCACTTAAGACAGAACTAATAATTCCGATCTATAGTGATTATAAAAGAACTATTATAAGCATTTATCCATTCCATCTGTGCTCTCCATCTCTATTTTACTTCTTTCTCTCTCCTCCTCATTCATAATTTCCCCATCTCCTGTGTGTAACAGACAGTGCAGTGATCAGTGTGCAGTCAGCACTGTATGGACGTGCGGACAGCAGCACCTGCAGTGCGGGCAGACCGCCACAACAGGTGGCCAATACAGAGTGCTCTCAGGAGGGCACTTTGGACATCCTCAAAAACAGGTACACGTGTCCAATAAACGTACAAACTCTGAAATAATATTTGACATTTCATGTAATCTTCAATCACATTTTGGACCCCTTGACAGCTTTCTCAGATGGTAATTTTACTGTGCTGGTTAAGATTATTCCTTTTTCACGTTGTCCTTTGTAGTTGTAGCAGCTATTATGGATATGTGACTGAAGCACAAATGCACCATGAGACCCAAAACTTTTTTCTTGCGGTCATTGCACATACCAAACAAGAGTAGAACGAAAAACCACACAGATCAAGCAGGAGGAATACAAGGCTGAATAAGCAAAAAATGCAGTATTAAAATAGTAATATAAAGTCCCAGATGCATAGAATTTAAGTATTGCACTATCAACGTATCACATTTAATAAGTAGGTGGTACATAGTAAGGTTTCTGAAGCTGGCCCAAGTAACTACAGTAGTCTGGTTTAGTTTGATTTGGTACCATTTTGTGAGAAACATGGTCTTATGCTCTCCCTTCAGGTGTAATGGCAAGAGGGTGTGTGAACTAAACACAAATGTCTTCCATACTTCTGATCCCTGCGTTGGCACCTTCAAATACCTGGACATCACCTTCACCTGCCTCCCAGCAAGTGAGTCGTGTGTCTGCATGACACTAACAATGAAACTAAGCTGAAAATAAGTCAGATAAATGTGATGTCTAACCTGATTCACGTTACTTTGACAGTTTACCTTGTTGCATGTGAGGGCTCTGTGGCACACCTACATTGTGGTAAGATCACAGTTTCTCTTTTTTATATGTATGGTGCATTAACATGATAAACACAAGCGTAGTAATTAAACAAGCACAGATCCTTTACAGACCCACGGCGCGTGTTCAATTCTATGCACTGAAGCACTGCCACACGGTTAAATTTCCTAATTCCACTAACGTTACTTCAATACCACAAGATGACGTCACCTACCGTTAAAGTTTGTAGGGCAGCGAAGACGAGTTACTGTCTGCAAATCTCCGTTACTGACTGTGGAATGTTTTCAGTTTTGTTTTCACACCGGGAGACTCTGTGGATTGAGTTCAATGCTGCTGGTCTGCTGTCTGTACATCTCCAAATTACAGACATGACATGATGCGTACATCAGGTGCGTTAGAAATCGATTTAGATCCATTTCTATACAGACCAACTTTTGATTTTGTGCCTCTGTATGGGAAACACTGCATCTCACGTTCAAAAACGCCCTCTAGAGGCCATCTGACGAAGCGCATCATCTCACCTGACTGACTGCCTGACCTGAATTTTCCTCATGCTGCCCTCGGCTGCGCTGTGGGAAAAAACACATTTTCAATGAATTTCTGACACTTGGCGCTCGACACCTTTGATAAGTGTCGCTCGACAGAAATGACGTATTTTCAACATAAAAAAGTGTCTCTCGACACTTTCCTTTCATGTCGCGCACCTGGAGTATTTTATGTCGCGGACACAGTCACATTTTGTCGCACAATGTGATTGGGTAGTCACATTGCGTCACACTAACGTCGCCATGGAGATTGTAGTTTTCACTGAACTGAACTGAACGTGCTTATTGATATTTTGGTCTGTAACTTTTTCGTCCTTGTTTAATTAGTTAATTAGTTTAGCTTAGCTCGTAGCAAATATGGAGGGTATAGATGAAAGACTGGCAGAACAAGTTAGACAGTATCGCCACCTGTATGATTCTTCAATGAAAGAATATAAAGATGCGCAGATGGCATTAACGTTGTGGAAAGCCTTAAAGTCGAGATGAAACGGCATTTCGAGAGTATCTAACTTCCGTATCGTGACGTATTTCCAAGTGAAACAGGAAAGACAGGCGGGACATAACGTTGGGAGGAATTTGATTTGAACGTTGAAAAGTGGGCGTGTCATAACACCCGAAGACACACCGAAGTACCATGCTGTTGCTAGCTAGCTAACTAATGAATCTTAGCCTCTTAGCTCTGTGCGCTAAAAGTTGAAGATTGATTGATGGGTGGATGTCATGATATTATTGGTTGAAATTAGTTACGGGCATGCTTACGTAAGCACACGGCATATTTTGTTTTACAGGAAGAAAACATGATTGAATTTTGATATAAGAATACAATGAAATTGATTTTTTTTTTTTTTTTTGGCATATATTGTTAAATAGGTGCACAGTATGACCGGGGATGTGATCTAAAAGGGTTAAAAAGGCATTTTTCATTTCATCTCGTCTTTAAGGCTTTGTCTAAAGTGAGCGCCCTACCATAAATCAGCCTTAATTGCCCATTTTGTCACCTGCATCTCAAACTAGAATTTACAACATTTTTCTTTCCTTTCTACCTTTCCAACTTTTCCTTCTCCTGTTCTCAGACCAAGGGCAGGTTATAAATGTCCACGGTGCTGATTATGGCCGCCGCGACCAGACCACATGCTCTTACCAACGCCCTACCGCTCAGATCCAAAATGTCTACTGCTCAAGGGTCCCTAGCAGTGTTGGTGAAAGGTGCTGTTGCATATTCCTTTGTTATAACTTTAACTTCAGTTTGAGAATTATGGAAAAACAATCATGGTGTATATAGACGTTTTACAACTGAAGTATAATGTTAGTTGCAGGTGGCACAGAGCACAGATTTGTTGAAATTTGATGACATGGAAGTAAGACAATGTATTCACTCATATCGCTCTGCATCCACAGCTGTAATGGGAAAAACAACTGCACTATCAATGTGAGCAACTCAGTGTTTGGGGACCCCTGCGTTGGCACTTACAAGTACCTGGAGTTGGCTTACACATGTGAATGTAAGTACCTGAAAGGCCTGTTTGGGCTGTTTCACTCTGCTGAAGGTAATATGGAGTTACACCACACGCGCACAGGAAAATACCTGGGGGTATAATATGGGGTGGGGAAGAAGGCATGATCTACTTCGATCACCTTTGTTCTTGACTTCAAGTGGAATGAAAAATGATCTCAACGCTAAGCTTTTGAGAAACTCATTAGTTTCTGAAACTGTGCTGACATCATGTACAATGCTGGTTTATGAAAAGCCAACCTGCAGTGACAGCACATTATCTGTCTAAAGTGAGGTTTTTGTCTGTTTTTTGCAGATCCTGTTGCCTCACCAGAGCAGACTGTGTGAACATATTCCAATCACAATAATCAGAATATTAATCAATGCATGCATATCCATTCATTCGTTGAATAAAATGCATTTTAAATCAGCATCTTAAATGTTTCATGTACACTGAGGAAATGCCTCAAATGAATTCTCCAAGGAAAAACCCCAACCCCTGGCATTAAATTAGATGGAAAATTAGCTCTTTTCCCCCCCAGGTGGCATCAAAGAGATGAATGCCATTAGATACATTAAATCACAGACTGCAATTGTCATGTATCCAATTCTGCTGATCCTCTACAGCACTGGTTGTAAAATTGCTATGATTTCATTTATCAGGCAGCACAATAAAATCTTTCCATCATTCAATCATTTTGGGAGTCCTTAGCATGAAAAAGTCATCTTTTCTCTATAAACGCACAGAGCCACTAGAAGTAACAACAGTTTGATGCAAAGAAAACATTGTACAGCCAGGATATGTAGATACACATGGACAGCCAGGACATTTAGTAGAAGAAAAGAGGACCTCAGTGACTGTAGTATTATAAACTTGAGGTCATTTGATTTTCAAGAGGAAAAATGACTTACATTTTTCTCTCCCAATTACAAAAATGCATGCGAGCTGAATCACTACTTCTGAGTAAAAATACACTTGACTTTATTTACATCACCCTCCACAGAGGATCATTTCTCTCTGTTGCAACTGCAGATTGCTGAATTTTCAAAATAAAAGCACTGTATAAATTGTCAACAAGTCAACATTTTCAGAACAAAATGGCACTTGACTACTCCAGCTCTCACTGTGAAGCACACAGACAGTTGAGCTTGTGATTTCACCGAGCTATGCTAGTGAGTATTTATTATGCCTAAGCAAGAGGGGGTGGCTAGAGAGGTGGAGCATGTCACATTCAGATTTGGCTTTTTTCTAAGTTATTTGAACTAAGATTATTTGTTGTATTGTATCTTACGAAACACGCATGACCAGAAAAAACCCAGAACCCTGCTCAATCTCCACAGATGTTTTATTGGGTTCACAGCAGCAGCACGACACAGGACCATATCCAGGGCCTCTCATCATTAACATTCACTATGACTCATCAAACCAAATAAATTAACAAACAACAGCAAAAAAAAAAAAAAAAAGATTAATTCACCTTTCACATTGAGTATAATCCAGTGCAGGTCAGTTGTGACAGTTTGAACATGAGTATTAAACACTGTAGTTAATTATGACTTACCAAAAACAAAAATTCCCCATTAGAAAATGGAAACTGACAGTGACTCCAGCTCATGTTCGGGTAAGGCAAACAGGAGAGAGCATTCTGACATAAAGGGAAATTTCTAACTTCTAATGCGGTTTAATTTGTTTTGTCAATGGGAATTCAAAATGTTCTACATTGCCTTACCAAACATAAGATTAAATAGCCACAGTTTGTTCATCAAAATCTCCCTTTGATCAACAGTACTTAAGTAAGGTGCAACACCATTAGAGACATAAAATGTAAAGTACACACAGGATATGATTTATCAATCATCCCTAGAGCAAAATTAATTCCCTTAGCAGAATTAACATTTTTCTAGCTTGTGCCATCCTTAGACATCTAAATTCCAAACATCTATTCATAGACACTAACACGACTGTAAACACAAACACAAAAATGGTCATGTCAAAAAACACAAATTAGATTCACCAATAAATAGCATTTTCATATTATTCATGTTATGTCATATATTTTTGTCCCTCTATGTACAATTGTATCCCTTTCATGTGGAAATTATTGATCCACTGCAGCCTGAAAACTAGATTCTTTAGTCTCAGGGTCTGCCTTTTACAATATAAACAGGATTGCTATGGTAATGTATGTAGTATGTAGTGTTGATTACCCCGTTACCAAGCCAACCTGAATAAACCCTTATTTTGACAACACCACTACTTTGTCAATATAATGCCTAATGGAAGAGTGGAATGTATGGAAGAGAGGAGTAGGAGGTGGGAGTGAAAGCATGGAAATACAGAAGCATTCAGGGGACAGAAAGAAAGGGAGATGGAAAGTGAAAAACGGGGACGGACTGCATCAGGTTGTATGTGTGCGGTGTGTTACTCTGTCTGGGGCACAGAGATAGCCGGGCCCTTGGGGTCGTCGAAACGGTCCATGGTGCGGAGCTGCATGATCATGTGCAGGCCGTAGGTGAGCACTAGGACCATGAGGAGGCTGGTCATCAGGCCCATCCAGATGCCCGGGGTGAAGAAGCCTGCACAGTCGCTGGCATAGGAGAAGTCACTGCCGGTCACATTGAAACCTTGGATCTGTGATTAGGTAAGAGAGTAGGTAGGCAAAAGGACAACATGAGTGGGGAGGAAAAACATCATCTCCTTTATTAATATCCATTTCTATCTCTCTACATTCGCATTCATCTCAGAATCCAAACAAAATCGCTTGTTTCACCTTTTACGTCCTTTTCTGTCAGGAGAGATTACAACACCTATGTAATCCTACAAACATATCACATTTTGTGTCCTCATATCCCCAGAAAATCAACTTTTCGAGAACTGAGGAAACCTAGCTAGTTTTCCCCATTGCCGCAGTGTTTTTTTTTAACACATTACACTGCACTAGAAATGGCTTGTTCCCAGGGTCAGGCAACATTTTCTAGTAGCAAACAAGGTCTACTTCAAATTACAGTGAGAAAAATGGCAAAACTGGAAACACAAGGTAATTGCTGGAAACACATGATTTGACAAAGTATGCATGAGACAGAGCAAAAATGTTGGGGGGGGGGGGGGGGGAGGATACACCAGCTTACCTGGAAGTCTTCGAAAGAGACCCTCCACTGATTGGCCGGGTCTTTGGATGAATGTGGGACGAGAACGGGCCAACGGAAGCTGGTGACAGACTCGCAGCGGTAGGAGTACTCTGCGGGCGCGTAAATGTTTCGGCTGCCATTAAATGTGGCTTTGGTCCCATCATACTCCAGCTCCACAGCATCTAGCGTGAACCAGCGGCGCGCAGACACCTTGTAGTGACGCTGGCTCATAGCAAAGCTAGGTACACACATACACAGAGAGATTAACAGGTTTTGGAGGTGTACAGGAGGAAATTGTGGTACTTTTTCAAGGCAAGAAGTTCTGTGGTCACCCATTTCCATAAGCATTACTAGAAGCGAATATATAGTGTTGCAAGTTTTAATCAAAGTAGTAGAATTAGAAAAAAAGCTGTAGGCATGTGTATGCGTGCGTATGTTTACTGCGTGCACTCACATCAGTTTGAAGCTGAGATGGCCAAGAACATCCTCATAATTAAGAACCAGCCTGACAGGAATGAAACAGGGAATGAGGGAAGGAAAAGAGGAAAATAGAAAACACATGTATGATACAATTTCAGCATGTCTGTCTGCAAGTTTCCTCACATTAAATTTAGGACTTTTGAGACCGTTTTAAATGCTGTAAGAATGAAATTTGAGACCAATTTTGTCAGTGAAATAAATGTGAATAAAACAAGTGTAGACTGATAACATCGGGTTTTGCACCTGCACAACTGAATTTAAGACTTAAAATGCTATATTTAACTATATTCAAGATGTTTTAACACCTCAAGTTAGTTTAGCAATACAAGACATTGACATTTTTTCAGAACCTGCAGATACCCTCAATTTCAATTGAACTATTCAGTTGTAGAGAATTCAGTTGGGAGAGAAGCTTTGTTTGCTGGGGGGACTTTTCACAGATATCGCTGTAGTGTGAATGCTTGATTAACAATGTATCGTTATAGTTTATAGTTATTGTTCTAGATGTGAATGAGCCTTAAGACGAATCACTGCGAATGAATTCCTAAGGAGCCCCTTTACTACTGAAGTGAACTATGGCCATCATCTACCTTGATTTGGTTTGGTCACAGCTCGAACCGTGGAGTTTGGGACTGACGCCCTCCCCGAAGGTGGACGGGGTTAGGTCATGGTCTTCCCAGCGACCGCTTCGCAGGATGCTCACTGACAGAGTTTTCGCCCACAGGAGGATACAAGTGTTGTCACCCTCCTGGAGAGAGAGACAAAGAGAGAAAGAGAGAAAATAGAGGAAGAGGAGGAAGGAGCGGCATGAGAAGTGAGGGAATTATGCGTGACTGCTAAGTGAATGTAAGGGAGACACTGATCTGGAAGTGAAATTCTTTTACTAACCACGTCACCCTACCTTAAACTCCACTGGAGGATAGACCCCTGCCTTCTCCTTGATCTTGCGCTGCCTCTCCCTCTCTCTCTCCCTATCCCTGTATCCACCCCTGGCCTGCAGCAGAGAGCGTCCTCCACCCAGACCTGCCTCCAGAGAGAGAGACGCCGCCTCCTACAGAGAGACAGAAAGACAGAGATATGGAAGAGACAGAAAATTAGATTCAAGAACTCCTCATTCGCTCCATGTAACTCCTACAGAAAATGTGTTATTATCACTAACCTCAAAGGGCAATCATATGATACAGTATGATCACAGACAAACACACACAGGCACAAGCTCACCCGTGAGGGCCGCAGGGCTGTGTAAATGGCCGTGTAAGGAACAGACTGGGTCTTCATGATGCTCAACACCTGACCAATCACCTCATCTGGAGAAAAGACCAAAAAAAAGGTATATTTAATGGCACAGTCACATAAGCAGGGAGCAGTGTGTGTGTGTATGAGGTGTGAGAGGAGATGACAGGCCTGACATAGTTACTAAATACACCCTCTCTCACAGCTATAGATCTTCATGAAAATGTAGGAAAACAATTTACCTGCCCACCATCACCCTTCTTAAAAACATTAACAAATTGCCCAATGCACAAAATTACACAATTTTAACATTACAAATACAATACATATATATATATGTTTATGAGCCAAGAATGAGTCTACAAGACTACAGACAACAGCAGTTTGTATAGGAAGCACATTTTCAATGTGTTTTTTATCTGATGGTTGGACTCACCGTTCCCACTGAGAATCTCCTTCGCAGACATCAGATCAGCTCTGCAAGAGACAGCCAGGCAAAGCAGCAATGAGATAAAAAAGGGAAGGAAGGAAAGAATCAAGGAGGGAGGAGGGGAGGAAAGGGAATGGAATGATGGAAAGGAGAGAAGGATTGAGTGAGTTAGACACAATTCATAATGGTCAAGAAAATAAATAACTATAAAAACAGACAGAACTAAAGGGGCAACTGAAGCATAAATTCCCAAGACCACTAAGAAAGATTTGCCTTCATCAGAGACAACTAACTAACTGAATGTGACAGGTCGCCGTATATACATAAAAGTGCATGTTACAGTTATTGAATTTGTTATTTGTATTTATATATTAGTGTATGTGTTTGTGTCTACCCAGCGTACAGTACAACAGCCTAAAACAGCCAGTTTAAATGCATGTGTATGTATGTGTGTGTCTACGCATTATGTACCTACCCGGTGCCGTAGGGCAACCTGAACACCAGCAGGGCAGGTGAGGAGGCGTTGAGTCTCAGCTGGCTGAGTGTCTCGGGGTCCATGTAAAGAGGGGAGGTTTCTAATTGGTCCTGCAGCTGGCCAATCACTGCATTGGAGGCGGGCCAGGACACAGCAGGTAACACCAGAGGGGAGGGAGAAGACATCAGAGCCCCCTATAGGACAGGACAGAGACATGAATTAACAGACATCAATGTTACCTGAAATCTGACAAAACATTGGGGCATAGGTAAGAATAATAACCTATAGCATGGTTATTGCAAGTGCACAAAATACTGCTATTGCTGCCTTCTAATTTTTTGAGTGAGAACTGCAACTTACAGCCTGATTTGTTCAATCATTCTTTTGCTTGGTGCAGGAACGTTAAACTCATAGCACCAAACAGGATACGTAGAAAATCAGAATATAAAATGTAAATTGACTTTAAAAATTAGTAGGAGTGTCTGCCTGATCTACACAGTGTGAATAACATTGTCTCACCTCAAGGTTGGGGAATACACTATCCTGCTTGTTTCCAAATGCTCCTCCATACATGGTGAAGTCCTCTATGCTCATCTGGTGTGGAGGCAAGGAGAGAGATATCGTCAAATGAGCAGAGCTCCAAAACACTGCAGTCTTACTCAAACACACACAAAGCAAATGTACAGCGAAAGATAAGATGACAAGGCTCAGCTACAGACCAGCACCACTGAACTGGCAGGGATTCAGTGTCTTGCTCAAGGACACTTCAGCAGGGTGGGTGCCTGCTAACCCGGGTCCTCCAGGTGAAGCAATGTGTCTCAACCACTAACCCACCCTGCCTCCCCACCCTGTTGCTCTGGTTCTCAGTTTCATATACAGAATACCATAATCCTCTCATTGGAAAAAAAAAAAAGTAATAAGTAATGTGTACAATGGGGTTATCAGCTATGCTAAGAGTCAAGCCCCTCTTCCACCCTTCTAAACGCATGCATTTTCTCTTCAGTGTATTTGTGTGTGTGTTGCAATTGTGCCTTGTGAGGATATTCACAAGGATAAATAATGAGGAAAATTTGTCTACAGCAATGCTTGCCGTGTGTGTGTGTGTGTGTGTGTGTGTGTGTGTGTGAGTGTGTGCGAGTGTGTGTACCTTGTCCTGCAGGAAGAGCAGTACATTTCGTGGGCCCACATTCAGAGCTTTCTCCAGGTAAGAGCCCAGCTGCTCCTGTCCAACGATGTGACCTGCTGTAGGAGGCGACTGGGACGGCAGAGAGATCCTGGTGGAGATCCAGTGAAACAAATTCGTACACAGCGTTACAGCTGGCTATGATGCAAGCTACGGCAGGGAAATGGATGACACTACAAACTGGCACCCTTTAGGTGTCCTATGCGAAATAGGGGCAGAGCAGGTGTAATATGGATGAATTTGGCCTTGAACTGACTGGAAGGCTAACTAAATTAACTATTCAACTGTGTGTTAACGAATATTACCTTGCAGACACATCAATAACAGTCAACACCTTAGCTTAGCTAGGTACACGGACAAGCGAGACGGCACCTGACATTTCTTGGGATGACTGGAAGTTCTAACATTATATAAATTTGTTAAACAAGCCCCTAAATTTACATAAACCAGTTTGCATTTTATTCATAATCTGGCAGAGCAGAGCAAATAACCATGACGAAAATACAACGGCCGAGGCCAGCTTACATCAACGTAACGTTATACTAGCCCGGAGCGCTAACCAGAGCTAATACCAGCTAGCGTCGGCTAAAAATGAATGATACCGTTAACCCAGTGTCAGCTACAAGATACCACCACTGATGCAAGGAAAGAAAAAATAAAATAAACATGAATGCTCACCCTTCGCTTGTCCACAACATCAACGGCACCTGTTCATCACATTTCCCTGTGTTTAATATGTTTAATAAAATGACTAAAACGGCCAAAGACGTCGAGATGCGGTTGAGTACCATTGCGGTCGCCATCTTGAGGGAATCTCTTGACAGGTGACGTCAAGTGAGATCACGTGACGGTTGTGCCTAGATGGATGAAGCAGCTCCTCTGCCTCCTTTTCCTCTGCAGTGGCTGCATGACCTGCTAGTCAGATGCAGATGGACATCCTTCTCCACAGATAGGGAAGCATCGAAAGAGAGCTCAATTAATATATGTATGTTGGAATTATTTCTTTCACCATCACTGTCACCAAGCAAGTGTTCCCCACACCCTGATGCATCTAAGCACAGCATCAGGGCCTCCTCTTGCTTGGGCCCCCTGACAGTATTCCCCCTCTTGCTTGGGCCCCCTGACAGTATTCCCCCTCTTGCTTGGGCCCCCTGACAGTATTCCCCCTTTCAGCCCACTTGCAGTGCCCTTGACTGTTACTGTGTGTGAATTGGGTGCATCTCAATGTATTGATAGGCGTCATGGTTAAGTGCAAGCTCCCACTTGAAGTTTTGTTGAAGATTTGTGAAGGATATCAGTCATGTTGCCATTACTGGTTTACATGTTTTGTATCATCATTTTGTGTCATATTTTGATCAATTTATCGGGGATGCGGGGGTTCTTACAAGAACCAGTACACAATCAACGGCAGCATTTCTATCAGACAGAACCAATACATATTTAAAATTTAGAAAAGTCAAATACTTTATTGGCATACACATAGCAAAGTATGGCATTCACAGTAAGGCAATTTATCAGTTAACCACAGATCATTCCACTGTGGCCTTTCTTTAATCCCTTATATCTGATTAAAAAAAAACAAAAAAAACATTGATTTCGGTGATAAAATACGCAATATACATCAATGTTGGGGTGGCATTCGGAGAATTAGAGGATCTACAGAAAACATTGCATTTCAAGACTTAAACATTTGAAAATACATCTACAGTAGTAAGAGATGATTTGCAAACTCTTCATTCAAATTCAAGATTTCCTGCATCATTGACAGACTGCAGAGGATTCATCAAGCCCAGCGACAGAGTGAAAAAGAGATTATAGCGAGAGGGGGCACACCATGACGTTGTGCACTATACGACAAAACAGTCATAATTAATTCCAAGCTGCCCAGACATACCAAAAACAAAGCATAATAGCACAATTATCATTACGGAAATAAAAGTCCTAACAGCACACATGAATCATTTAGTCTCCACGCATCTTCCCAATGTCAATGTTAAAAGGTCTTCATACAGTATAGTGCTGATTTCCCGCTTGTTTAAATGCAGATCAACTTCTTCACTAGATCACCTCATTATAAATCTTAAAGTTTACATGATACAATCAGGCTATATCACTCCATGTGTGATTGGACAGAGAAGCAGACTAAATACTAATATCTAGTATTCAGACAAACGGCAGCATTGTGTAAAATTCCCCTAAAAATGGGGTAACAGGTTGACAGTATACGTGGGGTAACAAGTGAACCACAGCTAAGCAGCTCCATGGACCAGTTTCTCCTAAAATGCAGTAACACCAAAAGATACCTCAAGTCAAGTCTGCTGTGGATCACTGGGGGGATTTCACTCTTCTGGACCAATTCAGTGACCGACTGCTCAGAGGTCACATCACTGATTGGTGTGAATTCAAGTAACTGAATCATGCATTTTCTAAATCAACTTTTACAAAATGAAGCCTGCTTTACAAGAGGCATATACATAAGTATACAGGACTGAATTAGGGCTCTGTTGCAGGGAAATGAACTCCAGTGCCCTCTGATGACCACCAATCTTTTCTCCAATATTGATCACGATACCCCCCCCCAGATAACGTTACCCAAAATGTAACTTGTCATTGCTTCAATGATTCCTGAGTGTGGGGGTGTGGATCTGGTTCGAGTGGTCACCATGGTGCAGTTAACCAGTGGTCCAAAAGAGGAAAGGCGAGTGGGGAGTGGCTACAAAAGTTCATTCCATCAGGGAGGCAGGCATGGTGTGTGTGTGTGTGTGTGCGGTCTCCCCACAGAGTCTTTATTCAGCTGCTACCCTGAGGTTAGGGTACACAACCAGTCTTGTCTGCCATGAGGAGTGTAGCAGGCCGAGGTGGAGCCTGGGACTCAGGATTTGGTCTGTATCTGTCCGTGGAGAGCCTCGGCCTGGGCCTTCAGGTTGCGAAACTCCCCCTGGATGAAATCGGTCAAGATCTTCCTCATTTCCATCTGAGAAGAAATTAAAAAGGCAGAATGAATAAATATGGCATGTTTTTTTTTTTTTTATTTGTTCCAAAAAAAAAAAAAAAACACATTCACGATGAGCTCATGTTCAAAATTGTGTGTGTCTGCATGTAATACATTTGTGTTCTCACCTGGCTCTTGTTTTCGGCTCGGAGGGACTCGACCACGTCTTTGACGCTGAACGGTTTCCCCACCAGGACTGTGATTTTCTGGGAGTAAACCGTCAGTTACAACCATGGTGAGTCACGATAAACTTGCATATTCATACCACACTGCGCACAATGTGCTTGGAAGGTGTAACGTATTTTAAGGATGGTTAAAGTACATTTTTACAATAACATGTCTATGTTTAATGAACGCTGCACCACGGCAATTTTGTCACACAATTTATCAAATTGCAATTTCTTTTATTGGAACCAAACACTGGATCGTTATATCGTGAAGTACAAGAACAATACTGTGACATGTTATTTTGGTTATAATCCCCCAGCCTTCTGAAAGCATTAGGCTCAAATGTTGGCCAGGAGCAGATGTTGGTGTTCCTACCTTGCCAGTCTGAGGAATGTAGGGCTTCACATTGGGCAGAACATCGCTCATTCCTGAGACAAAGGTAGGACACACAGAAGGAAAAGTATTTTGTTTTAGTATTAAGTATTTAGTGTTTCCCCTGTATTCATTCAGTACCTGCAGCCCCCAATGCTGAACTATGTTCCAAACTGACAGAAAGATTTACTACTATTGTTACCATTTCATTTGCGTTGGTTTTATTTATTTTATTCAGTTTTACTGTTTTTAATGTATTTATCTTTTATTTTCCTGACTTTACTGTGCAACTTTTGTTTGTTTTTTTATGATTGTTTTGGCATTATTCACAAGCAAAAATAAATCAATGGCAATGAAAATGAATCAACTGGCTTTATTAGTTACCCAAAGCAAACATCTATAGAAAATGCATGTAAATTGCAGTATGTCTGTCCATATATCACAATGTAAGTATCCAAAAAACACAGTGTAAGCATCCAAATAGGAGCTATTTTCCATGTATTCCATAATGCAGCAAGTGTTGAGATCTCCCATCGTTCCTGTCAGATTCTACTGTCTACTGTGAAGCAGAATCGCCATGAAAATAACCTTTTAAAAAAACTGGATGAAACAACAGAACCTGGGATAATATAATGACGTAATTTGGGGTGTGCGTTGTGTGTCTATGTGGTGGGAGGGGGTTACTCACCCACATGCCAGAGGGGAAGTATGATGGGGTTTAGGGAGCACTCTGCTATTAGCCGACCCACACCTACAACACACATCCATATTGTTTACCAAATCACTTTAATATTGACAACTTACAAAGTTTCACGGTACATGATAACATGCATTGTGCAACAGGGAATCAAAGAGTG
Source organism: Centroberyx gerrardi (assembly GCF_048128805.1). Lineage (NCBI taxonomy): Eukaryota > Metazoa > Chordata > Actinopteri > Beryciformes > Berycidae > Centroberyx > Centroberyx gerrardi. The sequence goes on along the minus strand of NC_136010.1, from coordinate 22,372,125 downwards.
CAAAGGGACTATACACAGACTACACAAATCACTCTAAATTAATCTTTCTAAAGCTTAACTGTTTACAACCCTTACAAAATTCAACATATGCTTACTATATGTATTGAACATGTTACGCAATGTTACACTTCATCTTAGCCCAAACCTTAACCCTGACACAAAAGACTGAGGAGAAACTTATTAGCGGCCTTTAAACATCAAGTTAAATTTAACAAAGTGGCACCAACACTTAAAAACATGCAGCATGTAGCACCAACACTACTCACTCACCCCATTTTAAACGTATGAACTCTTCAGTCATGTTGACTTTGCCTGTTAAATGAGAAGAGGAGGGGTTCTTTATTATTTTCATACAACTAAATCAGCTGAAGTTACAGAGAAGGAGGGTGTAGGAGCCTAAATGCAGTTTATTGATTTTTGTCTAATTAGTATGCAATCATTTAAGTTCATATGTAAGACAGCAGTAATTTACATGGTTCATTGATTTATAAGGAATTGGAAGGAATATTTACAGTATTTACAGGTTGATGTATTTACAGTTTATATTTGCAGTGATGCGATAGTTAATTGTTTGATTCCTTGCACTTAAAATGTGTGTGGATACTTTAAAATGCATAAAATCTCATTTATATTACATTTGTAATATTTGGAATAAGTGACTATGATTGTTGCTTCCTAGTAACTGCGCACCTTTAATTGTCTTTTGGTGCTCTCTCGAAAGCAGAGTTTGGGGGTGATTTGGTGGCAGTCAGGCAAACGGAGAGTGGAGCCACACGGTTTTTGACCTCTCCTTTTCTCTCTCTTTAACGATTCTCTATTGAGTTTGCTTCAGTAATTTGATAACATTGGAAATTGACAATTGTTCTGTAGCATTTATTTTTTGTGTCGAAGTAAACAGTTCAACTTTACCGAGTGGTCCTGTGGTATTTTTTTTTGATGTGGATAAGGACGAGGGGAATCGTTGGAGCGTCAAGCTAAGGCTTCATTCATTGGAAACCTACATTATTAGTCAAAAACCTTGCTCTGCACGGATGGAATTTGGAACAACCTGACTCGAAACGGAGGACAGAAGAAGGAAACTTTTCACGGACATCACGGTGGTTTTGGGAAGAGAAGACAAGAAACTGTAAGTCGTATCTTTCCTTGCTTTGCCTGGGATTGCTAATCGAAGCTAGCCTACGAGACGGCTGTGCAGTGGGTGTGTGTGGCGCGGTTGTATAGGAAAAAGGACGTTGTTCAGCTGAATGACGAAGTGGAACGCATTTTATGTGTAAAGCTCATTCTACGGTGCTTTGACATTTTTACTAATTAAGTGTGGAAAATTTTGCTTGCTATGGATAAACAAGACAGTGAAAAACGAACAGTAAAAATGACTGAAAAGGCTGTAGAAGAACACAAGGCTAGACAAGTCCAGGCACGCAGGTACAAGCTATCCCAGCTAACTAGCATGGTAAAGCAAACTGAGCAATTAATGGAAGACGATGCAAATGTCGACATTGTTAAAAATAAATTGCGTGTTGACTTTAGTTGTCTGCATCAAGAATTTTCCGACCTAAATTATGGTTTGCAACGATTCATGGCTGAGGACGAATTTTTGGATAATCAGAAGAATTGGTTTGATCCTAAAAATAAATCAATGAACGATTTCTTCTGGAAATGTGAGGAATGGATGAAAGAGGTCATGAAACGCTCTGAGCAGGCTGAAGAGTGTGATAGACAAGTAATGCACACAGATAGTAGGTCTACTTCATCAAAATCTACCACTAAACGCCCAAGTAGACCCGGATCACAATGTGGAAGCGTGTTGTCATCATCTTCCTCAGTCAGAATTAAGGCAGAAATGGAGCGCGCATCATTAAAGGCAAAGGCTGCAGCTTTAAGGGAGAAGTTGGCCATAGAAAAGGAAGAAGCAGAATGGCATGCAGAAAAAAGATGCAGGGAGGCTCAATTGCAAGCGGAAGAGAAACGGCGTGAGGCGGAGTTTGAGGCTGAGCAAAAAAGAATAGAAGCTGCAATAAACGCAAGAAAGGAAATGCATGCAATGCAGACTGCTCTTGCTGAGTCGGATGCAAAAATGGAAGTTTTGCAAAAATATGAATACAAACAAGCGAACACGTGCATCATTGAAGGTGATGAACAGGTTGGCGAAACAGAGGTGAAAACTACCTTTCAACCACCATCACAGCACGCCTCACTTACACCCAATGTTAAACACAATGTTCAGTCAGCAATGCCTCAAAAAGCCTTGCCTGCACCGAACATGGAATTCAATGACAGATCAGTGCTTGATAGTCTATGCAAGGCCATCTCTCAGCAAGCCAACGTCACAGAGTACCTTGTGAAGAATCATAAAGCATCATTACTTCCTGATCTCACCATTCCAACATTCAAGGGTGACCCGCTTGAATATAAATCATTTATCAGATCTATTGAACATGGAGTTGAATGCCGCACTGATGACAATCGTGATCGCCTACAATTTTTGCTGCAGTACACAAGTGGACAACCGCATGAATTGGTTAAGAGCTGCATCCACATGGAACCTTCAGCAGGTTATGCTAAAGCAAAACAAATGCTAAAAGAGTTTTTCGGCGATGACTACAAGATAGCAGAAGCCTACATAAAGGAGGCTTTGGATTGGCAGACAATCAAACCAGAAGATGGCGCTGCGCTACAGTCCTTCGCATTATTCCTCACAGGCTGCTCCAACAAAATGACAGATATTAGCTACATGGAAGACTTGGACAACACAGCTAACATAAAGGCACTGGCTAACAAGCTTCCATACAAACTCAAAGAAAATTGGAGAAAGTCTGCCTGCGACATACAAGAAAAAACAAAGAAAAGAGTGAAGTTCAAGGATTTTGTCGACTTTGTCAACAAGCAAGTTAGGTATATATTACACCCGCTCTATGGAAACATAAAAGAAACCACCACAAGCACGAGAGACCTAGTCCGACAGAAACCAAAACCACATTATGCAGAGACACTCAAACCAAAGAAAGTATTCACAACAGCCATTGTCTCCCCCAGAACCGAAAACAGAGTTGAGACGGAAAACGACAGACAAGCAACATTAAAAACACAAACTGTCTCAGTGGATGCAAACAGCAAGCCTTGTGTTTATTGCAAAGGAGAGCAACACAGCCTCACAGTCTGCAGAAAACTCAAGAGCAAGCCACACAAAGAAAAGATCGACTTCCTGAGAAGCAAAGGTCTGTGTTTTGCATGTTTGAAACACGGTCACATGAGTAGCAGCTGCAAAGAGAAAGTTCAATGTCAAGAATGCTCTCGACTGCATCCCACACTGCTGCACATGCACACTAAAGACTCACGAGAAGAAACAGCAAAAGAAAGTTGTGAACAGCAATCCGTATCAAGTGCCTTTGTACAAACAACGGAAACTTTTGGTGTCACTGGGGCCGGTAAGGAAGATTGTGTTCTTTCAATCGTTCCAGTGTGTGTCAAGGCACAAAAGGGAACCAAGGCAGTGACAACGTATGCATTTTTGGATCCCGGTAGCTCAGCTACTTTTGCTACAGAGTCACTGATAAACCAACTTAACATGAATGGACGCAATACAAGCATCTCGTTGCGAACAATGGGAAATGAATCTGTTGTAAACACCTGCTTTGTGACTTGACTGGACTGGAAGTCAGTAGCCTGGATGGCAACCAGTTTATCGAACTTTCAGAGGTGTTTTCACAAAAAAACATCCCTGTAACCAAAGATAATATCCCCCGCCAAGAGGATGTTAGCCTCACCTAGAGGAGGTGAAACTTCCCACTATCCAAGCAGAGGTTGGATTACTCATAGGAGCAAATGTTCCCAAGGCGATGGAGCCACTACAAGTGGTCAACAGCGTGGACGATGGACCATACGCCGTGAGAACAATATTAGGCTGGACGGTAAATGGACCACTCAGAGGGGGAAGCGATATCATGGAGATAAACAAATTGACAGAAGTCATTGCAAACAGAATCTCAGTAGCCAAGCTAGAAGAGCTCTGGCAACTGCAGTTCAAGCAGGACTTTCCTGATGCTGGACAAAACGAAGACATCGAAATGTCCAAGGATGATCACCAGTTCATTAACATGGTGTCTCAATTCTCAAAACTTGCGGATGGTCATTACAGTGTTTGCCTTCCGGTGAGGAACAAGTCAATGTGCATGCCAAACAACAGATCAGTCGCGAAGCAACGTGCGTTAAACTTACGGAAAAGATTCTCTAGAGATGGCAAGTTTTATGCAGAATATGTTGCATTCATGGACGACATCCTCAAGAAGGGCTACGCGGTGAAACTCGACAGCGCTCAACGCAAGCCAACTGAGGGGCAAACATGGTATCTGCCTCACCACGGAGTCAGACATCCAGTCAAGCAAAAACTGCGTGTTGTCTTTGACTGCGGAGCAAGCTTTCGAGGAACATCGCTGAACCAACAGCTCCTGCAGGGACCGGACCTAACAAGCTCGCTAGTGGGGGTCCTCATGAGGTTCGACAAGAGACCGTGGCGGTTATGGCCGATGTGGAGGCCATGTTCCACCAGGTCAGAGTCAGCAACGAAGACACGGATCTCCTCAGGTTTCTCTGGTGGCCTGATGGGAACTACAAACAGGAGAATTTGGTCAAGAAACTGTTAAAACAGTCAAGAAGAATTTTTATGTAGACGACTGTCTTAAGTCAACTACTGATGAAGACACAGCAATCACCCTTTGCACTGACTTGAGGAGCATGTTGGCGAAAGGTGGATTTCGACTAACAAAATGGTCGAGCAACAGCCGGAAGTTGCTCAACTCAATTCCTGAAGAGGAAAGAGCACAAGGGTTTCAAGATCTGGACTTGGATGAAGACAACTTGCCGATGGAGAGAGCATTGGGAATCCAGTGGTGTGCCGAATCAGATCAGTTCAAGTTCAAGATCAACCTCAAAGATCGACCACACACTAGGAGAGGCCTGCTTTCCCTCGTCAGTTCCATCTTTGATCCGTTGGGCTTTCTCGCTCCAATAGTACTGCCCGCCAAAAGAATCCTGCAAGATTTATGCCGGCAGAAGTATAGCTGGGATGAAGACCTGCCAGACAACGTCGTTAAGAGCTGGAAAAAGTGGATTTCAGGTCTGCAACAGCTTGAGAATTTTGGAGTTGACAGATGCATCAAGACAAAGCAGTTTGGTGCACCAGTCTTCGCACAGCTACATCACTTCGCTGACGCGAGCGAAGATGCCTACAGAACAACAAGCTACCTACTGCTGCGCACTGTAACTGGTGAAGCTCAATCTACCCTGATGATGGCAAAGGCAAGGGTCGCGCCCTTGAAGTCTCCAACCATACCAAGAATGGAACTGACTGCGGCCACAGTTGCAATCAAGATGGATAAGCTTCTGAAGAAAGAGCTTGAACTGGAACTTCGCGACTCAATCTTTTGGACGGATAGCACGGCTGTGCTAAAGTACTTGAACAGTGAAAGCACAAGGTTCAAGACTTTTGTTGCGAACAGAATCTCCGCAATCCTGGAGCACTCTCAGACTTCACAGTGGAGATACGTCAATACCACTTTGAATCCCGCTGATCATGTCTCAAGAGGACAGACTGTCGAAAAATTCTTGAAAAACGAAAGCTGGCTTTCAGGACCAAGTTTCTTGCTCTGTGCTCAAGACCAGTGGCCCAAGAATCCAGATCCTGGAATGCTGGACATCGACGACCCAGAGGTCAAAAGAGATGCTCTAATGAATGTCATTCAGGCGCAAGAGCCCAAAGATACAATGGACCAGTGGATGATCCACTATTCATCTTGGACAAAGCTAAAACGTGCTGTTGCCTGGTTTCTGAAATTGAAAGATTTGCTTAAGGAACTGAAAGCAAAGAGAAAGGAACCAAACATGTTAAGTGGAGAAATCAGAATGAATCAGTTCAAGAAAGCTTTCAAAGGAACACACTTAACCTGTGAAGGGTTGACCGAAGCAGAAACAGAAATTGTGAAGTACTGTCAAAAACGAAGATTCGAAGAAGACTTGGCAATGCTAAAGGAACATCAAAGGGTGAAGAAAAGTAGCTCACTCTATAAGTTGAATCCAGTACTTCAAGACGGAGTCATTAGAGTTGGAGGAAGGTTGAGCCGAGCGGCTATGCCAGATGATTCCAAGCATCAAGCCATCTTGCCAAAAGATTCGCACATCACAAAGCTTGTGCTGAGACACATTCATGATGTTACAGTTCACGCCGGAAGGAATCATATGTTGGCTCAACTGCGTCAAAGATTCTGGATCCCTGGAGCGAACGGAGCCATCAGAAAGTTCTTGTCCAAGTGCGTCACCTGTAAAAAACAACACGGAACTGCTGGCAAGCAACTCATGGCGGATCTACCAAAATGCAGGGTCCTGCCCGACGATCCTCCATTCACAAGAGTTGGTGTCGACTACTTCGGCCCATTCCTGGTGAAAAGAGGAAGAGGGCAAGCGAAGAGATACGGTGTCATCTTTACGTGTCTCACCATACGAGCCGTACATTTAGAAGTCGCCTCTTCACTTGACACTGATGCGTGCCTCAACGCAATTAGAAGATTCCTTGCCAGAAGAGGACAAGTCAAAGAGATGTACTCAGATAATGGAACCAACTTCCGGTCGGCTGACAGTGAGTTGAAGAAATCGATCAAAGAATGGAACACCAGCAAGATCGCAAAAAACTTGCAACACAGGGGTGTCCAATGGCACTTCAATCCTCCAGCAGGTTCTCACCATGGAGGAAGCTGGGAGCGGTTGATCCGCTCAGTGAGAAAAATTCTGAACATCACAGTGAAGGAACAACTTTTGGATGAAGAAGGTCTCCATACTTTGCTGTGTGAAGCTGAGTCCGTCATAAACAGCAGGCCCATCACAAAGGCATCTTCAGACCTCAATGATTTAGAGGCCTTAACGCCCAACCACCTTTTGTTACTCAAGGTCAAGCCCGAGTTACCACCAGGAGTATTCAACAAGGACGACCAGTACGCTAACCGCAGATGGAGACAAATCCAGTACCTCTCGGACGTCTTCTGGAAACGCTGGTGCAAAGAATACCTCATGCAGCTCCAAGAACGTCAACGATGGTTCACGCCTGAAAGAAACTTCCGTGTCGGTGATGTGGTGCTGATTGTGGACGACACGTCACCCAGAAATTCATGGCCGCTTGGAAGAATTGTGGAGACTTTTCCTGACAAGAAAGGCCTTGTTCGTCAGGTGAAAGTCAAAACCAAGACCAACGAGCTTTGTCGCCCAATAACAAAGCTATGTCTTCTTCAAGAATCTGAGGATAATTGATGAACTGTTCTGATCATTTGGGATGAGGAGAAGATAATGATGGACTAAATCCGGAGGCCAGTACCGTTTCGGACGGGGTGAAGAATGAGAAGAAGATTTCTTTAGATAGTTTAACTTTAACTAAGTAACATAGCATGTAGGCTCCTTTAATTTAAGTTAAACATTTTGAGGTAATTGTTTCAAGGACATTGATAACAATTAGGGGCCGGTAATGTAGGAGCCTAAATGCAGTTTATTGATTTTTGTCTAATTAGTATGCAATCATTTAAGTTCATATGTAAGACAGCAGTAATTTACATGGTTCATTGATTTATAAGGAATTGGAAGGAATATTTACAGTATTTACAGGTTGATGTATTTACAGTTTATATTTGCAGTGATGCGATAGTTAATTGTTTGATTCCTTGCACTTAAAATGTGTGTGGATACTTTAAAATGCATAAAATCTCATTTATATTACATTTGTAATATTTGGAATAAGTGACTATGATTGTTGCTTCCTAGTAACTGCGCACCTTTAATTGTCTTTTGGTGCTCTCTCGAAAGCAGAGTTTGGGGGTGATTTGGTGGCAGTCAGGCAAACGGAGAGTGGAGCCACACGGTTTTTGACCTCTCCTTTTCTCTCTCTTTAACGATTCTCTATTGAGTTTGCTTCAGTAATTTGATAACGTTGGAAATTGACAATTGTTCTGTAGCATTTATTTTTTGTGTCGAAGTAAACAGTTCAACTTTACCGAGTGGTCCTGTGGTATTTTTTTTTTGATGTGGATAAGGACGAGGGGAATCGTTGGAGCGTCAAGCTAAGGCTTCATTCATTGGAAACCTACAGAGGGCAAGAAGACAGTAAGGTAAAAATGAAAAAGAGGCAGAGTGAGAGAGAAGGGAGAAGGTTAGCGTACCCTCTGGAAAAATGTGCACCCATTCTCCTCCATTCAGCTTCTCCAGAATGAAGTCCATGCCTTTCTGGTAAACACCATCGCCTAAAGAAAACACACCGCCATCATTGTGAGCTGAGAAAGACACAGACTGCTGGCCTACTACTACTTTTTATATAGGGGAAGTGCATGCTCTCACACATACTGTACACAGACAAATTTAGTATGAGCTGAGAAAGAAACTAAATGGGAGGTTAAACTAAAGTTAACTAAAGGAATTCATAGGCAACAGACAGTAAGAGAAAGGTGCAAGATATACAGCCTAACACACACTCACCTCTGCAGACGGGAACACACTTTCCACGGCTGAAAAATCTGGAGTGGAACTCTCTGGTGAAACAGATGTCAGATGCTGCCGGGGTCCTGCCCAATCACAGACACGTGTGATCACACATTACCGAGAAAATAAAATGAAGAATAGGCTAACTGACATCCATCGAAGTGACTTGAATGGCATCTGGAAACAGTTTAACTCACCACCGCATCTTGTTGAAGTTCCATAAATGTCTGAACCTCAGGACCCCTGTCACAAAGACACTTGATTATCTCACTATTTTCTGTCCATAATTTCTGTGTATTTTCAAATCGTGTGTATCTGTCCTTACCCCAGATATGCGGGTCGTCCATACAGGACTGGTGATTGGACAGAGTGATAAGGGGCGTGTTGGAGGGACGCTGGTCAACCAGGTTCAATAGAACCTCGTGGTTATGAACCGTCAGGTAGTTCATGTACTCTGTGGACGGAGAAGATGAAAAAAAGACAGTAAAAGTGAGAAATAGAGGAGTGAACTGAGAAAAAGGCTGAAAACCTGTGTGTAAATGAACAAGCAGCGAGGGAGCGTATCCTCATTGGTTTTTGAGAGAGTGTGTATGTATGTGTGTGCCAACTTACTGGTCCAGAAGTAGGAGTAGGAGCCCACCATGCCCATGACCAGTGAGCTGGAGATCCTCCAAGCCAGAGGAGGGCATTGTGGGAACGGCCATCTCACCTCCAGGGGCATCACAGCACGCCACAGACACTACATCCACACACCTCAACCTGGCACGGCCCACACAGAACAAGGAGCAGGTCACACACACAGTTCCCCCGCGAAATACAGAGAAAACACGTCTCGCACAACTGAAATCCATAGGAACACCTGCCATGCAAGGTTATTATCGTAAACTAACACTAAAACTAAGACAAAAACTAGGTGTTAAACAACTGTCATAAACTGAAATAAAAACAAAAACGAGACTTTGTGAAATAAACTAAATTTTAACTAAAACTAGTGTACTTGTAAAACTAACTAAAAGAAATTAAAAATATACATGAAATGTGTCTTTTTGTTTATGTGCAGGGTAAAAAAGAGAATGAATTTTGGGCAAACAATTTTTGGCTATTTGTACTGAATGCTAATTGATTAATAATAATACATAATACATTCTACAAAGAATTTCTGATTTATTGTTGGTACTACACAATAAAAAAAAACATACCACCCCTACTAAAAGCACTAAAACTATAACTGAAACTAAAAACAATCTAAACCATAACTAAACACTTGCAAAACTAAACTAAAACTATCAAACCCACAGTGACAACTAACTAAAACTACACTGAATTTGAAGTAAAGAGAGGCAAATGAGAGGCAAATGAGAGCCAACCAGCTAGGCCATATATTCCACTGGAGAGTAAAACATTTAATGGTGTCACACAGCCAACAGGCCAGTTTGATTCAGTGGTCCAGGCAGGAAATAAACCCTGGACGAAGCCACACATCCCATGATATAAACTCGATATGAACTTTGCTAAATCCATACTGAGGCATTCAGTCTCTTCTTATGTGTTGTTTCCACGTTTGGTGGAATATGAGGCTTGCGCATTACTTTTTGTCCAAATAAATCAATCAGTCACTCCTCATATTCCCAATAACGACCTCTGCTTTTGCTGGCATTACATGGCATTATATGGCAACACGTGCAACGTTGGCATTCGCTTCAGAAATCACAACAAACCATCCATGCAGCCTCAACCCGGTTAGCTATCTAACGTTAGCCAGCTCGCTACTAGCCAAAGTTTACTGCCGCAGAAGCAGGGATATACCGCCCTGCAAATACCAAATACATCAACTATTAATCAAGGGTGAATTGCCCATATAATAATAAAGTAGATATAGCAGTTACCATACACGGGCATTACATTTTGCTAACGCTATCGTGCCTATGTATGTTCTGCAGCATGACTTTTATACTCAAATTAGCCAACAAACGGTCTTACTGTCGTTTATCTAAAATATTTTTCCAGACAGCTACATCAGTCTCATCAAATGTATTTCAACACGTTACTCATACTGTAACTTGGGAAGTACAGACAACATCACAAGATCAAAGAGTGATATCCACCTCACCTTTCTACAGCTGACAGTCGGTGGTCATCGGCCTCGGAACGGAAAGTCGCGCACTGAATTGTGGGCATTGTAGTTTTTAGGATTAGGACCTCTAACGTTACTATTTGCACAAGAGGCTGCTTGCAGTGAACGCGCTTTTCCTTTCCACATTAATTTCTCAGATCCAGGGTTCATAAATAGCTGTAATGGACGTCAGGTTTCGTCAAGTCGCTGTTTATCTGGCGCACAGCCCGCTTCCGTGTTGAAACATTGATCTATGGGTAATGGATGCTTTAAGTGTGCCAAAGGTGAAGTAGGCTTAAATAGTAGGCTACCTGGACCTGTCATGATAGAGTAACTTGGGTTTATTGGGTTTGTGTTATTGCCACTCTATCAAACGGTAGTACTATATACTATTCTACTAAGTTATTTATTCTTAGAAAGAGTGTTGACCTGGCCTATTTATTAATCCTGCAAATTAGTGAACTGAGACAGCATTACATTGGTAAGTATTGGACACTTACACCATTTATTTGGCAAATAACACTTTATTCAGCAACGCTTAGCTTATAAAATCCCCCCATACCTTTACACAGGCCAAGGATACCTATTCACTTCAAGATACATCCTCAGTATTTTCTGAGGCTTGTCAGAGGTTGTAGGTTAAAAAAAAAAAATCTTTAATCTTCATTAAACACTACTATTTCTTATCTGTCAGTTAACAAGCATTACGAAAATCTCACAAACACTTTAAAAGTGTTAACAGGCTCAGCACCAGAAACAATAATTCATAAACATATGTCACAATGATACATTCATAAGTGTGCGTTTATACTTCTCTTCAAAAAAAGCTAGTATAAAAATCTTGATTAAAAGGATTAAAATTTACATCTCTTCCCACAAAATCTTTGAAAAAAAAAAATACAATTTTTATACACATTCATTGGTGACAAAGATGAAATACTGTGACAGAGGAGGGCATTCAACTGCACCAAAATCAGTCAGGGCTTCGTTGTTTCCTGAATAGTTGGTCTGGTCTGATTTCACCAGCTGGGTGCGAGCCAGTTCAATCCCTTTAACGCCACCTCGAACCCCAGGAAACAGGCCTGAGAGAGACAGCGGGTAAACCAGAAGATATCTGCTTTATTACACAAAATCCAACTCAAATGGAAAATCCAATCAAAGATGGATTATAGTTATCATACTGTAAGATTCATGTAAAATATTACCGCATTGGCAGGGAAGGCTCGTAGAAAGACAGCATTGAATCCCTTATAGAGTGCTTTAGGTCCTTCCTCACGAAGCAGCGTTCTTAGGACGTCTACCAGACCTCTGTACTTTCCATCTGCAGCTATACACACACACACACACACACACACACACACACAACCATACCCATGCAGAAGGAGAGACAGGTTAAGAAGAGAAAGAGAAAAAAAACATATTGAATGACTATCTTCCTCTTTGTGCTCTTTGTGTGTGATATGGTGATACAAGTTTTCATCACTAGAGCACAGCAGTGAGCTACTTTCTTCCTTTGTTCCAATGACTTCTCCAATATTTTTCCTAGCAATGGTGGATGGGGGTAATTTTGATTTTGGTTCCACCTCTATCTGTCCAGTTCGGTCCCAGACTCCCAGTTTTATTCTTGCAGCACTAAACTGTTCTTAATCAGACACTTATCTTCAAATAAAAATAGTAATTCTTCACACTGACCACAAATTTTAAGGGAAGTTTGGCTGCTATATATTATATTTTGCTGCCAATGTTAGTCTCAGCATTTTTTAATTTTACCACTGTAAAAAGAAAAAAAAATATTCATCTTTAGGATAACATTCACTCAAAATGCTATAAAATGTGTTAACATAAAGGAGTTTAAAATGAGCTACTAACATGCACCAGCTCACTATTCATGCATACAATTCTTGCTGAATATTTAAATCATGAGGTTGTTTTCTACCTTCTTTTCCCCCACTGATTTTTGTGATTAACACAAGACACCTGGGCTTAGTAATTGCATCACAGAGAGTACGGTTCAAAGCAGTATGCATCTCTTTTTCCTGCCTATCCTTTACATATTGTTTTCTCTCCCTCGCCCTTGCACCTGGCCCTTCATGGAGCGTTATGTCGGCCTCAGCTCTGACCTGTCTGGAAGTTGGATTTGAGGACATCAGGGGGAAGAGCGATCGTCCAGTTCAAGATCCCCGCTATGCCGCCCGCGAGGAGGATCTTGGGAGTGCTGAGCTGAGAAACACTAACACATAAAGACACACGGAGATAGATAAAGAGGTGGGATTCATAGGATCTAGCAGATCTCAATACTTCATAGGCTTTACACTTTGTCATCGCGACCATGGTGACTGACCTTTGCCCCTCAGGCGTTAGGAAGTTCTTGAGGGATTCATATGTCAGGAAATACAGGCCGTTAGAAGGCACATCTGAGAGGGAGAGACAGAGAGGGGAGTGTGAGCATGTGAGTCTATACATCCATATTGCCCTTTGGATTCAATAACTGATAACAATCACCTTCAAACAAATAAAAGTTAAAAATTAGTCTCCTTGCCTCTTCTGCTACATGACATGTTGCATAGTTCTTTCAGAAATCAAGAAAGACTCTATTTTTGTCTTGCTCCCTTGAGTGCACACGCGCACACACACACACACACACACACACACACACACACACACACACACACACTACGGTTAAGTCTATTACCTCTGATAAGAGTGAGTACAGTCCCTTTGTAGACACTACGGATCCCCTGCTCCTTATAGAGCCTTATGGCACAGTCAAGAGGACCTGCATACTTCGACTGGCCACTGCTGGCCTGCACCTAGAAAACACACACACACACACACACACACATTCAGTGTGAATGAGAGAAACTAGCAAGTTGAAAACCGGTGCAGACATCTTGTAGTTAGTAAACCATGCATACCTGCATGCACAGTGATTTTTGGATGGCACAATGAAACAGTGGACAGTGGACACCTCACTGGACACACACACACACACACACACACACACACACACACACACACACACACACACTCCTTACCTGCAATAAGCATTTGATCCTCTCTCCTGGAGCCACTATCACTGTGGTGAAGACCCCTGCCAGACAGCCAGACAGGAATATTTGAGTGTGCCTGAATAGAATAGAATAGAATACAATACAATACAATACAATACAATACAATACAATACATGGCAAATTAGGCAAATTTCAATAAATTGAATTGACTTTTGCTCACTCTGGTATATTCTTTTTTCTTTTAAAGATATTACATGTAGCACTTCGATAAATCATTACCACATTAATTTTGAGACATTTGTATAATTACCACAAACAAGACCATTGCCGAGAAGATTGGCAGCCTTTACTGGCCTCTGCACTGCATTTTACATTATGTGCTACCAGGTTGGATTTTGTGGGAAATCTGTTGGATTGCTTTACAGTACAAAACATTAGAGTTTCTCACAATGGCAGATAGTAGAACAAGAGAAAGGCCGATGGAAAAATCACTTCCAACATGTTTATCCTCTTCAGTAAAGCCAAAGAGAAAACCTTTGACTGTAGAAGCAACAATCTCTTTGCAACTGGAAGCAACAGGGTTTATAGGAAATGTGGTTTTAATTTTGAGAAACACAAGCACTAACCATAGCACTGGTGTGAAATAGAGGCTACCAACTGTCTCAATCATAGTCTTGATTGATTTACAGTAATTATACCAAGGTATCACAATTAATCTGACAACAATGTATTGCTGTTTAAAAATGCTACATGTGGCACCTTTAAGAGGGGAAGCAGAGAGGGTCAAAACTGGGAGGAGTTGACAACAGGGGTGCAGGGTAATACACAGTAGGGAGGGGGGTGTAGAAGGGGTGTGCTGCTTTAAATAAGGGGTGGGGAGGACATAAGCCAATGATAGCAGAGGGGAGGATGACAGAGAGACGATTATATATAGCAGTCATGGAAGCTATTCCAAACACATTGTACAGAAACGCTTACACTCACAAACACACAGACGCCAACGATACACTGTCCACAGGCATTATTTACAGCGATGACAGCTGAAACAGTACAAACAAGTAAACACATGGGCATCTGTGTATGTGTGTGAGAGAGAGACAGAGAGAGAATGAGAGGCAGAAATAGAGCGAGAGAGATTTTGATAGACATGTGTAGATGTCGAAGAGAAAAGAGAGAAAGTGTGTGTGTGTGTGTGTGTGTGTGTGTGTGTGTGTGTGTGTGTGTGTGTGTAAGTGTGTGCGTGTGTGTGTGTGTATGCATGGTTTTACTGACGTGAGAGGTTTGCCATGGTCTGCCTGTTGGAGCTGTTTTCCCAGACTGAAGCCAAAGAAACTGATGGCCATCATAGGAGCCACGCCCGCCAGGGGAGCCCCCATACCTTTATACAGGCCCAGGATACCCTGGCATAACACACACACACACACACACACACACACACACACACACACACACAAATTATATTAACATTGGAAATGTGAGCGCAGGATTTACCAGTTATTTTTAGGTTTTTTTTCATGCAAGACTTGGTATACTGTAACTGTATAAGTACTGTAACAAGATGTGTGTGTTTGTGTGTGTGTGTGTGTGTGTGTTCACCTCTTTGGAGACAGTCTTGCGGATGCAGTCATATGTTCCTGTGTAGAGCACATATTGGCTACAGGAGGCTTTAGGCTGCGTCTGTAACCTCACCTGGAATACAGGGTTCAAAACTCATTAGCAAGTTGGCACACACACACACACACACACACATATAGCTCAAACTAGCATGCACAGATCTCTGACCAGGAGTGTGCATGCATGCATGTGTGAGCATACACATATGCTTTTAGGAGGGGAGGAATGCTGAAACAGTGTTATATGATAACAAGGGAAACACCCATTAATGTCTGTTGCTCTGTGTTACTGATAAAGAACAGGGACGGTTGTTCTCACTGCTGGGTGGTGAACTCAAGGTTTTGTGAGCATCAGGTGGGTTAAGGAGGTCTGCTAGTAGCTGAAGGGTTGCTAGTTCAATCCCTACTACAGACCATGCCCAATACTGCTGAAGTGCCCCTGAGCAAGAGCACCTAACCTTCCTGAATGTATATAGTGCTGGTGCTGAAAACTAGCTATTAGCTTGATTCTGTATGATGTACATACAACACAACAGATTGCTTGCAGTATTCCATTGTGGTTATATTCATCCTTGTAAATAAAAATAACAAACCTATACACACTCTGATACTGGCTGTAAACATAATGCTGCTTCATGTGTTCAGGCCCTGATGCACAGGTAGCATTTTGAGGCAAAGGAGATGGTAATTTGCCATTTGCTGTGAAGCGTCTTTGATTACCTTGAAAAGTGCTATACAAATAAAATGTATTATTATTATTGTTATTATTAAATGGATTTGAGCCACTTAGTCCTATGTGCCATGGTATGGCACCTTGCCCTTGCTGCTCAGTGTAGGCCTGCTGAGAGAAGCAGACAGCAGCTACTGTATAGGCTACTATGCTGGGAATGGCATGGAAAGTTTGGCTATAAATAGAAATCCTGTCATAATGAACCCCCTTAACTCCCACTTTTCAAGAGCTGTACAACTACTGTCTTTACCCCCCTATCTCCCCCTTCTCTCCACTTCTGTCATTTTCCTTGTCCTCATTTTCCTCTCTGTCGCTCTTAAAATATTAAGCTTGGCTGTCAACAAAAGATGGTGATTAGTTCATATTTAACAAGGTCAGGAGGTATATTATATATTATATTATATATATATATATATATATTGTATATATCTCTGTCACACATTCCCTAAGATTGTGCCTATACATAGTTACCAAGATGGCAGTGTGCAGTGCTAAGAATCACAGTCTCATAAAGGTTTAGGCTAGAAAAAAACAATATCTGTGACAACTTCAGTGTTTTAGGTGCTTCAGAATGAAAACTCACATTTGGTGAAGAGGTTTTAAAAAGGAAACATTTCAGCCTTGATAAAGTTTATTATACCTGAAACACATTGGTTTGAATAGTATTAAATTGTTTCCCTTTTATTACTCGTTCACCAAATGTAGCTGAGTTTTTCCATCTATTAACTACTATAAACAATACAACACAGTGGAGTGCCGGCCCACGAGGACTTCAGCATGTCACCGGACACTGAGGCACACTGGCACACATCCTCCAAGCCCCCCCCCCCCCCCCCCCCCCCCCCTTCCCCTTCTAGGAAAGTCCTCCCCCTTCTCTGCCCTCTGCCCTCTCCCCTCCACCCTCTCTCTCTCTCCCAGACGTTTTTAGCGGGCTATTTCTCTCTGTCAAGAACGTTGATACTCCTGGGATAGAGAGTGCAGGTGAAATGCAGACAGGACAGTGTTATTGGCTACACATTATAATGATTAAATAATGATATATGATACATTATGAGGGATGCAAACTCATGGAGAGTGAAAAAGGTGACAGATACCAGGGCAGACACTAAACCACTCAGAAATCATTCATTTAAGTGCCCTATTTTGGGAACCAAACGGTGACTGTCACATAAAGGTGACTAGTTTGCATCCCTGGTTATTGATTCCTGTAGGCAAATTATCTTTTCAGATAGAAGGATATTAAGCTCATTAAAGAGCTGGGAGGGATTCAGTGCCTTTGTCAAAGATACTCCAGCAGGGTAGATGTTTGCCAAAATGGAACTTGAACTGGTGTCATTCGGCTGAAGGACGGTTTCTTTGGCCTATAGGCCAAACAGGCTGGCTGACACGTTTTTCCAGCACCGACTATGGCAGTACAGAAAAAAGGGGGGTGATGCTGAAACAAAACTCAAGGAGAGGTGAGACCTATCTAACAGATGAGATAGAGTTAGGAAACAAAAATTTGATTTACAGTGTGTAAACTTAAATGTGATGCTCTGTTAAAGTGTCATCAGCGTCCCAAAGGAAGGTATTGTCCAAAGAATAACAAGTAGTACCAGAAATCTTGAATGAGAGCAAATCAACCAAAATAGATTGATCTGACCAGATTGATTTAGTTCAGTTCATGTGGTAACGTCAACCAATGAGTTAAAGGAATCAGGTCATGTTAAAAAAAATAGGAATAAAAAGGAGGAACAAGCTTCAAATGTCCCCAACTCTAAAAATCTTTTCTTCTAGACTTACAAGGTGCTGGATATACTTGTGCAAAGTTTTTATTTGTTTTCCCTTTCTCTTTACTGCAGACACACAAAAGTCCTATCCAGCTATCTTATCTCTTAGCAGCCTGACCTACAGATGATAGTCTATGGGTGAAACATGCACTTCCGATTTAAAGCTGATTTCACACTAATCCCTTCAACAGCTAGAGCTAATCCCAGTCTCAACTCACAGCGTTCACATCGACTTTTGACCTAAAAAAAAAAATAAAAAAAAAAATACAGCACTACAGTGATGTTTTTTTAACTTTTGGATCAAAACTTTCTGTTTTTAAAACAATATTTCTGAGTGAAAGAGAGAGCGGTGGGGGGGGGGGGGGGGGGGAAGCCAATGGTGATTCTATAATATATTATAGAAGAATACTATACAACTATCACAGCAAAACTATAAGACTCTATACGAATATTAGGAATAGTATAGTGATACCATAGGAAATAAAAATACCACTAAGTATGATAAGGTTACTATAAAGTCAGTATTGGGCACCACAGACTTTCTATAAGTCCCTATGGGAATAATATATTGATTTTTCGTTAAGGAAAGAAAGAGCGAGATGGAGCACAAAACAACATCAAAACAGGCAGCATCACTGAGGGAAATGAAGATGGCAGGACGTTGTAGCCTACTTCCTACTTAAAGTTGCACCTAGCCCGAAGTCTGCGGAGTAAGCATTGGGGCAGTGAGGTCCACACTGACACTTCAAACAGATCCTAAACCATCCATGAAGTCACCTTGATGGTGTCCAGCGGGTGTCCGGCCAGCAGCAGGCAGGCTCCGGCGACTCCTCCGGCCACGAAGTTCTTGAGCGGAGAAACTCTTTGACTGGCGAGCTCCCCGTCTCCCATCCTCTCCTCTCTGTCTCTCTGCCCTGCCCGACCAGCCAGCCAGCCGGCCACACTCCCCTTCACACCGACCTGACAGTCCGCAAACACCCGCTACTCCTCTGATAGGAGCGGTTAGACACGTGTTGTGCTGTCTGTCTGTCTGTCTGTCTGTCTGTCTGTCTAGCTGCCTGTCTGTCTGTCTGTCTGTCTACCTGCCTGTCTGTCTGTCTGTCTGTCTAGCTGCCTGTCTGTCGCCACGTCACTGGACTTTGCCTTCACTGAACCGAAAGCGTCTCTCCCGAACGAAAAATTCATTAGAATACCTATATAATGTTCCTACCGTGTCTGTGGTTCTCTATAGTGAGTTTATAGGGACCTTGTACCTTATAGGCTACCTTACTTAACGGTATTTTTTCGTCTCCTGTGGTATCACTATAGCATTCCTATAATATTACTATAGGGGCTAGGCGCGTGCCTGGTACTCAATAGTGAGTTTACAGTGACCTTATAGTATGTTATAGTATTTTATCTTCTATAGCACTACTATAATATTCCTATAACATTAACATTCCCACAGGGACTTAACTAGTGAGTTAAGCGTTGCTGTGTTTTTTGTATTTCTATGGTATCCTTCTAAATGTTAGGATTACTATAGTTTTTTTTCGTGAATGATCAGTCAAACGTCTCTCTCTCTCTCTCTCTCTCTCTCTCTCTCTCTCTCTCTCTCTCTCTCTCTCTCTCTCTCTCTCTCTCTCTCAAATACAGCAACAACGACCTCTGGCTGTGGCGACCGTACACTAAATTTAACTTGCTCCACACAGGCTTAAAGACTGCCTTGAAGTAGGCTTGCTTGTTTTACAGATGGTAAAGTGAGCAGCAGGGGTCCATGCAGTCCATCGCTTCCTTTGGCTACTGATGTAGCAGTAAATTGGAAATGTCGCTGTCCGCGGTGCTGAAACTCCCCGTCTCTCTCTCTCTGCACACCTGGACTGTCTTGCTCCCATGCTGCATTCCCCTCTTATGGGAATAATCCTTACGGAAAATTATTATAGTAATTCCTTGATAAACTCTACAAAGAAAAACCCCTATAAACTCAAAACTCCCTCTAGGAATATTTTAGTAATATTATAGCCTAGTGATGCCATAGGAGACTAAAAATACCACAAATTATGATAAGGTCATTGCAAATCACAGCAAAATCACAGCAAGTAGGCTTTGTCCTACCATTTATAGTTTATAGCCTATATTTATAGTGTTTCTGTTATAGTGACCTTATCGTAGCCTACGTTTACTTCCTATGGCATCTCTGTGATATTCATATATCTGTGCTTATTATTACTTGTGCTTTTGCAGTGATGTTTGTATATTTTCCCTCAAAAAAGTATTCTACGATGTAGTTCTTTTTCGTTCGGGTGTGATCATACAATTAGATTAGACAAAACTTCAATAATCCCCATGGGGAAATTGGGCTAAATGATTTATGTGATCATTCCCTAGAGCTGACCACAGATATTTATTTGTTGGTGACATCCTTCATGAAATTTACAACGACTCTAAAATATGATTAATAGTCTAAATCTTATCACTCAGGTAGCCTGTATGACGGGGATTTGAAAAAGATTTTAAGATTTTAAAAATATAAATTCCATGGCAACACAAATCCGTAATAATGTTAAAAGACCAGCAGACCACATATCGTTTATTCTATGACCTTATATCTTAATGCAAAATTGGATTCGATGCGAAATTATTATACTAGCATCATTCTTACCAGACAATATCAAATTTGTCACATTTATAAAAAAGTGAAATTCCTGAAATTTAATTTAACTTGAAATACACTATACATTGTAAATGTATTAAAACTCCACCACTGTTGACAAGTTTTAAAAAGGTAGTAGGCTATACATCTTTCTTTGGGGAAACCTAGAAATTGATGAAGAATAAAACTTTATGCATTATTAACCCAATGTGACCCATACCATATTTATTTTATTTTTATAGATTTTATAGGTATATATTTTTATCATGCATTGTTATTTTAATGAGGTTGTTTCTGTTGAAAAATCGATTTAATGATTAATAATAATAATTCATTATTAATAATAAATATTATAAATTCATATATATGTTGATTCTGAAACTGTTGTATGCCTTCCACTCTCTAAACACACACACGGACACACACACACACACACACACACACACACACACACACACACACACACACACACGCACACACACGCACACAGTCTTACTTAAGTAACTTTTGGGGTATTTACATAGACTTACATTCATTTCCTGGAGACTTACCCTAACCCTTAACCTAACCCTAACCCTAACCCTAACCCTAACCTTAACCTAACCCTAACCTTAACCACTGACCCAAAAATCAGCTTTTTACCAATTGGGGACACAGCTTTTGTCCCCAATTGCACAAGCCATCCCCAATCAACTGGTCTTAAGTCTGGTGTGTGTCCCTGAAAGTGACTAAAGTCATACCCACACACACACACACACACACACACACACACACGCACACACACGCACACACACACACACACACACACACACCAACAAATCGGCCGCGGATATACGTCATCAACGTGCGCCTCACACAAACCAGACTAGCGGGAATTTGTCAGTTGAGGAACAAAATCAGAGAAGTTTGCATTTAGGCAAAGAGAGTGAGTACTTTCAGTGAGGGCGGTCGCTTCCTACTCAGGTTGTGAATTTGTACTGTGGTCTGCTCCGACTCAAGTTGGGATAGCATGTTTATTTAGTCTGTTTTGTGTTAGGTAGTCTTTGTTTTGGGACAGCTAACGGTAGCTTTCACGTTAGCTAGCTAGTTTACGGTTATCTGTGTCACTTCCGTGTCTTCTAGCCCGGGTTAAATCTGTTCTTGTAGACAAAATTCGTCGTAAAGCCATATGCAGAACATTGAATTGACTGTGTTTGTGTTTTTTAATGTCACAGGTAGCAATAATTGACTGTGGTTGTTTTTTATTCGTCGCCCAGACAAAGTGTGTCACCATGACGCAGAGAAAGAGACTGTCCAACACACAGAACTCTTCTCAGAGCAAAGCAGCGTCGTTACCGCGGGTAAGAGATATGCAGTGTTGACAAATCTGTTCAGACACATGTTAGCTCTCCTGGATAGTATGTCACCTCAGATCAGCAAAATGAGGAATAGCTGAACTTCTCTAGAATTAAAATCACTTGAAATTATCCCAGATAGAAAATGTATAATCAATTTAACGTTACCCATCTTCCCTGGGACCCCTCAAATGGGGTTTCATCTGTACTTTGGGAATCCATGACATTAAGTTTAGAAACCCCTTTCATTTGTCTATCATCCTGTTCTGTAGCTCTACTCCCTGTCACTGCTAGTAACATACTCCATCCCTGTGACTTGAGTTACACCGGGATACCCACAGAAAAGTTAGCCTGATGGGGACCCAATAGTAAATTTATGGCAGCATGATGTCAGAATCATTAAATATTTTTCAGGGCCATACATTAATGCAATGCTAAATTCTGAAAAGGCATATGAAGATGTCATTTTCATAGTGATTGACATAGAGGTAACTCAAAACATATTAGTAATTTCAGTATGGAATTAACCTAGGTGGCCCATCTGGGTGACAACACACTGTGGGGAAACCCTGGTCATATTTTCTGATAATGGTTATGATAATGGGGTAGCGATAACACATTAATAAAGGTTTCTGAGTGTGTGTTTACATGTTTCAGCGCTCTGACACCTTGCAGGGTGAGGAAGAGGACGATGACATAACATTTACTCAGCCGAGTACATCACAGGTCCAGAGAGGACTGGAGAGGCTCACACCTGCACAGGTCGACCAAAAGGTAACACACACACACACACGTACTGTAGCATCGTTCAAATGAAAAAACTCATCTTGGTCTTTTATTTAATGCTTTATCACACACTTTGTCTGTCTGTCCTGTAGACAGCAGAGGTGGTGCAGTACTTTCTAGTGAGGGACCAAAAGAAGATTCCCATCCGCCGAGCAGGTATGAGCCACACACACACACACATAAAGATTGATCATGTGTATATTTTAATCTAATCCATTCCTCCTCTTTCTCTATCCTCTAGACATTGTGAAACATGTGGTGAAAGAGTACAGAAACATCTACCCTGAGATCATGAAGAGAGCAGCACGTACCTTTGAGCAGGTGTGTACAGACTGAGAGGATCAGGGGCAACCTTAGCATCTGCTAAAAAATGTCAGATTTAAAAGAAAAATCCTTCTCAACCACTCTCCCTCCCATCTTTGGCAGTCTTTTTGAATTCTCTCTTACGCCTAACACAATATCCCCCTATCTCTTTCTTTGTCTTTTTTCTTTTCCACTCTTTCGGGCAGGTATTCGGTCTTAAACTGGTTGAAATTGACACTAAAAATCATGTGTACATACTGATCAATAAGATGGAGACAGTTGAAGGAGCCCCACTGAGCAAGTGAGTATCTGTTTGGATCCATAACTATATGTGACTTTAAGTATCTGTTCTTAACGTTATTGCATTCATTTTGATGAATCATATCAAATGCTTGAAATGTTCAATTGAAGTGTATATCTTTTAGTGTCAGCACGATCTTCTGTGCATATTTGTCGGTATATTAATTAATCTTCTTGTTTTCCTGGTGTGTAAAAGCCCTAGCAATCCAAAGATGGGTCTGCTCTTTGTGATCCTGAGCATCGTTTTCATGAAAGGAGGCACTGTCAAAGAAAGTGAGTGATATGCCTTTCTGGATTACTCAAGCATCCATTCATCTGTCCATGTACGCATGTATTAACAGGGTGGCCGCGGGTCCTTAAAAAGTCTTAAAATGTCTTAAATAGACATTTACTAATAAAAGGCCTTAAAAAGTATTAAATTGTCTTAAATTCAGATTGGATGGGTCTTAAATATTTTTTAGTCACGTTGTCACCGCGAGAATTTCCGGTATGCGCGCAATGCCTGTTTTTTTTTGGATGTAGAGACAACGATAAAACATTTTCAGCCAATCAAACTAAAGTTCTACAAAGGATGGGGTGGGAGAATTCGGTAGTTCACTGATTCACTGCAGTGATGGCGTGTTGCTTGCTGAGGAACTGATTACAGAAGTCCAGAGGAACCCGGCGCTATTTGACAAAGACCATCGCCTCTAAAAATGTTGAAAAGAAACTTGACAAACCGGTCGGGAGCGGAAGAGTTTGGGATTAGCGGTAAGGCTGTTTACTGACTTGGAAGTTAGTTAAATCGATAACTTCTGGCATTATGGCATCATGTCTTGGCCAACCTGACCGCAAATGCGCTATTATCCCATGTTCAATATGACCGGGAGGTAACAACAGAGCCCTCCAGTAGCCTGTTGAAACCCGTTCAGCCACGGTGAAGTTACAGGTGTTTCTCTCAGCATGGGCTACAGGAGACTTTACTCTTTGATCCACAGTAGATGTGGTGTGCAGAGTCACCTACTGGTAAAGAAATGAATAGCTTCACTTGGTGGCCATTAGCTCTCAAATAAACAAAGCACAATAATGTAATGAAAGCGCCATAAAAGAGCATTATTATCTGCCATCTCCTCTCTCTTTTGCGGCAATTCATGAACCCAAATCGGCGGTGTCATTTACTTTAGAGAGCGAGTAAAATAAAAGCACGTCGGTAAAGTAATCATGCTCCATTTTTTCTCTGAATATTCTGCACCGACATCGTTATAGTGTGAACATTTGAGCAACAGCATATCGTTATAGTTATCTTTATAGTTGTCGCTCTAGGTGTGAATGGGCCTTAAATGTTCTGAGAATACTGTAATAATAAATATCATTTAGGACAACGATGATATTTTTTCTTTTCACATTAATAAACACATTTGGACAATGTTCTTAAACTCAACCAATTATTGTCATTTTACCTTAGTGTTCATTTTGAACTGATATCAATGTGTTTACTTGGAAAGAGTATATTTTCACTTTTGGTGTGTATTTCCATCGCAAGTTTGGTCTTAAATTTAATTTAAAGTGGTATTAAAAAGGTCTTAAAAAGTCTTAAATTTAACTTGTTTATACCTGTAGACACCCTGATTAATCCACCCATTCACTGAATCTTCATGTTGTCCTGATAATGAGGCTAAATTGCACATGTTAAGTACACCATGTGAAAAAATGTCTGGTCATGTCTTGTGCTTCAGACCTCATCTGGAATACGCTCAAGAAACTACGCGTTGACCCCGGGTAAGGCAGGAGTTTTTTGTATATTATGTGTGTATGTATGTAGTTTGCCCCAGATCATAAATGACTTGACATATTGGTCATATTTTTTATTTGTTCATATTGCCTGATGATGAGTTATTGTTGTGCTGTTCTCCAGAGAGAAACATGAAGAGTTTGGTGATGTTAAGCGGGTGGTCACAGACGAGTTTGTGCGTCAAAGGTGAGAACCCGTCTCAATTGTTTTTAAGTAGCTTCCTTTTCTTTTTCCCTCTCCCAGTTCCTTGCAAAGCAGATGGGTTGTTGGGTTGGTTAAATGGAGAAAACGTTCACTTTGTTGTGCACCCCTCCCCAACATCCTACTTTCTCCTCTCCCCTCCCCCAAGTCTGAAAGTGTGAATGTCTGGGCTATCCTGGCCCGTTCTCACAGCTTTCAACCCGATGGCTCAGTGTTCTAATGCAGCAGGTCTGTAATCAGAAGGTCCCAGGTTCAAGCCTTGCTGGGATCAATGTGTATAGTCGCTATGTAATACAAGTACTGTACTGGTGTGTTCAGAGCCAGTGTCTGTCAGACCATAGACTCTGGTTTATACCACACCACAGAGCAGCAGGACAGTGGAAGAGACCCAGACCACTACAGCAGAGTGGCTGGACCAGCACTGACTCCATACATTATTATTGTTATTTGCCTCTTTATGCTAACTTAGGTTATATATCGTCTGTGTCCTGCAGAGGCCTCATATCTCCACAGTCAATTCAGAATTGTGAAACACTGGCTAAGTTTTCAGTAGAGACCTATGCATTTTTGACATTTTACAATGGACTTTCTGTGGTTTGGTTTAGTCCCAGGGTCATAAAACATTTTCTACAGATGGGACACAATGACTGCTGTCAATTACAGTTAAGAAAATAGCAAGATTGGAGATACAAGGTTTCTGCAAGATATCAGTAGTATTATATTTCTACCATATAATGATGTAGCTAGTTGTATAGGATATTTTAGGCACTATATCTAAACATACAAGAACATGTATGCTGTATCTAGTGTAATGTTTGCCTCTTTTGAGGAGAACTCTCTTGTCAAAGGGTTTTCTGAAGAATGCTCCATACCGGATGACACGCTTCGTTTTCTACCTTATTGTGTGTGTGTGTGTGTGTGTGTGTCCAGATACCTGGAGTATGTGCGAATCCCCCACACAGAGCCGATTGAGTATGAATTCCGCTGGGGTCAACGCGCCGAATTGGAAGTGTCAAAAGTCAAAATCCTGGAGTTCATGGGTCAGGTAAGATCCACCCACCCACCTCAGTAGTGTGTGAACACACAGTATGCCTGCCTGCCAGTGTAAGTAATGGTGATTTGGTGTTTCTGTTATTTTCTCTGTCTCAGCTCCATGACCGGGACCCTCAGAGCTGGAGCCAGCAGTACAAAGAAGCCACCAACCCCAACTCCAACCCCAACTCCACCCAGGCCAGCACTAGTAGTCAGAGATAACCCCATGTTTACACGTTACATGCATGTTTTTTTGTTGTTGTTCTTTTTCCTTTCTTAATTTTATTTATTTATTTTGGGATGATGCTTGGAGGAAAGGAGAGAAGCCATCAACTCTGCTTTAACTATTTTTTTATTTTTTTTTAAGTGTGTTTTTGTGTCAGAGATGGAGGGGGTTTACTTCCCAGTTTAAGCCAACATATATATTTTCCTCTTTTTGGCAGTAAGTGAAGGAGTCATAGTCTACCGGATTTGCAGTTGTTAGTACCAAAACTAAAAAGGAATCAACTCAGAGTTGATTCCTTATATATTGATATGTCCCAGAGGGGATTAATTCATTAATTTGTTACAGAGATGGATATATTGTTGTATTCAAAAAGCACTGTAGCTTTGTTTGCCAGATGTGTCTGAATCAGGCCTGGGTCAATCAGTATTTGAGGAGCTGATTGCAGTGTCCAACCAGATCTGGAGCACCCGGGCCCAGTGCTCTACAGGATATGAAAGTCCCAGCTTCCGGCAGGTCTCTCTCTCTTCCCTGCCAGCGCCTGCACCCTTTTGTTTTGCTTAGCCTTTGTTTTATTTTTACTCCACAACACCCTACGCTACACTATCCACACACATCCACATGAACACTACTGATGTCATTGACTAACACACCTCATATCCGAAGTTACCCTGCAGTTTATTTTCTTTATTACAATAAATAATTTGTATTAATTGGCATTTGGTGTCTTTTCCCGTTTTTGTCATGGCCTAATGGGCCAGGTTATGACATTACTGTGTCAGGACAATATAGATGGTGTCACAGAAAATATAACAGTCTTTCAAATACGTTACTGTGGTGGAATCTTTCCAGTATTTATTGCATTGTCCTATGTGGCAAACTCCACCCATCAGTTACTCCAAGTAGATTACAACAGTCATTAAAAATTTGCAAAGATTGCCTGACTAAGGTCTGGTTTGTATGTTTTTATAATGTAAATAAAGTTGTTGACACTTTCCAGACTGTATGTTAGTGCTTGACCTCAGTTGAGCCTCATAAATTATTCATTCATCGTTTCTGTGCAGAGTTTAATAACAGTTAATTTCACACACAAACACAATGTCAGTTATGTTTTTTACTTTTATTGCCTGGACTTTAAGGTGACACAGTGTTATATTTTTTCAAGTTCAGAAAATAAAACCCTTTTATATAGATTTAAAAACATGAATGATTGCCTTTGTATTTTCCTTTGTTATTATTTCTCTCTCTCACTCTCATCGCTCTGTTAGACAGTCCTGAATAAGTGGCTGCACACTACAAAGCTGAAGACAGGCACAACCACACAGCAGCGTTACAACAGCAGTATGAGTCTGATGGCACACATGTTAAACCTGGATACAGTTTGAATTGATCACATGCAGAAACACAAGTTTATATCTGACTTGACACTGCAGACTACCACTGATAGTAAGAATTGAACGTGTGACATTAAAGGGATGGTTTGATATTGTGAATGTTGGTTTGCTAATTGTCAGGTGATGGTCACATAGTGGGGAATAAAGTACACTTACACATTCCTTTATGAAAATAATGTGATGTGTAATTGATCCCTCTGGGGAAATAGTCTTTTCTGTTGCTCCCTTCCACAGTGAGGTCAAAGGTCAGGGTCAGATACAGAGCAGCGCCCCTGGAGCTGGTAGGGATTCAGTGTATTGCTCAAACACTTAAGCAGGGCGGATGCTTGCTCACACTGGGCCTTGAACCTCGGTCCTGTGGGTGCAGGGTGCACTCCCTCCTCACTATGCCACCCTGCTGTCCCCCCAAAAGAATGATGGGTACTGAGGTACGCATTAGCTTCAGTGAGGAACGCTAACAGGCCATTTTTCAGCAAAATGGGGAAGCACACATAATGTAATAAGTGCCAGGTGAAGCAAACTAGCAGTACAGTTTTCAAATCGACCCTTTTAAGGAGCACCCATGACATCCAGACTGAAGGGCAGGCAAGGTGAACCTGATCAGAAGACAGCCGCACTGGATAGAGGTCCACAAACACCTTGTCAATATTATACACAATTAGCCAGTTAGCTTTGAAATATGAAGAGATATCATCTTCTAATATTTCCCAAAAAATGCTGACACATTGCACCACAAGACAACTATTAGTATTGCAACAGATTCCCTTTAGTTTGCCATTAAAATGACCCACATGAGGTAAGAACATGATGCTACATTGCACATACATGGCCTATATCTTCCTTGTGTGTAAGTGTGTGTATGTGTATAGGGTGCATAGAGTTATCATTATGTACATTTGTAATAACAGAGGCACGTGATGGTATTGGGCAGTTAGGGTGCCGACTTGTCCCTTGTAGTTTTACCCCAAAGGATTGTGGGTTCTGTAGTTTGCAAAGTCCAAATAGAGCTCTTTCTCTCATAAGTCTCACTCTGATTGGTTGACCACGTCAAAGCATTGCTACACATGAACTCCAGGTTGTCTCTCCTCATTGGTTTGTATCGCTGTGACAAATACTGTACAACACCCACCCAAAAACCTTCTCACCAGAGTCTAACCTTTGGATACTCTTATAATGCCCTTTGGTGAGTGAAGAAATAACTGATCAGACGTAACATTACATGACACAAAGTGACCCAAATTGACACGACATCAAGTAAGAGCTGGTTGTCAATAACTGTAGATTGGCAGCTGCATTAGTAAAGGTAGGGGAGAGGAAATAAAAAAAGGACAGAACAAAGAAAGGAGGGAGTAAAAGGATGAAGGCAGGAAGAAAGGAAGCATTCCAGAGTATCCAAATAGTGATACTGGTAATCTGGCCAGTGTTCAGCAACAGTGGTTCAGTTTTCACAGAAAAGGATTTTTGGACAGAGGCATTTGGACAGAGTCCTGCATTATAAAGTGCATTACAACAGAAATAGGCTGCCATCTGAGAAATGTCTCTTTTTCATTTATCACAAACCAAGTTCTCCATTTCACAACAACGACCACAACAACAACAGTGATCACTAAGATTATTTAATTAAAGAAAAAAAAAACAAAAAAAAAAACTAGGCCCCTTTCCATGAAGGCAGATGGAAAGGAAGCCTTCTCCCTGTCTTGTCTCCTCTAGATGTGCTCTGGGACGGTCTCTAATGCCTCCTCTGTGTCTCTGTCCACGTCCACGTTCTGAAAGAGACACTAGTGATGACAAGCTGTTCACAATGTGTGTGTGTGTGTGTGTGTGTGTGTGTATGGCACATACTAACATTAATATAAGCGTGGAGAATGTCAAGACACTTTTAAAGAGAGAGAGCATTTTCAGTTTTCAGAGAAAAATCTTTTCCTAGGCTAAATCTAGCCTTCTGCAGCAACCTACTGACCAGCACATACTGCACAACATGTGATCAGACATGCTGACTGATTTAAGGTCATTAGCCAATTTCTGTGCCAATTTAAGATGTTTGGGCTATTAATTAGGAGGACAAGGTTGACCATGGTGAAGACGGCCAGATTTCAAACAATAGTCAGTTAGTTAGTCAGTTACCCAGAGATATACTGTACAAAATAAACTGTGGTTACACCTCATGGTTCTTAGGTATATGCAGTGTAAATGTCAAATTTTGATATTGGTCTCATTTGCTTATTATATACATATTATAGCATATGATGTGTGTCTGTGTGCTGAATGAATGCTTTTGAGTGAGTGTGCAGAACGTCTGTATCCCAGTGCTCAGGGTTCGTATCGCTACTCACAACTGGTTTGTCCCTGTGTGTGTTGACAGCTTCAATGTTGAGGAAGACAGACTCCACTTTACATCCTGAGAGACAAGGAGAAAGAAACAGAGACAGGTTATGATGTATGTGTGCGATAAAGAGATGGAAAGATTCAGAGTTATAGTGCAACTGACATGAAAGGGAGGTCATCATTATGTGACAAGATGAAGGGGAAACGGAGAGACTGACCGTAGGCGACTGGTGTGAGTTTCAGAACCGTGTGGAGAGGACACTTCAGGTAGGGCAGCTCATCTGACACAGACAGAGAGAGAGAGAGAGAGAGAAACAGAGAGAGAGAGAGAGAGAGACACACAGGCAATATTTGTTTTTTTCCAAAATGGTACATATGCATTTTGAGAAAACCATCATCAAATAGTAATTATCCTATTTTGTAAGCAGCTTCTTCTGAGAGCTACCAAACTTCAACAGTATATCCTCACGAGTCTCATTTTCATATCAAGTTATGTGACAAAGCGAAGATAAAGCATCTGAGATCTAAGGCTCATTCATATCAATCAATGTGGTAGAGGAAGGAGGCTTGGATGTATTCTTCTCACTTGCACTCTTGTCCAGGAAGTAGGCCAGCAGACACCTCATGACGGCCTGGTGACAGATGACTAAAACGTTCTCCTGCCTCTCCAGCTCCATGATGACCGGCTCCAGACGCTGGACAAGGTCCTCGTAGGACTGGTACACACACACACACACACACACACATTGGCACAGAGATATGTTAAACTGTGCACACACACATGCATGCGCACACATACTTACAAACAATTCAATTCAACATTATTGTCATTCCACCTTAAACAAATGCACAGTGAAACAACACTTACAGGACCAACAGTACAAAGCAGTGCAGCAAGAGGTAGGGCGGCTCATAGTCAACGTAGTATTACAGTATTTACAGGATCACAGTTATTGAAGTGACTGGTGCATAGTAATGGTAGGGGGTAACGTTCAGTAAAGTTCACCACAGTGTATTTGTAAGAGTCCTGTTCTGCATCCTTATGGCTTGGGGCTGAAAACTGTTCCTGTTTGTTGGTGCAGGATCAAAAACTGCGGTACCGTTTTCCTGATAGCAAGGGAGCAAACAGTCCGTGGTTGGGTTGTTTGGTTGCTGAAGATACTGCGGGTCTTCCTCTCACACTGAGCACCCAGTGATGAAGTGGACCGTTTCCACCACCTCCTGTAAGGTAGTGCAGTCCGAGGCCTTACCGTTCCCAAATTATCCCATACCATTCCCATATGATGCAGCAAGGGAGTATGCTATCTACTGTACGGGTTAACTAGTTTGCAGACTTCACAGGTAGTGAAGATGCTGCTGTACCTTTGCAACCAGTGAAAAGGTTTTACAGCTCCATCCCTTGGTAATGTAAGAAGGAACCTGAAGGTGTTGACGCTCTCCATTGCGATCCCGTCGATGTGCACTGGGGCGCGGTCAGTTTGTAGTTTGCTGAAGTCAAATTTTGGCTCGTTTGTCTTGTCAGTGTCGAGGGATAAATTGTCTGTGCACCACGCTTCATGATGTTTCACCTCCTCCCTGCTCCCTGTACGCTGACTCAGCCTGTGATTAGGCCCACCACTGGGGTGTCATCAGCAAACTTAATGATAGTGCTGGAGTCCTGCCTGGCAACACAGTTGTGGGTGAAGAGAGTACAGCGTTGAGTCCAGTACACAACCCTGTTCAAATTTAGTGTGTGTGAGGTGTGGTGTCCCATCCTGACAGCCTGAGGCCTGTTGGTCAGGAACTCTAACATCCAGTGGGTTCAGAGACCAGTTTCTATGATGTGATGGTGTTGAATGCTGACCTGTAGTCGATAAACAGCATTATTGCATTCATGTTCTTTCTTCCAGATGGGACAAGGCCGAGAAATTTTAGATTCTGTAGATCTGTGGGGACGGTATGAAATTTGGTGATGGTCCAGTGTGTCTGGCCTTGATGTGGGTCGATGCCCAACCTCTCACAGCACCACATGATTACTGGAGCGAGTGCAATAGTCATTGAGGCACGTAATTATATTTTTATTGGGTGGCTGTCTTAAAGCAGATGGGGACAACCACCTGGGTTCCGGGACATGTTGACAATGACTGAGCGCTCTGAGTGTGCGGCTGGGATGTCAGCTTTTTGTGTTAACCCTTTTCACGGTTCTTCGCACTTCGTCTAGGTGAGCACCTCGTCTCCTGGAGGAGCCTGGCACTGTGTTGCAGGACTCAGAGCACACACAGAAGTTGTTGAGCTCACCTGTAAAGAAGGCATTACTGTCACAAGCGCAGGTGTTCTTACTCTTGTAGTCAGTGGTGATCTGGATCCCATTCCACATGAGTCTGAGATTGCTGGCTTTGGAGTTTTCGAGCATATGTGGTTTTTGCCCTCTCCGTGTTGTCGTTGAGGTTTCTCCTTATTGGATGAAGACAACGCTGATGATGGCTTATTGCTGAAACGCGTCCGTCGTTTGTGCTCTATAGCTGCCCATTAAAATATATGATATAAGGACATTAAGAGTGCTGGCTTTTCTTTCTTCATGTATTAATCTTTGGCCGTGCACCTAAGGAGGATTTTCTTGACCGAGTTGTGCTCGCATTTGGCGGAGTTTCTCCTTATTGGCCCAGCATTGTTGGATCTAGAAGCTGAGTTATTTGCTTACAGCAGGAAGCGGACCTCCCCTTTCATCCATGGAATCGGGGAGCGTCTGGATGACTGTCTTTACAACGACATCTTTAACACATTTGCTGATGTATCCAGTGACAGTTGAAGTGTATTCTTCAATGTTGGTGTAAGATCCTTGTGTGCCTGCCTCTTTGAACATATTCCAGTTGGTGCATTCAAAGAAGGCCTGAAGAGATGATTCTGCCCCATCAAGCCACAGTTTATTAAGTCTGAAAACCAGTTTGACATGTCTTTTATTGACTTGTCTGTAAATGGGGATCAGGAAAACAGAGATGTGGTCAAGATAGTCCTAATGGAGGTGTGGGATGGCTTCTTTTGTAGGACAAGATTTAGGGAGAACTGCTGAAAAGTTTGTTCCATGTCTCCCTCGATGATAAAAAAAAAACACCCTTGGGGGGCACTGCCTGTTTTTCTAATTGCTCCACAGAGAAATTTGAGTGCCTCTTTAGTATTAGTACTCAGGGCTTTGTACACTGCTATGATGATAATGACGGTGACTTCACTTGGCAGTTCAAAGACAACAGAGACAACATTTTATCATGAGGAAATCTGATTCAGTTTCATGATGCGAGCTGCGTTTGTGTTGCATGCTTTGTTTATGTAAATACTCAGGCTGCTGTCTCTGGTCTTACACAATGCTTTGTTTCTGCAGACTAGGAAATTAGCGTATCCATCAATCCTGTATCCTGGATGGAGCTGTCCAGATTGTTTTATGCATGTACACACACATTTATATGCTGGGACATACAGATAGCTACACTCATGCTCAAACACTTATATCACTGCATGCTCATATGTACTAAGGAGTATACTAATTTCTGTAGTTGCACATTTGTAGAACCTATATGATGAAGACCTTTAGTATAATGCAGTGAAGGATAAAGTTTGAAAGCCTTTGCTTAACACACATGGTGAAAACAATCTCGTTCCTCACCTCTCCTTTGGGGTAGCGGTAGCGGTACTTGTCTTGGTCCCTCAGTGCAAACTCCTCTGGGTAATTGTCTTGGATCTCCTCATACGTCATGTCTTCACAAACCCCCTGAGACAGCAAAGACAGTGAGAGTCAAAAACACACAAACTGCAGAGGAGAACTGAAAACTTTGAAGTGTAACCCCCCGCTCCTCTCTCTCTTTCCCTCACACACACAAATGCCTCCCTACACACACATAAAAAGACAACACAGTCTAAAAAAATGTGTGAAATGAGGACAAACTCTGAACTGCAGAGTATGTGCTGTGGACACAGATAATATGATGATTATTCATTCCTCCACCACAAAAGGATTATGTGACAATAGCACAAATTGGGCACACCATTTTCACCTGTTTGTCATGTGAGAAAGTTAGCTAACGGTTACATTTAGGCAAGCAAAGCAACTTCGGTGAAGGTTAGGGTAAACTTTTGGTCATGGCTAAATAAGAAAAACCTTTGCTGAAAATGAAAACTTCATTCATGGTATAAAACTTCGAACGAATCCCAGTCACTGGAGTTGAAGGGAAATGCATCCGCCCATCCATACCCTTTACATTCCATCGCACTATTTCAATGTCAAACTACTGCATGTTTCTCATCGTGTCTCATTTATATACATAATCCTTTCGTGGTGGGGAAATGTATTTCTCTCATGTTCTTTGCTTTTAAGACATCGTGCTCATTTCACAAAGTAACGGCACTCACAGCGTCTATCTCATTGAGGGCCTTCCACTGTTCATACGGGACTCCCAGGGCCTCTGCAGTCTGGATGGTCCTCTTCATGTGGCTGGTCCACACCTTCAGGTCACTGATACACTGGCCACGCATGTACGCACCCAGAGCACTGGCAAACTGACAGACAGACAGACAGACAGACAGAGACAGACAGAGACAGACAGACAGACAGACAGACAGACAGACAGACAGACAGACAGACAGTGAGGACAGTGTTGTTAGAAAGGTAGAGAGATACATACATAAAGAACAATATGACTCCAAAAGACATGGATATGGACACATACAACCAGGGGGATACATACACCCACCTGAAAACACACACACACACACACACACACACACGTACACAGTCCCAGACTCCTAACCTTGCTCCCGCGAGGCGACAGCCCTGAATCTCCCCCGATGCGTCCCACCAGGTTGAGTTCGCTCTCTCCGTGGCGGCTCAGGTAGATGGAGCGCGGTGTGACGTGGATGTTCATCAGGTAGTAGACTATCCTGCTCTGGATGTGGTCCTGCACCCGGTTCACCAGGTATCTACTGCCCACGTTGAAGATCTTGATGTAGGACAAGTTCCTGCATGGAGAAAACAGAGTGTGAGAGAGGGGAAGCAAGCAGAAAAATGTGTATTTTATACAGGCAGAACTATAGCTGACAAGTTGTAAGCCGCGTTGGGTAAGTTTGAAGATAAAAGCTCCCCCTCTCTCCTTTCTCCTCTACACACCCAGCCAGTAGCAATGAGCAACAGGTGATGGACAGACTGAAGGCCTCCTGCTCCAGAGTCGACCTCAATTGGTCAGAGACCCAAGCCAAAAAAATTACTTTGAAAGCAAATAGCAGAGCAATGACACTATCAATACTGCAGAGATTCTCAACTTATAAAACCAACAGTTTCTGTGCTGTTTTTGACTGGGAACTGATCTTTTCCCCACACATAAATCTGACACATTTTGTGTTTAGATAATGTCAGATTGGTATTGTGGATGTTGTCACCTGTCCTTGTCGTCATCCAGTGGGACATAGGTCATCTTATAACAGTCAATCCTCTTCAGGAAGTCAGCCACCACCTCCTCCTTGTCACAGTCCACATAGTCAGGACTGCTCAGCTTCACTTGCTATGTGTGGAGAGAGAGAGGGGGAGAGAGAGAGAGAGAGAGAGAGAGAGAGAGAGAGAGAGAGAGAGAGAGAGAGAGAACACACATTAGCTGGCTGTCTGGCAACAGTAACCAACCCCTAATTAAGAGCCTTGACTACAGACTGTGAACACAACCTGGCTATAGAACGATGCAGAGGGGAAAGGGGTTTAGTGCAGCATATGCTAACTTGTCATGTTGATGCTTTGGTCATATTGTTCTTTGCTTTGATGCCATGAAGTGAAGTGAACTGAAGAGAGAACATGGAAAAGAGTGAAGAACAGGAAAAACAGAGCAAGGGAGGCGTTCACCATATGTGCAGACAGTCTTGTTAGCCCTGGGGCTTTGGAAAAATATTGGTCTCGGGACACACGTGACTTGGCAATATCTGAACTGCGCTCCTCTGACGTACACAGTTACTACGCTGCCGCTTTCTCATCGGTTCAGTCTGCTCCACCAGTAATAAGAAACACACTGGCTCAAAACAGCTCTTGGCTCAAAGTAGCCGTCTTGCAGTGATCTTGGAACCACAACTTCCTGACAAACATACACACACACACACACGCTTACTGTAATATTCTCCGCAATGATTTCAGGATCGTCACATATCGACTCGACAAAGAAAACCTGCAGAGGGAGGAAAAAGGGGGAGAAGAAATGATACCACAGTTGGGATGCATTGTCAATCTCAGGTTTCTGTTTGTAAAGGGAAAAAAGAACAAACACACTGACCTTGTATCCGTTTTCCTTGGCGAAGCCGAGGATGACCTCTCTGCGCTCTGGGGTGGTGTTGGTGGCATCAAACACCTTACAGGGGACATAAATAAGATTAGTAACAATGACTAATGACTATGATACCATGCACCAATGTTTCTTAAACTGTGTCAGAACCCCAAAAATGGTTTCCTGCTATACAGTAGGGTATATTACACAGCTGCTGCAACTATGAATGGAAAGAAAACCACCACAGAAATTAGAATCATCGATAAAGCAACAGAGTAATAAAGGATTTGATGTTAGTTTTCACTCACCGCCACCTGACCGGGCTCTCTGGTGAAGTAGTGGCACACATCTTTCAGGGCAGCGATGGCACAGGCCCTGTGCACAGAACAAGCCAAATAACACACAGTTCAGCAGCAGCACAATTTCTGGATTATATATTTAAAAAAAAACACAGTCTGATTTGGTTTACAGTTCAACAACACACTGATCAGTTCATACTTTTTGATTGGTTTATATTCCAAGAAGATGAGACAACATGTCAAGTCATACACTGTTCCGACAAGTCACCGTGTGATTGGTTCGTACTTGCGTATCTTCATGGCCTCCTCATTGTCGGGTCTGAAGAACTCGTAGCTGTTGTAGGAGCGCGTGGCGTCTCTCCTGTACTGCCCAACATTGAACACTGTTACAGGAAGAGGAAGTGATGTCAGAGAAGTCTTCGAAGCCGTCATCGTAGTAACATGTTTGCTGATGACGCCACGTTACATTTCAAAGATCGTTCTTTGATTGATGATCTCTTCTCATGCTTTAGTGTGACTCTAAGATTGTGTTTAAGAGATCATTCATGAGTGCATGTGCCTAGTTTCTAAAACAACACTTGGATCTCTTTCTCAACTTGATCTTAACATTTTTAGTTGTGTTTAGACTTATACATTTAGACTTTTTTTAGACTTATAAATGTGACAGCAAGCCAATAAAGCGACACACGCAACTTCCATTAAAAAGTTATAAACTAGTCCAAACTAGATGAAGGCTTTTCATATGTTGCAACACTTTAGGCATTTTATCATCTCTACACCTACGCAGTGACAGCTCTCTCAGACTTCTGCATGCCCAGTCAGGGGAGCTGGCGGCTTTTTCATGTCAGGTCAAGGTCTGTGACAACACTCATGTGGAGTTCTCCCTATGCACATACATTCACCACAGTGCCGTGGGACACTATCCAACTTAATCACAATACTTGAGAAAATGATTGCCTGTTGTTGAGGAGAAGCTAATTATTAACAGGACGTTAAAGGAAAAATGTATCTTAGCTCTGAATCTTCACACCTTAGCTGCAAATTTTCACAAAACGTCCACAGTTCTCTTCGCATATTTAGATTTTATACCTTTACTGTAAGATCAAATATCATTGTACTTAAAACATTTCTGCCACTGAGGACCCAAAAGTGAGTCTAAACATAAGACTAAATGTGAGTGTGATCGCAGGTTTTTGTGTGAGCGCGAGTCCCGGTGAAATGTGAGTTTCGGTGTGTTTCTGTAATGGCGTGCGGTACCTTTGGTGGGAACCCCGATCCAGTTGAGGTATCTGGTGAGCTTCTTAGAGATGTAGGTTTTCCCTCTGGCCGGGAGTCCCACCATCACTATCATGGTGGGGGAGTTGGTGAACTGCGGCACCGACGCTGAAACACACACAAGACAGAGAGAGAGAGAGAGAGAGAGAGAGAGAGAAGTATTACAATTACTGTTAAAGTGGTAATCTGTGAGATCTTTGTTTTTTTTTGTTTTTTTGGTGTCTGTTCAGTCATGGTGGCTATCGCTGCTCATGCTAACTA